>NW_027270997.1:1200000-1800000 GCF_040938485.1 Diadema antillarum | reverse complement strand
CCTTACGAGTAGACTTACGACTTTAAAGCGCGCGCAGTGCGCACTGCGTGCGCTTGCATTTTACTGCATTGTCAATGGCTGAAAGCCTACGACCGGTCGTAGAAATTCAACATGTCAAATCATTCTCTACAACTGGCGCTAAGACCCAGTCGTACGACTAGAAAATGGCAAGACTCTGACATCACACTTCTAGTTTTAAGGTCTTAAGACCGGTGAATCGGGGCAAAATCGTGTAGTGTGCGGCGGGCTTTACTCGTGTACTCTTTTCTTTTCCCTACGTGCGATAATTATATCTTTAAGATTGTTTATCAGTTAGAATGTATTTATTTACGATGGCTTAATCAGCGAAATATAATCTTTTCTCGCATTTCCATATTTTTGTACACTTCGTTATGTTTCACAATTTACAAATCTCTCTGCATTCTTTTGGGGGAAACCTGTCCAATAATAAAGATATAAGATAGCAACGTGAACGCTGCATTTGCTGTAGTGTCATATTGTTTTAGAAGATGAACAGTTAGATATTCTTTCTATAGCAAAGTCTAAGCGTCAATAAAAGTGTGCTTGGATCACAATACGATTTTTGGCCTGGTCTCCTTTCATGTCTGGTAATAATTACGCCTTGGGAAAGCAATACAAATACGCATAAACGCACCAATTTTCTCCTAAGCGCGGATATAGCGAACCGATCGGCGGGGATGAACACTGATGAACTATTGCTTCCCAGCTGTAGACGGAGATTCTAGTGAGGTATTTACGCTGACTCGTTTTGACAGCAGGAAATTGTGGCGCCTAATTCCGACAGACTTCTTTGATCGTCTGTCATCATCGGCTGCAAGTCGGGTGTCGATCTCGCGCCATACCAGATGGATACAGCGCCGTGTTAGAGCTGTGACAACATGTTTTGTAGCTCCATGCAGAACTGTTTCGTGCCTGTCTGAGTGTGTGTAGGCATCTGTGGTAGGAGAGAGCGTGTGTGTGCGCGCTTGGGTCTTAAAGAAAGATTATTACGATAGAATGTGTCTGTCTGAAGCCTCGTTTCAATAGAGCCTTTCAAACTAGAGTTACCGCGACAACGTCCGGGTAGCGTCCGGGTAATCTTCTTTTACTCTCCTGTTCAGGAGTAGCGTCCGGGTAATCTTCTTTTACTCTCCTGTTCAGGGGTAGCGTCCGGGTAATCTTCTTTTACTCTCCTGTTCAGGGGCGGATCCAGGAATTCTGTAAAGGGGGGGGGGGGCGTGACTAATATTTCTGGTGCCACTTCCGGGTTTCATTTCATTTTTTTTTCTTTTCATTTCTTTTGCTTTTAACGAAAAATAAAAGGGGGGGCGTGCGCCGGTTGCGCCCCCCCCCCCCCCCTGGATCCGCCACTGCTGTTAAAACGGTCCCCGCAAAATGTTGCTCGGACGTTGTCGCAGTAACTTTTGCCAAATTCTGCCCTAGTCAGCTAGGGTTATCACAGTGACATTATTCTGACGTCATCGCGACATTACCAGGACAACCCTTTTATCAGAAGGCAACATAACGTTACATCAATTTGATACACTGCACACGCATGCGCAACATTGGAGACAGAAAATGATTGACAAGCCTCGCGCCGATCACGGGCATGGATTGTGATCCATAGTTTAGATCAGTAATTGTAACCACTTATTGTTTAATACTAACACGATTGCTTTATACTGTTTATAACTACATCATAGATGCGCACAATCTAGAACAATAGGCAGATAGGCGGCGCTGGCCGGTGGGCGGGTCAAGGAACTGGGCGGGGTATATTATAGACACACCCCTTTCGTGGAAACCTACCCGGAGGAGGTTTTCGATGTGTGTCTGTTATAACGTTGCCCCTCGCTCTCTCCTGCTGCTTTTATTGTCAGAGGCGAGGAATTTTGTTCTCCGGACGTTGTCGCAACGTTGCCGCGGTCTGTTAAAACAGGGCTTGAGACAGCATTTGCGATTATATTTATTCAGACACAAGTCAAGTGCCTCATGAGCCGTACAATGCATGCGTTTCTGTAATACCCCTTTTCTGTCTGTCTCTATCATTATGAGTAGGGTTCAGTATTTCAGTTATTGTTATTTGTGTAATTGTTTGCATGCATCAGTAGAACGACCCTCATACATGCATAATGTATTTATTTTGTGCAATTTTGTCGCTGCATGGTGATTACTACAGATGTAATTCATTCATCGAGTACCAAAGAAGCTTGAGTTTGTGTGAAAGAGAGAACATGCAACTGTGAGTCTTATATGAATCTGTTTATTTTCGTCTGAATAACAGACAATGCGACACAGCACGACTCATAATTCGGTTGATTCCTTTTCACGCATGTCAACCTGATGAGGACAAGACGGGAGCTTATAGACGACAAGCTCGTAGGAAAGCTTTAAGCAGAAGTAAGAACTGACGTAGATTTTCTCGACACCCGGTTTTCATCATTGTGTCCACACGTCATTATGGGCAGAATTTCCGCTTCGCTCGCGGAGACAACTCAATTACGCCTGACACGGGTGTCCCACCGAAAATATTAAACCAGTGTGTGAGCATAGTCTATCCCATTACGGCATTTACGTTTACTGCAATACACCACTGACGTTATTGCTTCTTTTGCATTGTTTTCATTCGTAGAAAAGCATAGAGTACTATTCTCTGACCTTTCACCACTCTCTATACGTGGGACTATTAGCTCTCAAAAGATGTTCTTCCCATCTCTCCCTTTCTGTCTCTTTCTTTCTTCCTTTCCATGTTAGTTAGTCCTTCCTCGGTGAATATCCGTCTCGTGGCTCAAACTTCACGATAAATCGCTCTGATGAATAAAGTTACTTGCATTCGTTACGCCAACGTTTTAGTGGCAACTCCTCCCTTCGTCCACATTTGATTGATTCTTTTCCCCTTTTCCTTTTTTTTTTATGGTGAGAGGGTACTTGGAACAATGACAAAAAATCGGAATTGGTTTAAGGGCTGCGTGACTTATTGCGGAGGTTTGGATGGAGAGATTTGATTAAATTGTGGAAACTCACGAGCGGGAATATGTTGGCATTTCACGGCGAAGTTGACACCCGCTGTTTGCTCATTGCGATGTCTTCTTACAGCCGACCCTCCAGGGGGGGAAAAATCATCGAAATGTATTTGACGTGCGTGGCGCTTTGCTTTCACCGTCTAAATTATCGCATTGATCATTGGAATATTGCCCGACACCTCTCTTCTCTATCTCTTCCTTTTTTCTTTCTTTCTTTCCTTGTGAAATTGTTCAGAATCGTGATCGTGTAATTATACTTCTACTATTTACGAATCGGTCGGAGTGTCATCATGGGCTAGAAACAAATTGTTACAAAAGTTACCCTACCCTGTCCCTTAACCTACATCCATATATGCATACACACATGCATACGTAATTACATATATACATACACGAAATATGGTTACATAAAAAAAAAAACTAAGTTTGCTTTGAACTAAATTGATCTCTTTTTTTAGACTCACGCGCGCCCTTATGGATTGACAGCAATGTCGGGAGGGCAAAGGAGGGACTGACATGATGTGTCTCTTCAAATATACTATATTGATGATAAATGCCCAAAAGACTTATCTATATACAGTCAAACCTGTCTATAGCGGCCACCCAAGGGTGACGAAAAAAAAGTGTCCGGTATACAGACAGATGGCCGCTATAGACTGGTTCTTTACCAAGTTTTTTTTTCTGTCGGAGGGAATCGCTTTTAGAGGTTGTTTATAGATACGGCAGGTGACCGCTCTAGACACATGGTCGCTAAGGCAGGTTTGACTGTATGTAAAAATTGTGCATGTAAATGCAATTTTCATATCATAGGGTGCACGTCACGACTTGGATACCCACGAGTCATATAGCCCACGAGTCATACAGTCATATGGCCCATGAGCTCGACGCTAGGCAAACAAGACATACGAGTTCGACACAAGACAAAAAAGGCCCACGAGTCCGACACTAGAGAAATAAGGCCCACGAGTCCGACACTAGAGAAATAAGGCCCACGAGTACGACACTAGAGAAATAAGACCCACGAGTCCGACACTGGAGAAAAAAAAGTCCACGAGTACGACACTAGAGAAATAAGGCCCACGAGTCCGACACTCATTACATCACGGGGCTTTATGTACAAAGCGTCTGCCTCGTGGGCCATGTTTGTCTTCTGTCGAACTCGTGGGGCTTATTTGCTTATGTGTCCGACTTGTGGGCCTTGTTTATCTACTGTCGGACTCATGGGCTTATTTGACTGGTGTCGAGCTCATGGACCCTTTTTTTTCCAATGTCGAATTCGTGGGCCGTATGGATCGTGGGTGTTGGTCAGTGTAGGCCTTCAAAGTCAACACAGTTTAGCTCCACACTTTATCAGCGGTTAACGGCAAGAGATGTTGGAAGGAGAAAGTCGTTTCTGAATAAGTATACGAAATCTGGCCATCCCCCCACCCCTCCCCCCCCCCAAAAAAAAAGAGCATTTATACATATTAAGTATGTGAATGAATGTAAAAGCAAATATGTGTTTGTGTGTACGCCATATGATATAGAGATAATGTTATGAAAACATATGCACCAGGTAAACTCGAGAGGGCACTTATATTTTGCATGTCATTGAAGAGATGGTATAGTTTTGGTTCAGATGGAGATAAAGGCTTTAACTTTTTGTGAGGTAATTAGAAACCACTTTCATAAAACATTAAAGAGCATACAGTTCTAAGAGAAATTCAAAGTTACTTTGATGAAACTTGATTCTGAAATCATATGGCTGACATATCTAAAAAAAACAAAGTAAAACAAAATGGTCCTGACAAAATGTAGGTCCCACCTTTTAAAAGGACCACTATGTTCTTAGATATCTCAGTCATTTCAAAACCAATTTTCATCAAATAAAGTTAGAATTATTCTAAGAATTGTATGCTCTTTAATATTTCATATGAGTGGTTTACAATCATCTCACAAAAAGTCAAAACCTGCATCCCCATATAAACCAAAGCTATACCATCCCGTTAAGGTTAAAGATGATGAAATTTAAAATGTACACCGCCACATCAATATTGGTTCCGAAAAGATTACTTGTAGTCCAGCCCTCTTGAAATCAAAAGTGTTTGATAGTTACTTTGAAGGGGAATATCGCCGATGAGCGAATTTAACACTTGACGAGCGTTCTGGAACCCAGTGATAATGCCAGGTGTCATACTCATGACGTCTTCTTCTGGAATTTCTAAAGGTTAAGTTAGAAGAGTTAGAATTTGTTAATGTCAATTCAAACGCAGGGATTTTTTTTCTTTATAAGGTGATTGCTATATTTACACGAAGCAAGTATTTTCAATCCCCCAAATATACAGATAGACAAAGATACACCTTATAGTGAAAGCTCTAGTGACAGTGGGAATTTAGGAACTTTGTCCTATGTCAACTCAAGCACTGTGTTTTCCCCCCTCGTAAAATATAGTCTATAAAAACAACTGATAGACAGATTAAGGTGTACATTGGTAAATACAAGAAGCTAGCCCTTTTCTGAAGGCTAAATATCTAATTTACGAACTGTTGATTCAGGCGCATTTTTTTTTTCGAGTGTGACTCTTGAATTTGATGACATTCTAAATCTAAGTGAGTTTGTAAGTCTTATAGATGAGGATAATTCTTATTGAAGGCGAAGTAGCAATAGCTTTTTGATCAAGTGAAGTGATTTGCGTGTTTTTGTGTGTGTGTGTGTGTGTGTGATTCTTGTAAAGTTCCATTTTAACTCGCAGCAGGTGATTAGAATCAATCGATAAACCCACTCAATGCCAATCCTATCAACAGCGTCGTATCCAAGGGGTCGGCGCATAGAAGTCACATCGACCTTTACAAAGTAAGGCATGCACAGTCAACTAATAGCCTATTAGAAGGAACTCTAAAACTGCCCTTTTGAGTGTCATATTCTATCATGACAAACACCACCTTAATCCCGCCCCCCTTTTGAACTGTCATTGAAATAAATTACATTTTGTTATAATTATTATGTCTATCATATATAGATATGAAAATAAGGCCTAAAGGTGTACATTGGTAAATATATGAAGATATCCTTTTTCTGAAGGCTAACTATCTAATTTCCGAACAGTTTATTCAAACGCATTTTTTCAAAGTGTGCAACTTCAATTTGATTACATTCTCAAATTTAAGTATGTTTTTAAGTCTTATAGATGAAGATGATTTTTATTGAAGGCTAGGTAGCAATAGCTTTTGACTTTTTAAGTGTAACTCTTGTAAAGTGTCATTTCAACTCGCAGGACGTGATTACAGTCAGTCTCAATACCACTCAATGCCAGCCCTATATATTTGGTACAAACAGCGTCGTATCTTAGGGTGTCGGCGCGTTCTAAGTCACATCGATCTTTACAAAGTGAAGCATGCACAGTCCACTAATAGCCTATATGTTAGAAGAGACTCTACGACGGTACTCAATTGAGTGCGGTATTCTATCATGACGAATACCAACTTGACCCTCACAGGAAAGAGTATGGGAAGGAACGGTCTTTGAAACACAAGGTAAAAATGTAAATCACACTTGCAAGTGGTTACTTGATACAAAATATGGTGAGGTTATTACAGGTTAATAAAAATAAGTTTATTACAAGATCGATATAAGGAAGACTTTTATTTATCTATTTGTGCTTTAAACATGCTACTCTATGAAGAGATAACCATGAAATAGGCCTTAATCCATGGCGTTTACGGAATCTATCGAATATTTCAATCCCGTGCGCATGCGTTTCGTCTGTTTATGCGTTTTTGTGCACGTTAGGCGTAGGCCTTACGTTCAACGCTTTACACCGGGCCTGCAAGTGCAGTGCTACGCCGAGCTTTCAATACCCAGCTGAGCTTACGCCTACGGTGTGCCTTTTGTGCCTATGCGTATAATACGCTATTACGTGCTTGCTCTGGCATAGACCAAAGATTTGGCATAGACGTTACAAATACGTGCACAGGACGACGCTGGAGCATGCATACTAAAAAACACAATAATACGCTATCGTATGCCAGTGCAACGAAAAATCTTTTAAGGGTGGACCCAAATTCAGACGCTTCTTTTTCTTAATCTTGCGATAGCTTGCTTCCTACATCATATTACCTTTTTTCATAGTCAGTCTAATTTCTGCGTTCTCGGTACAAAGCACTACGTAACATTGCACAAGCCCAATGTGAAAACCCATTTAACCATTGCGTCGACAGTTCAACTTTGCATCGTTTGATTGTGCGTATCCACCGTATATGCGGGACATGGACTAGGGCCTAAAATAGCCGTTACGCACGCAGGGGCTAGGGTTTAACACACATATTTTTCATTTCTTTTTGTTGTGATGTTGCCAATAATAAAAAGTAAACAAACAGTAATGTTTTGCTGCGCCGCTGATGACATCTGGTAAGAATTCACACAATTTGTAGTCATTAATCTTCCTCTGAAAATATCCGCAATTATAATTGACGAAATGTTCAGTTCTGTGTTTTCAATCCTCTCATCTTAAACGTCACAATGGCTGGCTTACATTGTCAAATGAAGGACTTCGGGTTGATTAGTTCTACCTGCAGTTTATACCAGTCAGTGTACTTTTTTTCGGGGGGGGGGGGGGAAGAAAGACAGTTAACCGCTTTAGACATTGTATTACTTCGGGTATGTCGCAGGTAAGTATTATTGAATAAGAATAAAGCAAGGACAACTTCTCTACTTGCAATTTTTGAACTTGATTCTCGGTCTACGTGTCACTGTAAAAGAAACTTATTTGGTTTTAAGCGGAAAGCATCAAACACTATTATTGTCTTCCAATTACCGGAAACAGCCGTATAATGTTTGACTCTGACCGAGCGAACATCGTTAAAAACTTTACACTCTTGGTTTACCATACAGGGATCTACCCTGAAACCAACAATTACAACCCTCCCAGCAGAAATTGGTCGAGGCCGTTTCCTTGCAATGGAAAATATAACGACGCCGTTAATACCGCTTGGTCAGCGCCCCAAGTTTCCGTCATCGAGACACTTTAATAAGCAGATAAGCAGCTTCGACAGCGGTCTACAACAGGCCTTTATATAATGCAATCTTTGCTAAGGGCTATTTCCGGTAATTGAGACTTCTTGGGGGAAAACTAGAAAAAAAAATGTATATAAACCAAAATTACCTGATAAAATTCGAACTATGAAATACCATCCCACCCCCCCCCCCCAACTTCGCGGGCTGATTCGATGTTATGATACAGATCTATCATAATTATACGTACATGCATACACAAAGATATACATGGGCATGCATCAAAATGTTGGAATTGCTACATCTGTAATATAAAAAAGAAGCAAATTAATTCAACGCTAAATTTATTGAACGTGATATCTTATTTACGTTGTTCGGTCATGGGGGCTCCTAAACCTCAGATATCTTGTTGATTTATCAGCACAAAGATGCATGCAATATGCGTTTAATCAGTAATGTCTTGATAGATTTCGTTTCTCGATGCATTTTGTCATGATCGAAACATGTTACAATCGTTTTTGACGTCTACCCTACCATCTTCGTGGCCAGATGTCTATCTCAATATGATCGTGATGCTTGCTTCATCAAAACATATGCTGTTTGAGACAAAGAGATAGAGATTTAAAACAAAAGAATTATGGAATATCAATAATACAGCAATATCTCACTCTTATGTAGAAAGTGTTCGAAATATCTGAACACTTTTCTAATGAAATAAATGTATGTAACTATCCATAAAATATGTAGTCATATTTTATTATGCATAGTATATTTGTATATTGTTGTCAGCACATGTCAGATCGTATAATTCACCTTTATGAATATAACTCATGAAGATCATTACAGTCAGTATTGCTTTTTATCAGAATGGAATGACAAATTTGCCGTATGTTCTCTCAAGAGAAAAGACCAAACACACACACACACGCACAAACACATATTGTTTCTTATTCCCTTGCGATTTCTCCTAGCCGCATTTGCTATAAGGATATTTCGTCTCACAAAGGAATCAGGAGAGTCTAAAAAGTAAACACTGCAACGGAAATGAGCGCTGTGAACCGTTCACAGTAATGACGGATCGCCATTGATTCTGCCATTGCATAACGACCAGTTTTTACTTTGTTTCTTCTCTTATTTCTGAGATTTAAGGGTTATGACCTTTAAGGGCAGTTCGCACACGTCTGCAAATAACTATGTGGGTGAACATTCGTAAAAAGAAAGGTTGGTCCTATAGCTTTAAGCATTGCAGCGCTCAGGCAGAACACGAGCAGCTCGCGGTATTATTTGACTTATTGTCAAAATGATACATTTACCTCGTGAATGTACCTCGTCTATCATAAGGCGTCGTGAGGGCGCCCTATAGGCAATTAAAGAAACAGTTTGAAGTTAATGAGGGATGTGCTCTTGACTACCTACGTAAGGGATTGTATCGAACTGCTTGCACAGTGTCCTTAAGACACATCTGCTCTAGAGTGAATGCAGTTTCCGCCGCCGTTCCAATGATAAGATAGGGTTCGCATAAAAACCAAAGACAATCATTAGATAGAACAACAACAGATCCCTTCCAGTCATACGTCACTTATTGTTACTTAACATGGAATATTCTTGAAGTCATAATTGAAGATGTATCACATAGTTATTTTCCTATTAGTTTCTATGTTCTGAAACAGCTTTGATTGTAAATATTTGAAATTAACAAGAACGGAGTTAAATCGTTTTGCGACCAATTTCTTCAAATCTTTGACGAACATCGAGAATATTTCTTTAACATGCAGGGTTATCTCACGCGATGCAAAAAAGAAAGAAAAGAAATGAGTCCATTTCTAACAAAAAGCACGATGATATATTTAGCACATAATGATATATAGTGAAGAACTTTCCTTGACTGGAACTCGTTTGCGAGATATTCTGTTTTTCTCCTATTTTTGAATTAATGTCAGACATCTCAATCTGTTGTCGATCTCTTGGATACCTGTCAGAGAGAACGCCCCCCTCGTAGGATGATCCGTATCGCACTGTGCCAATCCGGCGCCTGGTACTAAAACCCTCCTCCAGGAGCGGATCGGACTGGGGAGAGAGGCCGGGGTGAAGGGGGGCAAGAAGGGGCAGACAGATATCCCTTCATGAAACGCGATCTCTCGAGAGATATACTGTACTGCTGCCCAATTCCATCAATTATGACCTGCCTTGGGGGGGGGGGGGGCACAGTTCCTTAGAATGTCTCGCTGCATCATTTCTAAAAAGTGACAAATAAAATGTTCGCCCGTATAATAATGACTCTGTTTTATGCACTATGTTCCCACATACTCTTCTTCGTCAATGCCTATGTTATGTGGTGTACCGTGCTGTTCGTTTTCGTTGTTCTTGTTAGATGGTTTGTTTTTGTTTTTATTTTTGTTTTGTTTTCGGTTATTTGTTCGTTTCTGATTCTCTTTCCTTAAACAGATGATTCAGGAATATTTCAGATATTGCATGAGATTGTGTTATGGAAGCTAAGTTACACACAAAGGCCCGAATTCACGAAGGTGGTGCAAATGAAACCATGATTTAAACCATGGACAAAAACCATGGAGCGCCAAGTGTCGCATGGAATATTTCGTTACGAAATCAGTCATTTCGTCGATGAAATGATTATTTGGTAACGAAATGACAACATTTTGTAACTAAATAAACATTTCGTCCACGAAATGATAATTTCGTTTACGAAACGGTCATTTTGTCGAGGAAATGACCAATTTCGTAACGAAATATTCCGTGCGACACTTGGCGCTCCATGGATTTGTCCATGGTTTAAACCATGGTTTCATTTGTACCACCTTCGTGAATTCGGGTCAAAGTGACAAGCAATGCTTCTGAGGTATATAGTTTCAAAGCATCTTCTTTTTCACCAGTGGCGTATCTAGGGGGGGGCAAGGGGGGCACGTGCCCCGGGCGCCACTCCTTGGGGGCGCAAAAAACGAAAAAAAAAGGAAAAAAAAGAAGAAAAAAAAACGAAGAAGAAGAAAAAAGAAAAAAGAAAAAAAAGAAGAAGAAAAAGAAAAAGAAAAAAACTCGCCCGGAAAAGGGGGGGGGAGGGAGAATGGTGGGGGGGGGGGGCAGAAAACCAAATCAAACAAGATAAAAACAAAACATGATGATGACGCGACAAAATGACAATGTTTATTGTGTTCACACAAAATTCCATGTTCTGTCAGCTGAAATACAACAATTTTCGGCTCGCTCGCTGCGTTCGCTCGCCCAAAATTTATATAAATAAATAAGGAGGGTAAGAACAAAACGTGATGATGACGGGGACAAAACGACAATGTCTATTGTGTTCACACATGTCATTTTATATTTAGCAAGCAAAATGTTTCACGGAGCAGCGGCTGCAATTTCTTTCGTTCTGAAGCGATCGCCAATTGGATCAAAAGAACGCGCCAACGGTTTCGAACATACGGGGGGGGGGGGGGGGCGCAAACAAATCAAGCAAGATAAGAACAAAACGTAATGATGACGAGGAAATATGCAAATTTCGGCTCACTCGCTCGTACAATTTAGAGTATTTTTTTCAAGTCCACAGTTTGTTGGTATAAATCGTTATCTATAAGGCCGTCACTATTATATCTTGATTAGGATTGTAAGATTAAATAAGCAAAAAATGACAAGAATTCAATGTCTTGTAAGCTGAAATACAAAAATTTTCGGCACGCTCGCTGCGCTCGCTCGCCAAAATTTATCAAAAAAGAAAGAAAAGAAGAAGATAAGAACAAAACGTGACCATGACGCGCACAAAATGACAATGTCTATTGTGTTCACACATGTCATTTTATATTAAGCAGGAAAAATGTTACAAGGAGCAGCGGCTGCAATTTCATTCGTTCTGAAGCGATCGTCGATTGGATCAAGAGAGGACACCAATGGTTTCGAACATATGGGGGGGCGCAAAAAAAAACAAATCAAAAAAGATAAGAACAAAACGTAATGATGACGCGGAAATATGCAAATTTCGGCTCACTCGCTCGTATTAATTTAGAGTACTAATATTATAAGTCCTCAGTTTGTTGGTATAAATCGTTATCTATAAGGTCGTCATTATATCTTGATTAGAATTGTAAGATTTGATAAGCAAAAAATGACAAGAATTCCATGTTTTGAAAGCTGAAATACAAAAATTTTCGGCTCGCTCGCTGCGCTCGCTCGCCAAAATTTATAAAAAAAAGAAAGAAAAAAGAGATAAGAACAAAACGTGATGATGACGTGGAAATATACAAATTTCGGCTAACTCGCGCGTACTAGTTTAGAGTACTTTTGAAATTCCTCATGCAGTTTGTTGGTGTAAATCGTTATCTATAAGGCCGTCACTATATCTTGATTGGAATTGTAAGATTTGGTTAGCAAAAAATAGCAGTCACAGCTGTACATTGAATTGAATGCGTTTGATGATTGCTTTGAATGCGTCCTGTAGAGATGTATTAAGCTATCTGTGTTATCATTATGATGGTGAATGCCTAAGTTTCGGCATTTCAATTTTACTGATTCACTTGAGAAATGGAAAGACAGAACAAAAGTACAATAAACTCATCAGCCATCATTATAAAGAACAATACACTATGAATCTCATTCATTTGTATCTTCTCTGTACCTTCAAATAAGCACTGTTTACAGTACGTTTTTTAACATTACCTCCATTATATTCAACAGCAACTCTAAAATTTGGTCAATGGTGTTGTTTACGCAGTGTTATAGAGTGATTCCACATTTTACAAGATCTACTTTTCAGTAAATTGTCCATTTCATCAACATTTTCACTTTGCTGTCAACTCTGGTAAGTATGATTTTTGTGTCTAATAACATTTGTACATAATTCATATTGATAGTTTACAATACAGGTACGTGTACTTATATAGCGCTCTTACAACGAGTAAGCATTTATCACTGCACTTCACAAAATTATTATATTAAACTTTAATTGCGGTGCTAGGAAAAAAATAACAACGGACTTATTCACCTTGCACTAAAAATATATATATATTTTACAACTCATTCAAGAAATATCATTTGCGAATGATGTATTTTTCTAATCTTTTACTCTCTCGTTTTTAATGAAATAAACATTAACTGCAATTAACCGAATCGTAGTTAATTCGACTGTTGTCTCAATCCACAAGTCATAATTATATGTGTCTGTAGTATGCTCCAGCTTTAGTTTATTTTGCAATGTTGGGTGTTTTTTTTTGCCATTCCACTTCCTGGTTAAAGGTTGAGACACCTAGATCTCGAAGATCGTAAATATGATATTGTAAAAGAGTATTTCTTTCATTTTCTAGATGTCTTCAAAGGGCAGAACAATTGGAGATATTACCCCTTGTTGTTCTTTTTTTTTATTGTGCGAAGTTAATCAGAGTCATGGCTTTTTGGTAATATATAGACCAATATAGGGAAAAATTCCTTGTTGACGGAATCACTTCAATCTGAAGGAAAAGAAACGACAATTAAAGGAAGCAAACCTTATTTGACCTTGCCCACAGCGTTGACGTAATGCAGTGCAAGTTGCTCTTTGGAAGGAATTATACATTTACTGCTAATGATGTCTCCTCTAAAAAGGCACCGACGGCATATCAAAAGCTGTTTGCTACTATGGAAAGAACGTCAACGCCTGTAGCATGAATGTATACGCGCTATATAATACTCGTGATTCGACGGTCTCCACCCCCCCCCCCTTCCCTCCCTTCTTTCCCTCTTAAAGGGACGGTATACTTTTGATCGAGATGGAGTTTCATGTTTTCAACTTTCTGAGAGATAATGAGGTACCTCTTCTGAAATATGAAAGAGCACTCAATTCCAAAGAGGAATTCAAAGTTATTTGATGAAGATCGGTTTTGAAATCGCTGAGATATCCCAAAAAAGAGAGGTTCTAATGAAATGTCTGATCCGTCTTTTACTACGACCACTTTGTTTTACTCGGGTTTTCTTTTATATCTCAGCCATTTTCATCAAACAGACTTTGAATCCCTCTTAGAATTGTATGCTTTTCATATTTCATAAGAGGTTTCTAATCATCTCGCAAAGAGTTAAAATCTGAATTTCCCAACTCAACAAATATTATACGATCACTTTAACGCACAGCGTCCACTCATGTCAAAATCTTTTTCGTGTCATTGTTAGTAGTTTGTCGCAAATCGTCTCGAGCCAGGGTAGGTTGACCAGGGAGGTGAACTAGTCCCTAGAATGACGAAACAGTGAGTATAATAGACTGTACCATTGTATGTCTGTTCGCTTTGAAGATATACAGAAAAGAGATGCGGGCGTACTATAGACTGCGGGATTGTGTCAGAGAGAAAGAGATAGATAGATAGATAGATAGATAGATAGATAGATAGATAGATAGATAGATAGATAGATAGATAGACAGATAGATAGATAGACAGACAGATAAATAGACGGAGAGATATATAGATAGATAGATGTATAGATACTCACAGAGATAGAGAAAGAGATATAGAGGGATATATAGATATGTGGATTGATAGATTGATGGAAGGATAGATGGATGGGAAGATAGAGAGATAGATGGATAGATGAATAGATGGAGAGATGATAGAAAGAATGAGACAGAGTGAGAAGGGAGAGAGAAAGGGAGGGAGAAAGAGGGGGACGGAAGGAGGGGAAGGGGAAACGAGAGAAAGAGAGGGAGAGATTGAAAGGAAAAGCGTGTTGCAAAATGTTACGGCGATGACGGTGCGTCATTAAAGAGAGAAAAAAAAAAACGTGTCTGGTATTGGGGAAAGAGGGGCAGAAGAGAGATGGTTGTAGGTTGAAGGAATAAAGAGATAATTCTAATAGCGTCATGAATAGAGGATTTTTGAACGCAGTGTGGTATAATGCATCTATCAGCCATAGGATGGCAGACACTAACCATTCAAAGCGATCAGCAGTAGATGACGACTTAGAATCCTTTCACAGGTAGCACAAGTTTCCTGAGTTGATACCATTTCAGAAAATCCTTTCACTCTCTTTCCCTCCCGATCTCTATCTCTCCCTCCTTTTCTCTTACTCTGTCTCCTTACTGTTTTTTATGCTTTTTCTTTGTTATATTTTTATCTTTGTCGCTTTTGTTCTTTTTCTTCAGGGAGGAGCTATTCTGGCAACTTCATCGAACTTTTCGAAACTGACATCTTTTCCCGCATCGTGAACACGATGATATGATGATGTTTTCTGCTTTACCTTTCACTCAAAGCATATATTGCATTAACATTGCCGTTATATTCGTTATTTTGTGAAATGACGTAAGTTTATTCAGATGCTGTATTTATGGGATATTTCTATAAATATTTTCATTAATAAATCCATAACAAGTAAAAAAAGGGTCAGCTACACATAGATTACCTAATACAGTTTTATCATTATTGTTATTATTCCAAAATTATTCCGGGTGCATTGCGAAACTTAATCATTGATTCGTTGTGTCATTACAATAAATACAAACTTACTATTGATATGTTTGTAAAACATGTTTCCATGAGGCTTTCAACATTATTACGTCATCAACATAGAACTCCCAGCCCACCCCCTCCAGCTCACCCCTCCCACCCCCCCCCCCGCCCGCCGCGCCCCCCCCCCCCCCCAAAAAAAAAAGGAGAAAGAAAAAAACGAGTATGTAAGGCATTTGTTAATGAGCAGACTTGAGGATACACGACACTAACAAAAAATGATTCCTTCATTACGTTGTCTAGGTCAGAGCCGCCAGAAATGGAGCAGTTAGTACGTGGTAGGAATTCTCCACTAATATGCCGGAGCACTTTGTTACCACAGAGCGGGAATGTAACTAGCGCCTAGAATGATTGCCCGCCATTTGAGACTGTCAAAGTCACGGCAATATCCATATCGACACCACAAAAATGGAACTTTATTTTTCCGCTGGCGACAAATCTCAGACAATTATGACTCCGGCATGATCTTTTCAGGTTGAAGCATGCGAGTTACAGATAGGGAAACATACCAATAATGCTTAACTCGCAATGCACGCAAGGCGCCATGCATACTGAGTCCACAATGAAGAGGTTTATGGAGACCTGATTAATGTTTTATTTGTAAGCACGAGATTAAGACTTTGAGCAAAAGTTTCAAAACTTTTTCCCCTACAAACAATGTGGAACAAAATATACAGTGGGATATGTTTTGTTGTCATGAGTTTTCTTTGTTACAGAACAAATCAAAAGAAAATGGTAACATCATATACCTCTGTGTAATACAGATTGATGTAATTATCTGATTATGTCAGGCGTTTGCTTTTGCTGGAGCATGCAATTCAATGCTGAGTTTGATATTCTTGCATGCCTAGAGTTACAGCTGATTGTCATTTTTTTATCCCAGAAATGTCGAGTGTGAAAACTGCTGAACTAAACACTTCAGCACATCTCACAGAAATAATAAGAAAACAAAGAGAAGAAAAAGTCGTATCTTTTGATTTCAAGGACAAACAATGATTTACATTTGATGTCAAAAGCAAATGACATAACGTGAAGAGAGCTATGATTTGAGAAAATGAATCTTTCCATGATGCATTTTAGACATCTTCTACCACAAAATACTCGAATTCGAGGCTTATTTTTCCATCCTTACAACCTCAACAATATTTACCTTAAACGAGAGTAAAGCTCCTTGCTACCATTTGAAGATGAATTAAGAATAGCTTTATTGCTAAAAATTATTCGAAAAAGTGAGTTGGGAATAAGAATAACCACAATGAAAACGTTAATCAGTATATTCAATGTTAGGTTTTTTTTAATGTACAAATGTGGACATTACTTTCATTAACAAACGGGGATAAATTTTATCAAAAACTACAATAAAACAATTACCCTGACGGTTTCTTGAGAAAATTAGTGATAACTGGAGGTTTTTTGCGAAATGTCTGTGCAGTAGTGTGTTTTTTGATGCAATTGAACTATTTCATGCATTATACAGCAAATGTGATAATTCGGACATTTTTTGATCACTACTCCCAATGTTAAGTAGTGGTTTTGATATTAGTGGAATAGCCGATATCATGAAGTTAACTAAGCCAAAAGTGTCGGGCATAAGAAATGATTAGGAAGATAAAGCTGATGTATTCGCTGAGGTTTATCTTCGACTGCTCAGTCATTCAATGTCTTCGTACAGTCGAAAAGTGCATTCGACACGGGTCGTGAGAGAGAATCTTTATGAGGTAGATGTTTGACCGTGAGAGATAGAAGATAATATTGCTGAAGTCGTTAGTTGGTCCACCGTCTAACACTGGCCATGTTCATCCGGGAATGTTCCTCGTCTACGTTTTATCTCATGTCTTATCACAGTCTCTCCGTTTCTTTTTTTCCCCTCTTTTTTTTTCTCTCTCTCACTGTCTTATTGTGCTTGAAACCAACCATCTATAAGCACTGACAAGAATGCAAAACGAGGTTCCATGCGCCATTAAAGGTAGACCAGTATCCCTCTCCCATGTCAAGGTCATACGAGAAGCGAAATGATAAATTGAGGTATAGTAATGTAGAAATCATATCAACTTTATCATTGTGCACTCTACGGGGACATTATAGTGCATAATATCGCGACGTATACCATTATATCGCGACGCAAGTTGTGTGCGGCACGTATTAATTTGTTCTCTGTGCGTGCATCTCCCTAATGTCACGAGCGTCGTCTGGCGCTGCTTGAGTCTTCACTGGTCTTTGCTTATTCGGTTTCTGACTGTGAGGCGGGACATGACATTGTATCCAACAGAATGAGGTTGAAATGCCGACGAACGGTGGGCAAAGAGACGAAAAGGGTGCGTAGCGATTCGCGCTCTAATTGCGCGCACTCAAAACTGTCTTCGTCGGCGAGGGACTTGAGCAAATTACAACGGCAGGCATAGAGCATGAAAAGGAAGCATCCGAATGGTGCAAAGTAACTTCTTAGAGTCGGGAAAATACAGCGGGACTCGTCGACCCAAGACAGGGGCACAATGATCCATGAAGCAAATAAACAAATTCTAACTATCACTATTCAAATTCCTGAATTTCATCCGTCGAATTGTTTTTGTTGCGACTGATTAACAATATTGTTAATCAGTTGCAATTACAATCACTATTGTTTGAATGTTCGACAAATTCGACTTCTTTCATTGATGCTCCTCTGTTTGAAGATCAATGTGTGTTTATGTGTGTGTGTGTGTGTGTGTGTGTGTGTGTGTGTGTGTGTGTGTGTGTGTGGTGTGTGTGATAATAAACTGTCTCAATACGACGATGACCTTACCTTTGTAGACTATTATTTGTCCTTGTCCATTTTGTCACAGTTAGGAACACCGTTTCAGTTAAAACACTGAAACGGTGAAAAAAGCAAAGCTACGCGGAGGAGTAGGGCCTATAAACATTTCTCAATCTCGTTATCATGGCTCCATTTCACATTAACGTAGACCTTTACGAAAAAGTTATTACGTAGCAACTGTATTTCGCATATTTATATGGTCATTAAACACATCAGGGTAACAGACCATGCACAAGAGGAAATCTCTTTGTGCTTTCGTTAACTTATGGTATGCTCGTCACATACTATTTTCTTTCAGTTGGAAGATTACTTCATTCGATAGCGTAACTGCACACACGTTTAAAAGTGGCGGTTAATTGTTTCCAAATCATATGAACAACAACAAAAGAAAAACCCGGAAATGAATTTCTGTTCGCGACAACATACGCATGGTAGACAATGACGTCATAGAAACACTTGGGTTCCTGCAGAAACGTATCATAAAAACGATTTGGTAGATTATTAGAAAATAAAAACCCACAGTCACAACACGTCACTGCTTAATATATAAACCATTTCAGCTCTGCGATCATTCGATGCAAATATGTTATGGATGAAAGACAAAAAGAGATCATGGAATATGTGTGTGTGCAAAAATAGATTATCGAATATAACGTGTTCGAAAATATATGAGTGAATAACTGTGTGCAGAATCGAATGGGCACTAATCAAGAGAACACATCACCAACTAATTTGATTTACATTTTCGTTGACTGTGGCAGATATCAAAATATGCTCAACTTTCAGACCGCGACCATATATAACTTTAAAATGTCATGACCGATGTTAAATGAAATGTCTACTTTTCTCTGTGTTTAATGATTGATCGATGAATTGAAATTCGCATTAAGGACAGTGTACTTTTTACGTAAATGGTACCGCAACATGAATATGATTATACATAATAATATGAATACATGTTATTCACTTCTGTTTTATTACCCTTCAATATTTCACGTACGAACAATACATGCTGTAATCATTCCGATTCACTAAGTATAACACACACACACACACACATACACAGATGTATATATATTATACTATATGTATATATATATATATATGTATATATAATTATATAGGCCTATATATATATAATTATATATATATATATACATATATAATTATATATATATATATATACATATATAATTATATATATATATATATACATATATAATTATATATATATATATATATATATATATATATATATATGGAGTGATTCATTGCGTAGAGAGAGGTAATGAAGTGGTGCAAAGGAAAATTTGTAAAGGATGTAATTGCACTTAATTTCCCTTTTCACCAGTGACCAGCAAGCACTTGAATTTGTCAAGACAGTCATACGAGTGCTCTTGTCTAATTAGCTACGACCAGTTTCCGACGACTGGGTGACATATTGAATGAGCATCGAGATGTGTGCGCTGAATCATGTACGGATTGTGTATATAGGTAGCTCGTGTAATAAAGTTAGCTCTTTGCATACATGGACATGATACTAAGGCCTTCACAATACAGTCGTCAGTTCTTAAGGCCATTCGACAATAGTTGTGTGGTTTTTTTTTTTTTTTTTTTGAAGTTTTCTTTTCTATTTCATTTCTGGATCACGGAAATGTTCATCTTTTTAGCAATTGTGCATGGGCCTCGTTGAGGGAAATATTCTTACATACACTTTTAGTGTGTAGCCTCTCGTTATATAAAGGTCTGCATTTTCACACCTCGTATGTCTTCTTTTAAGTGAACCTGGAAAACAGTACATGTTTTGCAGAAACTAAATAAGGCACGACCAAACAGGATTTGTATACGCATAAAGGCCTTATCAATAATTATAAAATTTATTTCCGATTAAAGAAATTCAGTCGTAAATGGGGTTTCCAACAAAATCCCTTCTTAGCTTGCAACATCCTGCAGCTTACATGACGACATATACATGGATATACAATTAACGAATAATTGGACTTGATAGTTGCCTGATGTACTGATAGTTCACAATGGAGTTCACACGCAATTGTAGGTTTTCATCTCACATAATCGGTATGTGTACTCCATCGACACAACTGAAGTATCAGCGCATGATACGTGTACAATTTCGTTAAGCCATGATATTAAAAGAACAGGAATCATAGATTAAGGAAAGAAGTTTTGCTTTTTGCAATAAACGCCTTGATGTTATAAAAATTTTACTCCCATACTTAATATTGACACCTAGAGTTACGCTTCAAAATTTAACAATGTTTTCGTGAACTTTATCAACTCCTGCTACCCAGAGTGTAACTCAGTGTAAGACCTAACTCAAAAAATACACATCTCCGCAACCAGGCATCGGGGATGTTAAGCCCCAAATACAAGAGATTTAAAATTCTGATCTCTTGCGAGCAGCGAATCAAAGTCAATTTGTCATCGATTCATATCAATGGCAGTAAGTAAAAGATTTATGCATAGATCTGTTATACGTGCCTTGGTTCCCAAGTGCTTAAAAATAAGTAAGAATGCTGAACAAATACTTTAGGCACCATTAAATCATTCAAGGAGGCCTGTGTCAAAATTCCACTTGAACAAATATCATCGATCATTCAAGATAATTACAGATATACGCTTGATTTCTGAAGCAATTGATGAATGTCTTGGCATATTCCTTGATAGTGCATGGATTAAGAAGGACACAATACATAAAATCACTGTCATATTTGTATAGTCTGGTCTTCCAACCTTATTGAGACCTGGCGGTCGATATCTTTATGAGTTCATGTAGCGAGCAACGCGATGACAATACAGAGATTCTTCAAAAAGCTAATAATTACAGATACTAAAAATGATTTCAATAGCATACTCTAATGGTGTTGATAGTTATTCAAGAATGATGAAAACATCAGCTTCAATAGCAGCAGTCGCGACAATGAAAGCATAATTGAGAATGTGACGTTTTGAAACTATAGCGGGCAATAGTAGCGGTGGAAGACGCAGAAAAAGAAGAAGAACTTGCACGACAAGAAAAAGAATGTAAGAACCACTTTATGTTATGGAATTCATAGTGCACCCCATTGATGTCTTTGGTATTTTCCCAAACTCCACCGTGCGTCGAACACTGTGTTGGTTGAGGTTGACATCGAAGAAAACATTTACTGAGGGGGTTATGGCAGTCTGAGAAGATGGAATGTTATCTCAGGTTCCAAGTTTTCTTTTCAAATGTAGTGAAGTGTTAAGATTTGCTTGGAGGTTGGAGATTCACGTTCATCAAAATATTGCTACATTGTGACCAATAAGAGAAAATTCAGAGTTCATTTCTCATTCACTTTTGTATTTTTTTCCCCAAAACACTTTTTTTTCAAAAATTCAAATAGTGATTTGCAGATAAGGATGAATACTGCAACCTCTCGAACAGCATAGGGCAACATAATGGACTCCAGAAGGTCAGTGGTCTGTGACTTTTTGCCGCGCACTCACACTTTATCCGGCATTACAATTGATAGTCTGGCGATGATATGATAGGATTTTGATAACAAAGGAGATGATTTGTACAATTTTGATAACAAAGAAGATGATTTGATAGGATTTTAAAGTTAAAAATAAGCTTTATCACAGTCTCCAAGTGGTGAAAATTACCTGAACGAAGTTTACAGTTTCAAGGATGCAGATAGTAGAGTGACACGTTCTTTAATTGAGTGCTGCCTTGGGCGATGAGGAGGAAGAACAATCCACTTGTCGGTCATTCTTAGAACTGGCCATGACTTTTTCTTCGCACCCAGAGTTCATAAAGGATAAAATCAGTCACAGAACATCTCCGGTTGGTTTGTCTTTTCCTCTCCCATCACCAACCCGAGGGTATTTTTCATTAGTCGCTCAATTCCTGCCCAGTCATTCGTTTCCTACTCTCGCCGTGAGCTTCTCGAAACGCTATTTTTCATCCGCCTTATTTTCTTTCTTGAGAAATTAATCACTTCCGACGGAAGCAGAAATTGTGGTTATACTCGCCGCCCCCAAACATAACAGTCTTTGCCTTTTTATATTTCCGATCCGTGGTCGCTCCGTGATCCCATCGCCTCACACGCCTCGCCTAACAAACTTGAACTTTTTATGCCCAGGTGTCGTCCCCGGGGAGACCTAACACGGTTTCCAATGCCAAGGACTAAGGGAAATTATTTATGATCACAGAGCCAGTGGGACCTGCGGTAAGAGCGTTGCTGATATCCAGGCCGTGTTGTATACGAACTCGCTGTAATTGAGATAACTAACAACTCACTTTATTATCACTAATTCCCTCTTGCGACTTGTCGAAATCAGTCAGCGCTGATTCTCTCCGTGGAAACTGTAACCTTGTTTGCGAGCCTTATTGCCATTTTTAGGGCTCTAGGAATGCCGCTTGTAAGTGAGGACTGTGATAATGATGAGAAAATTGATATCGAATGGCTTTCAAATGTGCACTTTTTTAACGTTTCCATCTTACTGATTACTGTAAAATCATGTAATCTAACAGCTGTTATCTAATAACATTTTTTATCTGCGTTACTAGAGACGGTGACAGATATAAAATTGCAAGCAAGCATCAAATTCTTGATTGTTATGTCTCTACAAGACTAAAAAGAAAAGATTTATATTTTAATCTTCTCAGCTATACTGCGGCCGAAAGAAGGAATAATTTCTGATTTCTTGAAACTTTAATTCTTCGTAATAATAATCACTGGAGACACTGGTTATGCTGAGTGAGAAGTGTTTGCTTCGGTCGTTAACCTAAGAGGAAGGATATCCATGTGTTCTTACACTGAGGAACGCCTTCCAGACACGCATTGCTAACATCATTACGGAGATCTCTATACCGCCCCATTCTCAACAAATCCATTGGCAAAAGAAACAACTTTTAAAAGAACAACAAAAAACCCTAGCAGCATCGACCTTCGTGCGAGCAACGCTGCGACTGCATGAGTTGTCGTGAGCTCCCTGGTTGTATCAATTTTTAATCAATCTCCGATAACAATCAATATCCCTCTCTGTTTTCTTTTACTTTTATGTTGTTCTGACACAGTCACATGGTAAGTTATCTTCCTAGAGCAAAGACAACCCACGTACCCCCGACAATGTCGCAATGGCGATCTCTATGCCAATTAATCAAGTATCGGGAGACGTCTCCGCGGCGAACCTTTCCAAACTACAACGCCAAAAAGAAAATAGACAAACAGAAGCTTTCCGCTATTTTTATTTGATGCATCAGTGAAGATGAATATTTTTAGACTTGGTAACAATTCGTAGGAAAACCGGAAAACCACGAATATTATCTTTCTGACCACATTCCTCAACATCACTCCGATCGGTCTGGCCTCCGCTTTAGCCATGCTTCGCTCATCACTGCCGGCAATTGTACTTTATGAAATGTCAATTGTATCCCTAAGAAGTGGTCCTACAAGGGTTTAACTACCTATCTTCGAAACATCAAGTTGGTCATTTGAGCTCTTTGTATACATCAATGGCCGTAGACATCCGCATGCGTACACCGCGGGAAGGGGTGGGGTAGCAATCATTATAGATATTGTATATAGGAGTGCGCAATAGTATTGATATTCTTATGGGTTTTGCTTACATTCGTCATTTTCTAATGGCTCTCTTTAGGAAAAGAGGCCAGAGAAAGATTTCTACTTTTGCTCTTGCTCCAGTTTGTACAAATTCACGAGATTAAGGAGATACAAAGGGCAGACTGATCATAAAACGTTTGCTTTCTTCAATCTATGCCTTTCAAAAAAGAAAGAAAGAAAGAAAGAAAAGAACAAGAAAATTAACCGAAATGAGACTCAAGAAAAATCAGGGATCCTGCTATGCCCTGAAGAAAGTTGCAGTCTTTTGCACGTAAATCATGTCATCGCTCTGCACGAACATGAAATGGAAAGAGCGAACTTATTGATCTTTGAGACATTCTGAGATTTTGCAATTATGATATTCCCGCTAACTTCTTCCATTCTCCCGCCGTGCGATCGACGAATCCAACGATACCATTTCCTTTATTAATCTTGGTCTGATGATAATGTAAATCATCAAACGAAATCGCAGCCGACTCGCGCTAACCAGAGGCTCTTAGAGGCCGAGGAGTATTACACGGTAGTCAAGGCAGGTCATTCAGCGATGGCTGGTCATTGGTCAAACAGCATTGTGTTGCAATTACACGGGATACCTCATTAAGAGCGCTCACACTGCGGCGATAATGTGTTTGTATAATACACAGCCGGTGTTTCAAAATTCAATTGTTCGTCAAAACGACGAACGTGCGCTGTCATCTTTGTGTACGGGAGACATACCAGCGCACACAAGATATAATGAAACGTAAACAATGATTCCATACCCATGAAAAGGTTTCACGCTTTCGGGTGCTAAATGCTTAATCATGAAGAGTCTTTTCCCATAAATGCACATTCTGTTGAAGTAATGCAATATCCGTACCAACTTTCTGCTCTCACACTTTATCTTCCGTGTGTGTGTGTTGTTGATGTTGATTTTTTATATGTTTTCTATACCTCGATTCTGTTGTCAACATTGCACCTTAAGATTATGGCTTGCGACTTTGTGAAGAGAAAAAATGTTATTTAAAATCGTAGTCGACTTTAATCAACAATGTAAACGGTAGTCAAATAGAATGGTAGACATTTCATTACAGTTAACTCTTAACACGCATTTCCCATAGACACCTGCCCAATTTCTCTCGCCACTCGTCTTCAACGGGTTAAAACTTCACATGCTTTCATGGAGTAATATTTGTCACAATGCCATTAGCGAATTAGTTGAGGTAATGATTTCATGGTCCATTAGAAATCTCCCTGAAACCTGATCAAATTCCGCCCTCAATGTCTTTTCTTTGCGAAGCAAAGTTAAGAAAATAAATGCTAATGATTACACCAATCACAGAATTTTACTAGAATTGTATCAACTTTAGTAGCAACGGCGATTCGTACATGGCGGACCTTCGCTAAATAAAAATAAATGATTTCTATCACATAAACGTCTGTTAATTTTGTTTAGCCTCCATTTTTGGGGTGCTTCATTTGATATTCTCATGAAAGCCCACATTGGGTAAGGATTCCCTCAAAACGATAAAGTTTGCTAGAAGCAGTTTGACTTTGCTTTGAGAATACTGTAATACGACAGAAATGCGGCGATGTAATAACACTAATTTACCTAATAGAGGTCAAAACCCCGCAGCTCAATACATAATGGAAGATAAAGATGAAAATTAAGAATTATGAGAAAGATGTAGATGTAGCCCTCATTCAACTTGCTTGTATCCATAATCATTATTTTTTGTTAATGGTTCACGTTATCACACAACTAATCAGAAGCAAACATCTAACTCGCCAAATCTTGATAAAACATTAAACGCGACGCTGTTCGTGAATGGAAGAAAAAAAAAACACCCAATTTAGCTGTGGAAATAAAAATGGACACATTTTCACCAATAACAAGATGATAACACGACGTTTACGAATAATAAGTGAAGGCGAATGTTGATACCGCAGCCATTTAAGACAAAGTTTTTTCCATCCATGGCGCCGAAAGAGATAAGGTATAGTTTGAAGAAATACGTCTAGACATCTGCACATCAAATGTCAAGAGGAAGAATCACCAACGAATAAGAAGCTAATTGCATAGATGAAATCTTAAAGCGACTTACCTGGCACTGCCAAGGACGCAATCAGAAGGCATAGGGCCAGTAGCGCCAAAAATAACCTCATCTTTGGTGGCTGGTAGGAAGAAGCCTCGCCCAGCTTCCCGTTACCTGATGAAACGTATTCCGCTTGTTAGCACCTGGTTGGCAACGAGGTTTGGTGGTCGCCGAAACTGTATCAAGCCCAGAGGAAAGCGGATGAAGCGAGTAATGCGCTCGGGGCACCGCGGCGCGTGTTATTCCGCGAGCAAATCGTTTTTGCCCACAGCTTCTCGCTAGATATCGACGTGACGCTGAAAGAAGAAGAAAAACTGAGGGGGAAAAATCCGGAGCGAACCAAAAGGAAAAGATGACCAGCGATGGAACGATGTCAAGAGATATATCAGTCTCTTCTTCAACCTACCGCAGCGCTGAATTGTTCCCCATCAACAAAGACTCCTTTAAGTGAAAGCAACGAGAAGAGAGCAGCCCGTGAACGCTCTTAATGAAGGCGACTTCTATGCGAGTTGTTCGGTGATGCACTCACACCGGGAGACCATTAGTTTTCCAAAACTGCTCAACAGCTCGTCGCTGATTGGTCAATTCGTGTGCGCAGGTTGGCATAGAGCGGTGTCGTAGACTGTACCTACTTTGCTCATCTCATGGGGGAGGGGGTACATCAGAGAAGGAGGGGAATCGTACTCCCTCGCGCAAATTCAATATTCACTAGCGCTGTCTGTTCATACAGACACTTTTAAACGATCATGAACATAAGATATTCATGAAACACCTACCCTGATTATGAATTCATGTGAATGGAGCCATTGGAAAATGATCTTGACTTTTCAATAATGTTTCTGTTTGTTTTTTTTTTATCTTCATACAGATTGCTATTTACTGGCTAGACACTCAGCAAATTGTTCCGTTTTGTTTTGTTTTCTATTCTTTTCCTTTTTTCAAAGCTTTTTCGTTGTTACTCCTTAGCAAATTCTTTGTGAGTCCTTGTGAGTCCGTGTCTTGTCCTTATTGCTTCAGCTTGGGATGTGTGAGAGGGCCTGACAATTCCTGTTTGACATAAACATGTCCCACAAATAGATACATAACACATCATCGGTGTCAAGCTCATAGTGGTGGTGATGATGATGATGATGATGGTGGTGGTGGTGGTGGTGGTGATGATGATGATTATGATGATGATGATGATTATGATGATGATAATAACGTTAATACTAGCATTTTTCATGATACATTTGATATGATTGATTTGAGCAGGGTAACACATTGTTCTTCCATGATGGTCCGGCCACAGTTTGTTTCTTTCTGTGTTTCATTTCCATCTGAAACATGGCTGGATAGCCTATATATATATCTGCACTAGCTGGTCTTCTATGGGGTCCAGTTGCATGTAAGGCGGGCACCACTTCAACAGGTTTAACACCCTGTTCTTTGCGATAATAAATGAAGCGGGATCTTTTACGTGCATGAACTGTGACTCTCTCACACACGTGACCTCCATTTTATATCCTATCCGGGGGACAGAGTGTTTTGCCTCTTACTAGAGGGGACGGTACGATTACACACATATTTCTCAGTGGGACTCGGGGATCGAACTGAGGTCCTTTTGGATCGTGAGGCAGACGCGCTACTCACCGAGCTAACTCAACGCCCACTGCCAAGTCATATCCCCACATAGCATCAGAAGCTCGCGAGCACTCCGATGGCACTTGAATCTACGATCTCCAGAGGCCTTGAAGGTCATTAACCCCTTCTGTTCTGTGCCACGGAGTTTGGACAGTGTGCAGAGGCCTACAACGCTACCACACTTAATGGCCCGAATTCACGTAGGTGGTACAAATGAAACCATGGTTTAAACCACGGACAAAAACCATGGAGTGCCAAGTGTCGCATGGAATATTTTTTTTTTAACGAAATCAGTCATTTCGTCGATGAAATGATTATTTTGTAACGAAATAACAACATTTTCAAACTAAATGAACATTTCGTCCACGTTAACGAAACGGTCATTTTGTCGACAAAATGACCAATTTCGTAACGAAATATTCCGTGCGACACGTGGCGCTCCATGGTTTTTGTCCATGGCTCAAACCATGGTTTCATTATTTGTACCACCTTCGTGAATTCTGGCCAATGGATTAATAGTCACTTATACCCCCATTCCAAAGAGATTTCTTCAAATCGGTCACTCGTCGGAAGCAACGTTTGTTGTTTCCGGCCGCCCACCGAAGTGTTCCGGATCGCAGTCTGATGGATCCGACTTGGTTGGTCGACTATCAGGTGAGTGTCAAACGTGTGGCGCGTGATCCTCATCGGACGATCTTGCCTCATCGGATCACCGCCCGATATGTCTGACACTGACATGATAGTCGACCAACACAAGTCGGATCCATCGGACTGCGATTCGATACACTTCGGTGGGTGACCGGTTGCTATAAACTTTGCTTCCGATGAGTGACCGATGAGAGGAAATCTCTGTGGAATGGGGGTATAAACCACAACAGTATCAGAATATCTTTATCTCAAACATGTCAAAGCTGACTTCCACAGCAAACCTCCACATCTACCGGAAGCACGGGAGTAAAGAGGCAATACTGGGGAGCAACATTTTACTGCTCCCGAGTTCGGCGAACCCCGACGTGAAAATGTTATGGCGTCATCCAAAACGCACACACACGCACACACATTTACACACACATACACACACACACACACACACACACACACACACACACACACACACACACACACACATATGCATGCACGAGTGCGCGCGCATACGCACGTACCCACGCACAAAATGATGTCATTCCTTTGTCTGGAGTTGCTCCTAATTTTGAAACTACCGGATTTTATTGAATACGGCAAACCTATGGCCCTTCTTCAGGCAAGTGGCGATTTGACGTAACTATTTCCCTGTTACACACTTCGTGTGTTTTGTGTGACGTCATACGAATATTTGCTCTACAGGAGGGGTTATCAATTTCTTCAATTCGACAGCTGGATTCACAGTGGTCTTTTCATGAATATTGATCACAGGATACCATTCATTTCCTATTTTTCTGTTACCTATCTGTTTTTTCCCTGTCGTCTCTGTATTTAGTGTGCACACACGAAAAATTCATCCCTGATTCCCGCTCTTAAATTCGATCAGGTAGAAAACATTTATCCGATTCCAAGCACTACAGGTGAATCCAGATAAAAGGCATGATCACAAATAACAAACACACGCGTCAGGTCGTTTGCCTTTTTATTTTTATTTTTTTTTTTTTTGGGGGGGGGGGGTGTACATATAAATAGTAAATACTTTAAATTATTTCACTATTCTACTCTTCAGCCGCTCTTCTTTTTCCTGAATGTAAACATATTAAAGGGATAGTGTAGTTTTGGTTAAGATTGGGATTCAAATTCTAACTTTTTGCGAGAAGACCAGAAACCGCTTATATCAAAGAGCCTACAATATCAAGAGGTATTCGGAGTTCATTTGATGAAATTCGGCTTTGAAATTGCTGAGATAGCCAAAAACTAAGTAAAAGTAAAAGAAAGTGGTTATGATAATGATTATAATAATAGCAGTGATGATAATAACAATAATTGCATTTCTATGGTCTTTATACGGGTGATTTTAAGTTCTAAAAAAAGGTGGGTCTCACCTTTTATTAGAAGGTCTTTGTTTCATGTCAGCCATTTCAAAACCGATCTTCATCAAATAAACTTTGAATTCCTTTTAGAAGCGTATGCTCTTTCATATCTCATATTACAGCTTTCTCATTATCTCACAAAAAAAAATATGTTGGAAACCTGAAGTCCCCATCTTAACTCAAACTATACCATCCCTATAAAATCCGGGCGCCAAGCCATTTCCTTCGAATGCGAAGCAAATGTATGATAACATGTTTGTGACACAATTTATCACATCAATCTTTGCACTGGTTGTGACCGTGCATCTTGTAACTGATACAAGAACTGACAATAATCACAAATGCTGTGACAAAAACGATTAAACAAAAAAAAATACATGTACTTGTCATTGTTCTCCTGTAAAGTGCTACTCAATTTCGAGAATAGAAGTAGGGGTATCTCTAACTGGAAAGTTGCAGTAAGTATGCAGGCGATTACAGATTTGCATAATGTTTGACTCATTCATTGTCAGTGGAACTAATTTTTTCTTTCTCGTTTGGTAGTGATCGGCAAAGATTGACACTAACGAACCGTGCAACCATGCAACCAGTGAACAAAACCCAGAGTATGAACACGTATCATATACCCTGTCCATTTTTATCTTTAATTTCCACATTTCACAGCGCGATTATTGATGCAATATTCTTTGAAGTCGACATACTTTCATGTTTTGTAGGGTTTTCTTTTTCAGCTCAATGCATCAGTGATAGAACAAATGTCGAAGAAACATATAATGAATAGCTGAATATAAAGCATATGGAGCTGTATCAAACCATGTTGACATTAACTTTTGACAGAAATGCGAAAGAAAGTTGCGGAGAATTGCGGATGCATTTCCCTTTTACTACGCCGTTATATCAGACCTCGTTTCCAATTCAGCAAAGACTGCGTTATCCATCTGTTATCATAGTAATGCGTGATCATGCACGTTATTGTCTTGTTGATCTAACGACAAATGGCCGTAACTACATAAGAAGAACATGCAAACTGGTCGTTCTTTACGTTCTGACGCATGCTTTATTAGGCCGTGGGGCTTCTTTTAGCAAAGTATACAGTGATGAATGTGTAAACAATTTTCCCTTGTCTCAATATCAAGTGCCTCAATAAGATACACTAGGATGTCCTTGATACATGGACAACAGGGACATTCAGAGAAAAATGTATTTTATCGCTTTTCTCAAATGAATTTTCTGTGCGATGACTCTAATATCTAATTCGCAGGCGTATAGTTCACCAGAAGTTTGCTTGTGCTAGCGGAACCGCCAAAGTTCTCGTTAATATTCAGAGTAAACTGCGGAGCTTCAATAAAACCTGCTCCAGCTCTTTGATAAAGAAGATATATGTTCATGTCGAACAAAACAAAATAAAAAAGGAACGAAAAAACAAAAATAAACAGGCACAAAAATAGTGAAAAAGATGGAGCGAACCTCCGAACCCCTGTTTTTAGTGTGAACGCTTTAAAATGTTCTGATGATAATCATCATTACGGTGATGATGATGATGATGATGATGATGATGATGATTTGGACGATGATGATGACAATAACTATAAAGTCAAAACAACGACAGTTACGACAAAGGGAAGATTGGAACTAACAGATTGACAAGCGTTTCTTATTTCTCACTAAAACGCCCGAAACCGCCCGTCCATTTTTTAATAGTTTTATGCTTTACCATTTTATTTTTGTATTTTCATATAGAATATAATTATAATCATGTAATTTGAAAGAGGCCAAAGGTCAATATAAGTATGTCAGAATTACTTCTGTAACACACCATTTTCCTGGTAAACATAACTTATAATAGACAAAAAAATAAACATGCAGTAAGCTATTTTTCATCATTAGAAAGTTGTCGAAATAAGAGCAATATCACTGTATATAATTCCAGGGAACCATAGGTATTTTTTTATGGGGCGGGGGTGCTCATTTCCATCTGAGACGATGACTGGATAGCCCATAATCAGCTATGTTAAGCTGGTCTTCCATGGGGTCCAGTTGGATGTGAGTTGAGACCACTTCACCGGCTTAAACACCCTGCTCTTTACAATGAATGAATGAAGCGGGATCTTTTACGTGCACGAGTTGTTACTCTCTCATACACGGGACCTCCATTTTATGTCCTATCCGAGGGACAGAGTGTTTTGCCTCTTGCTAGAGGGGACGGCATGCTTACACACAACATTGCTCGGTCCAGACTCAGGTTCGAACCCGGGCCCTTAAGATCGTGAGGCAGACGCGCTACCGACTGAGCCAGCTCAACGCACCAGAACCGTACAGTATCTTCAGTTGCTAAAGGTTGAAGTGAAAATGCTATTTTTTATCACCATTTCTTTTTCTTTTTATTCTATCTAATTAGTTGGAGTTTGATTTTGCTTTGGTCAGGCTCTGCGCGGAATGTCTTTGGCAGAAAGAATGAAGTATTATCAAAAAACAAACATAAACATGCAGGATTACCCCCTTTATAGTGCCATGATGGAATATCCCGTGGCTCGCTTCCGGCTCTTGACGTTTTATGCAATAAAGCGCAACGTCCTGATTACACTGAATTTAAGAGTTGGGCTTTGTGGCTGTCAGCTGGCTGTGCTGTATTACCTTGATAAAAAGTTGCCAACGGGACTTTGCTTCCTATTATACGCGCCCAGTGAGCGGATCATGAGATCGGCAACGTTAATTAATTTGATGCGATAATGTGATTCTCTTTTTCTCTCGTTCATCACTCAGAATTTGAGTTTGGTTCGCGATGATTCCAGCCGGCCTCGGTCAGTGAAGACCGCCGGTATAATCAATCCATAATGATGCTAATCCCATTATTTCAAGGTCGAATGTCATTTATTTAATACTTCTCCCGCCTGCCAATATTTCATTTCATTAACCTGACAACAACAACTAATATAGAGACATATAAAACACACGCAACACAAAGGAAAACCTTTGGCTAACTCCAAACTTGAACTTGTTAGTTAACTTACGAAAAAGACTGCCCTCCCCTTCATTACCTCCCATTCCCTCCCTCCTCTCTCTCTCTCTGCGTTTCTTTCTCTATGTGTCCATTTATCTTTCCTTTTCTCTTTCTCTCTCAAAAGACGCTTTCACTCACAAGTATGAAAATAGCATAATATAACAAGTATAACCCTCCATACAGACATTATGTCTCCATTCCATTGTGTGACTATTGTATGTAGTCACAAAAAGGCCTGATATATTTCCTCCTTGGATTCCGAGCGTAGCACATACACCACAGACTGTGGACAAGGCCAAGTGACGAACGTTGAGGGCGCACTTTGATTATGAAGACACCAAGGCGACAAGTGAATCATTCGCTTTTTTCGGTAAGGATTTTTTTTTCTTTATAATGATGCGCATCAAAGAAAGAGAAGAAAACGATGCGCATTAAAGAAAAACAAAGAGAATACTAACTCTTCTTTGGATTTTCTTCGATGTGATCATCTTTTGCTTTCCTGCGTAGTTCTCCGTGTTTACGTGAATATCATTGTTATGAAGAGTACACGTAATCAGCCTACGAGTTCCCAGTTTATCACTTCAAGCTAACCAAATGGAGACCTCGAAAATCATTGTGCACGGATGGGCAGTTTTTACCAAGGTTCGTTTATCACTTAATCATAAGCTGAGCAATCAGGAGATTGATTCATTGCAAAGAAGGTCATTTGTAGGAGAATAATCACTGCAATTAATCGGTGATCGGAGGATTCCTGAAATATCGTGTTATCTGATCTGTCGGAACAGCCCCAACGCCACAGAGTAGGACGGTGTACAGTGCGTATCAAAAAAAAAAGGGGGGGGGGGAGGATCCAACTTTGGAGGGCTAATACTTCATAATTGTCAGTTATGTGGAGAGCACAATGTTTGTTGTGAGGAAAGATTCTAGAAGAAGTCTTCCCCTTTCCATTGTTATCTAATTATGGTGACAAATGCCATGCATGACTGAGCATAATATGAACTTTATAAAGACAACAATGACAAAGAAACTCGGTCGTTCCCACTAAGGCTAACCCACACAGTCCATATTTCTCCGTTCATATTCAACACACTTTAACTCGCAGCGACAAACCCTGTCTTGATTATGAAGATAATGGATAATGGGTTAGCCTTTGAGGGAGTGACTTATCGACAATGTGACCATGTTGAAGGTCAGAAGAAACCCTAAACACAAATCCGCAGTCGTGCAGGCTGTTCTGTTAATTTGATCACTTTCATTGACAGATCCCATCCATTCAGTGAGACATTCCTTGCTTCTTAATTCCTGATAACACTCAAACTTGGAGGAGGAGGAAGAGTTCCCCTTTCCTTACAATCAACATTGCACTCTATACATAACTGACAGTTATGAAATGGTGTAATCCTCTAGAGTTGGATTACCTTTTTATGCCTCCGCCACGAAGTGGTGCCGGAGGCATTATGTTTTTGGGTTGTCCGTCAGTCCGTACGTCCGTCCGCATTCGTTTACGCGATAACTTGAGTAATACGGACTGGAATTTTACTAAACTTGGTCCAAGTATAAAGTATGATGGGGAAATTTCTTGATAAGATTTTGGGTGAAATCGGCCGAAGGTCAAAGGTCAAAGGTCAAGGTCAAATCATGAAATTGTATCTGTTTTCGCGATAAATCATGACTGGATCAAGCAAATTTCACCAAACTTTGTCCAAGGATGATGTATGGTGGGACAATCATTTGATTAATTTTTGAGTGAAATCGGACAGAGGTCAAAGGTCAAAGATCAAGGTCAAATCCTAAAATTTATCTTTTTACGTGATAACTCAAAACTGGATGAAGCAGCTGTCACCAAACTTGGTCCAAGCATGTATGCATACGGCAATTAGTTGAGTAGATTTTAGTGACATTGGTAAGAGGTAAAAGGTCAAGGTCAAGGTCAAATGCTAAAAATGTTGCTATTTCCCCGTATCCATGCAATGCCGAAAGGTATTTTCTTGAAACTTAGTGTAGATATGTATTACTGCATAAAGATTCTCCAGAGAGAGTTTCATGTCATAAGGTCAAAGGTCAAAAGGTGAAAGATTAGGTGAAAATTGTACAATTTCACTTTTCTCACAAATGGTTCAATGTATCTTCATGGAACTTGGGACATACACATGTACTGACTGGCAGGGATTATCTAGGGAATTTAGGGGTCATGGGTCAATAGTCAGGGGGTCAAAGGTCAAGGTCAACTCGTCAAAATTTTACCATTTCCCTCATATACTAGTATATGCAATGCTTGCATTATTATTTTTAAAACTTAATATATATGCATTACCTAATGGTGATTCTCTTGGAAATTTCCTGCCAGAAGGTCAAAGGTCAAAGGTGAAGGGTCAAGGCCAGGTTTGAATGCAAAAAAAAAATCTTTTTTATACTGTAATTACACTCTTTATACCTTGAAAATTACTCAATGCATAAACTTACTAAAGGGTCAGTCAGAAGTCAAGTAAAAATCCTCATTTCCCCAAATACATGTACCTGCACCAGGGGCGGATCCAGGAATTCCGTAAAGAGGGGGCGTGTTTACAAAATTAAAGGCAGAGCTACCAAGTCTCACGCATTGTGAGTGAGACTCAAGCATTTAGGGTCTGTCTCACGATCTCACGCATGGCACCCATTTTTCTCACGCATTGGGAGCATAGCTTAAAGGATTAAAGTGAGAGTTGCAATTGAAGGCATATTTCCCTTTTGTCTTTCAAAATAAGTCAAAAGTAGTCACGTAAGTATGCACCAGCTTGCCCCATTAAGAACTAAAAACTGAAAAAGCTCCCAACCGTGTGAGGGCGGACACCCCCTCCCCTCGCTCAGTCACTTCGCTCCCTCGCTCACGGACATGCGCGCGCGCCGAGATGCTTAGTCATGAAAATCTCACTCATAAAAAATTTTCGAACTTGGCATCTATGTAAAGGGAGGGGGGGCGCACGCACCCCTCCCCCCCCCCCATTTTGTTCTTTTTATTTCTTTTGTTTCAACAAAAAAATAAAGGGGGGCGTGTGCCGCGGTTGCGGTCCTCCCTGGATCCGCCCCTGCTGCACTCTTTAATGGACAATTATAGCAAACGTAGTTCAAGGAAAGTGAACATTCAAGATATTTCTGACAAACCTGTCATTTCAATATTTTGCCAGTTATGTGAAACTGTTATCTCACATTGTGAAGACATTATAGTATACACCTATTGGGAGAATCGTGCATTATGGCGGAGGCATCAGTCGCCATAGTGACATTTAGGGTAGTTCATTTGATATGCTCTGTACTTTTGTGGAGGTTTGAATTGTTTGCAGGTCATTAGAAATGTTGAAGGCATGATCCTTTGAAAATAAATGTTTTTCCCGTTTACTACCAATGTAATTCTGGAGAGGACACTCCCTGCTTAATAATCTATTGCTTATGTATGTTGTTTTTTCTTGTTGCCCATAATCATAAAATTCAGAGAACATGTGGCCGTCAATTCCCCACCCCCTTCTTTATTCACTTTAATACTATATAAGGGAAATATCATATTAAAGAAATGAATAAAAATAACTGAAATGCTAATCAAGTGCTAAGTGTTTCTGTCGCCACAATGTCAGCTTAACTTTACACACCACAACATGTATAAAGTTTGAAAGTCAAGGCTTTAAAACATTGCTATAGTTTCCCCTCCCACACCCCCCCCCCCCCCCCCATACTCACTTAGGCGTACAAACACACACACAAAAACCCCGAAAGATTTGACACAATGCGTCGCCTCCGACCAACGACTTTGTTCCCAGTGTGACGTCAAAATCATTGCAAATCGTAATTCATCATTCAAAGCGTAAAAGTCGTTCTTGTTCTTTTTTTCTTCAACTTGTTTCGTCTCCTTTTTCTTCTTCTTCCCCTTCTCTTTCTTTGCCTCCTCCTTCTTATCATTATTCTATTTTTTTTTACTTTCTGTCTTATTTTTCTCTTCCTTCTTACTCTTTGCATTCTTCCGCTTCTTCTTCTTCATTGTCTTTTTTCTTCTTCTATTTTTTTCTTTTTCTTCTACTTGTTCGTCTTCTTTTTCTTCCCCTTCTCATTATTATATCATTATATTTTTTACTTCCTGTATTATTCATCTCTTCCTTCTTATTCTTCGCATTCTTCCGCTTCTTTCTTTTCTTCTTTTTTTTTCTTTCTCTTTTTTCTTTGGGAGCACCATGCTAGTAGCTAAATCCGGTGGAATTCTAAACAGGGTTTGCTAAAACTTCAGTGTGGACAAGCAAACAAGGTTTGGTGCTTAAGATGATATAAGCAGATGTCAGAAATGCTGATGGCTTAATCTACGCGACCCAGAGACGGCTTGACGAGCGCATTAATAAGAAGAAATTCAAACTCAAGTCCAGTGCAAATCTTGTACAATCCTTCGGCATTGGACCTAATGAAAAACGGTGTCTTGCGTTTTCTTTTCCCTTCTTTTTTTTTTCTCTCTCTCTCCCTCTCTCCTTCTCCCTCTCTCTTTCTCTCTCCTTCCTTCGCATCATCTCTGTTTGTTTGTCTGTCTGTCTGTCTGTCTTTGTCTCTCTGTCTCTTACTCCAAGATAATCGCCGAGTGGTAAGTGGCTTAGTTTGAAAACAACTATCCGTTCTGCTGTGGATTACGAGAATCCCCTGAATGCAAGATTATCATAATCTTTTCTTTTGGGCGGACATGCTTTGATTGACAGATTATGTGGGTGTCTCCAGAAATTTGTGGCTGGGGGATAGTTTTTCAGCAGAAAAATATCCATACATGTACGTGCGAGGCGCATATCATTCTTACAAAACTTTGAATGTATTGCATATTTTTTCTGACAGTATCTGCCTGAGGAGCTAGGAATTAACTATTTACTGGCTAGTGTATTAGACTTTCATAATATATATATATATATATATATATATATATATATATATATATATATATATATATATATATGTATATATGTATATATAGGTTTTCCCATCCATTTTCGCACTTTTGTCATTCAACTTCAAAGATTTATTATTCAATTTCGTTCCGAGAAGCACGTGGAACGCAAATTCTAACTTCAATTTCGTCATTGTCATAGTACAATGTCATTCGTTTTTCGTCAAACACTTTCGAAGACATAGCATTCAAAATCGTCAATGCCATTCAAATTCATCCCTCCCGCTGACGGATCGCAGAATGTGAAGATCAAATTCGTTTTTGTTCACACAATTTCATGAATTTGTCATTCAAATTAGCCAGATGTTGTCGTATGCGAGACGCTACGTCTGTTTGTATCAGTGTGTACTCGGATCGCTTGTGTGTGTGTGTCTGTATCTGTGGTTCTCTGTGTGTGTGTAAGGGGGGGGGGGGGGGGGCACTTGTGTGTATGTCAACTCCTGAATAGGGAGTTTTCGATTGGGTGAACGAGAGGGAAATCACATCGGATAGAGATACGAGGCGAATATGAATGAAAATTAAACAAAAATGATTGACAAAAGACGAAATCGCTCCAGCTGTTTTGAGTGCTGGAAGTGAGACTGACGAATTTGAACTGTAAATGACGAATATGTATGTCAAATGACTAAATTGATTGGACTTTATTTGAAAATGAACGACGAAAGACGAATTTGAAAGTAAGATTGGCCTATTCCCGACATCCCGCGACTAAATAGAAGTAGAAATTTGTGAAATTGCATGAAAAGAGTTTGAAAATGAATGGGAAAACCTATATAAAAAATATACATATACGGGCAATTCCCCCAGAAAAAAAAAAAAAGGACATTAGAGTGAAAATTTTAAAGTCAGAGGTGTGTAATAATAAATATGCTTTACCTCACAAGAAAGAGGAGACTTTACACTTTGCAAAAACATCTTTTTTTTTTTTGCATACTTTAGTGGGGAAATTGTAAAATTTTAACCCCGAAAAATGGCCCGTTATGGGAAAAAGACAAGTTTAGCCCAGATTGTAAAACATGCTTAAAAGAGAGACATTGGGATTTCTATCACTTTGATTGCATTATATCATTAAGTTATAAAATACTGTCAACCTCATACTTGATATATAATGTGCAATAGAAATTTTCATCATTCTATTTGCGTATTTTGTGTAGTATTCGAAATTCTGATAATATTTCACACCATTGCGTTACTGGAGCATTTTTTTCCCTCTCAATTCTAACTTCTTATGTGTGTGCGTGCGCGTGCGTTTTTAGTAAAACAGGTTTCAATTCATTTTCATCATCATCATCTTCATTGCTGAGCATTTTGGAGTAAATTACATCATGTCATTGGTATACACTGTATATCTTTTTGTAAATGATTAGTCCTCCATTGCAATTCAACAGAACATTATTCTGCACTGGCATGACAGGCAGCCTTTTTCAGTTAGTCATAAAAGACTTTTTACTCAATTAAATTACATTTTATCATTCCCTTAACTCCATACATCATACCCACCCAAAACCACTAGGTAGTACAATATAATTATCAAGTATTATATATTATATTATACCATATTATATTATATTATACAGTGTATTATATCATGTTATATTATATCATATTATATTATATTATATCATATTATATTATATTATATATTATATCATATATTATATCATATTATATTATATTATATTATATCATATTATATTATATTATATATTACGTATAATGAGCCTCAACTTTATCCACTTATTAGTGTAAGAAAAATATTCCTTACATATTCAAATGCCAACCTTACTGTTTGCAACATTACAACACGTGCATGCATGACTATTGTGATGTCAGTTTTCAAGGTTTACTATACTCCATTTGGCCATTGAAATTGAAAAAGAATGTGATATTTATTCTTTATTTCAATTCGAATACAGTCATGTTGAATATTGTAGAAATGTATTACTTGTATAATAGAGATTGACTAGTGTCCAGAAATTCAAGTGATATCAAAAGTAAAAATACTTCCATAAATCTGTCCAACTGCAGATGATATGACAGCCTTTTTCATAGGAAGTGTGCAATACACATTTCATTAGAACAGTATTTTCTGAGCCATTTTTACTCTTGCTATCTCTATAAAAGAAATGTTCCTTACAATATCACAATCATGACAATCCACATGAAAGTAAATATTTTAAAGGCCAAGGAAGGAAACACAAAGTTATGATCATAGGTTGCTTTTGCAGGAACAATGAATTGCATCCTGGTTTATGTGTACTCGCATCTTTGCACTTAGTATGTAAACTTTTTGTAACCCTGTCATACAAATTTTGTGATATACTTCTTTGAAGGAACGTACAAGGGAAGATTCTTAAAGGAGTGAAAGATTTTTTCATATTCAATTCGTTGAAAGCAAAAGTTTATATAATGAATAATAATAATAATAATAATAATAATAATAATGATAATATTGACATTTATAACGCCCAACATATCCACTCAATGGTGCTCAAGGCGCTCAATAATTTACTGAAATTAACATGTAATTTCTTTTATAAGATATGTTTCATGCTGTATGAAATTTGAGAAGATGAATTTGCTACTCTGACTTCCTTCATGAATATCACTGAAAAAGGTGAATTGTTGAAATTTTTCAATTTGACTATTTATGTGAACTGCTGGCCAGTTTAAGTGTTCTGGAGAATGGATTTCAGTGATTTCCGTATTACAAACAAATACCAATATAAATTTGTATATATATACAAACATGAATGCACATATTTAATGTGGACTGAACATTGGAAATCTACTCCATCCCTACCTAACCCCCCCCCCCTCCCAAACATTTAAAGCAATGATAAGATTCAAATCTTAAATGTACAGTACTTAATCATGAAAGATGTTCAAATGACAGGCTAATTACAATTCAACTGTTTTCATTGCTATTATTAATCACATGCATCACTGATGTGGAAAATATAAATATACAAGTGTATACGTACAATGTATATCGTCATGGTTACTTTTACCATAATGATTCCCAGCCAACCTAAAAATCAGGAAAAACCTGGGAAATAACTTCCCCTTTTTCAGGTGAGAAATAAATGAAGGGAAAATGAGAGAAGTTCCTCAAAACTGGGAAAAATCAGGAATGCTTCATTTTTTTATTATTATTTTTTATTTTTTATTTATTTTTTTTTTTACAGTCGTCAGACATTCATTCCTCATATCCATATCTAAACAGTGAATCCTTTGGATTTGCACCCGTTACAAGTAATCACCCTAAATAGATCAAAATGATGACTCTGGAATTTCAACTTCCATTTTGGGAAAAAATATGGAATCATATTCATATGAAATGTTGGCAACAAGGAACCCTGTTATTGTAACCTTGCTATTTTCGCTATTTATTATCAAACATAATCTTGCAAGCGTTTAGGTCGTATCTCTCAAACAACTGTCACGACTCAACCCAATCATGACATCTTGATAATCAAAATGTTCCGCTCCATTCCAGGCAGATCGCACCCTAACCATCACAACAATGTTGCAAAAGACCACGATTGGGAAGCCATGTCTTGATCTGAAAGCGATAACTTGATGCGGACCTCTTTATTGGTATTAGCCTTGTTCAAGGCGTATCACATCTCCCCCCCCCCCCCTTAAGACGGGAAGTTATGGAAGAACTTTCCAGTCAAACTGCAAACAGTGGTTACAAACATATGTCCCCAAACACAATACATGTATATACATTGTAAGACATCAAAATGCACGGTTGTGTGTTCATACACTGAAGTGGATCTTTCATAAGCTCAGATTTATGAGCCTTATCAAAACTTCCTTGAGCGTAGGCTAACTGTCTAAATATAGACCCACTACCTGCTTGGAACAAGCATGTGCGCACAATGTACAGTGTATACGCGCAAAACTTTACAACCACAACATTCCTTCTTTTCTTTTTCTTTTTTTCCTGCTTGGTCGTAAATTAATAAGCATGTACATGTATTCTCTTAGCATTCCTGAAATACTTTTGAGTATCAAAGGGCCAAACATTTCAACACCTAGTCGAAGTCCTAAGAAATGCTGCTGGTCCAGAACAAAATAACATTCATGAAACACCACCATACATGAACATGTCAAACTTCTCTCTTAGCCTGATGTGAATGATATGCTTAAAAAAACGTTAAACAGGTGCTGAATACCCTGCATACACTGATAATCATGCAGTTTGCATAATGAACTTCATACAATTTTGTTGATTGCTGTAGTGTATGTCACCAATAATAGTAATCTTTCATTCACCTACATGTAGTTTTAGTACCGGGTAACCATTTTACATGGTGAGTTTGTAGCAATCTGAACTTTGTTGAAAAGCTGATATAACAATGTGTTCAGCTTAATTGTTTGGTCTGACAAACATCTCTAAATTTTTGATTTCTTGACATCTCTGCTCAAGTTACTGTAAACCTCATTCATCAAGACAATAAATGCATGTACAGTAGGTACACGAGAGTACTGCAAAACAATGCAATTATGAACATCTGCTATATACTCTCTCTGTTTCTGAAACAAGATATCACATGAATATAACCTGGTCATGACTGTATACCTGTATGGTCTCATGAACCTTTAATACACAATCATCAAACTTTATGAATATCATAGTTTCATAATTTCACTCAATCTATGCTATTGAAAATGTGTATACACTGTAGTTGGTCAACTCTGTGATACCATAAATAATCCAAACTCTTGCAAGTTAAGCATTTGAAGAAATGCAACAATAGCTTCGTGTGTTTGTGTGTGCTTTCTGCAAAGAAGCATTACAACTTAACTTGGAGTTCCAATTAAAACAATGTCTACCTTATACACTGTATCAAAATATGCTGTATTACTGGAAAACCTTCTCTTCAGCACATAAAACACAAAACAGAGCAAAAGTCATGCTATATTACAGTACTGGAAATGATTTTGCCTTGTTTTGGTGCAAAGATCATGACAATTTGGAAAACATGCTGCTTTTTTGTGCAGACAAGAACAAATTATGGATAAATTAAACAGTGTACGCAATGTTTGTGTAGATCATTTCAAAACAATCAGAAACACTCTTTCTTTGACAAGAGAAATATAATCCTGTTACAATAGCATGGAAACACATTTCTTTTGTCTGGTATTGTTCATGCTTCCAAGTCATCACCAGTCTGTTATCTCTGGTTAATAAGCACATTTGTGTCCTTTTGTCCAATCTAAGGAAAATACACGTACTTCTATCTTATCCACGGGACAAAGCGTCTGCAATGACATTGTCTTTTCTGCGTACGTGCTGTATCACGAGGTTGTACTCCTGTAGCACTAGTGCCCACCTAGTTAGGCATCCATTTTTTGTTCCTCATTCGTGACAGGAACACAAGGGGATTGTGGTCCGTGTACACCAGCACTGGATACTTTGTAGTGTTCAGGTATACATCGAAATGATGAAGAGCCATGACGAGCGCTAACGTGTCCTTCTCGACGGTGGAGTACCGCCGCTGATGTTTGCTGAATTTTCTGGACATGTACGCAACAGGATGGTCAACTCCATTGTCGTCCTTCTGCATCAGGGCTCCTCCTCCTCCTCCTCCTGCGTCACTCACGTCCACCATAAGAATGAACTGCTTGTAGAAGTTCCGCGCTGCAAGCACTGGAGAACTCGCTAACATTGCCTTCAGCCGGTTGAAAGCCACTTGACAGTCATCTGACCAGTCGAACTGTGAGTCTTTCCACAACAGTTGGTGAGTGGTGTGGCAGCATCAGCAACATTATGGCAGAACTTCCAATAATAGCCAGTCATGCCCAAAAATCGTCTCAGCTCTCGGTTACTCTGTGGGCAGGGAAAGTTCAGGATCGTCTCCATCTTTGCTTCAATAGGCTTGTCGAAACCATGTCCCACGATGTGACCCAGGATCACAACTTTTGCTCGGGCGAACTCACTTTTCCTCCAGTTCACTGTAAGGTTTGCACTGGTCAAGTGGTCAACCAGTGCTCTGACTCTCAGAAGGTGGTCCTCTCATGTATGGCTGTACACTATGATGTCATCGAGATATGCCCCACATCCCACCAAGCCAGACGTGACGATGTTGATGAGTCTCTGGACGTTGTGAGAGCGTTCTTCATCCCGAAGGGCATCACTTTGTGTTGGAAGAGTCCGTCGGGAGTCACAAATGCAGACAGTTCTTCCGCTCTTTCACTGCTCAAGGGGAACTTGCCAGTACCCCTTCAGAAGGTCAAACTTACTGACATATTTGGCATTCCCTACGCAATCAATACAATCATCGATGCCAGGCAAAGGTTACGAGTATGACTTTGTTTTCGAATTGAGCAACCTGTAATCCGTACAGAAACGGAAAGAATCATCTTGCTTTGGAACCAACACACAGGGAGAACTCCATCCACTCTTACTGGGCTCAAAAAGGTCATGTTCAAGCATGTATTGAACTTCCTTCCTCAGAACATCCATTTTCAATGGATTCACACAATATGGGTGTTCTATGAGTCAGCATGAACCCAATCAAACACGCAGAATAGGCAAACATGTCTCGCGATAAGCAGAAACCAACAAAATCCCTAAGCCTTCAAGTCAGGCATATGTGTAATCAGAACACCAAGTACTGCATCACATAAGCATGCGATCTAGAGACATCAAATGAGTGTATTTACACACTCCACACAAACGACCACAGACTTGTACTGTAGCACGATTGTGCAAAAGATTAGCTTTACCAAGGAAAATATACCAAAGCCTTTAACCGAGGCTAACCTTCAAGAAAATTTGCCATGACCCGTAGCCAATGTGTACGCAAGCCCCCACACATGCACATCCAGCATACGCACACTCACAAACTGAACTAGCCCTACACACGACTCGCTAGACCGGTCGTCTGCGACTACAAAACACGTGCGAGCCCAATATCCACATTATGCACTACTATGTGCGCACACAACTGAACGTAAGGACCTCACCCAAACAAGTTTTCCAAAGACCTTCATGCGAAAACAACTAACGTAACAGAACGTGAGAATCCTCACTGTCAAAATCTGCAGTAGACCTTCACACAAATCGTAGTCTATATAACTACAGTGTACACTAGGTGTTTGAAAAAACATTTCCCACTTTTGATTCTTAATCATTCAAAACTTGTATATCAGATAACACTGTCATTGATATGAGTGACAGCTGAATAGTGTTCAATTCTGTTGGGAGTGGTATAAATATGAAAGCATAAATCAGTTTCATGAAATCCATAATTAATTTCACATTAGTTAGGTTCCAGATTTTGCTCTATTTTCAACCCTCTGCACAAAATTTTCACTTTGCACAGGGGTCAAAGGGGGTGTATGGGAGTGTGTGGTTAACACCTGACAATGGCCAGGGTTTAAATGATTCATTATTTATTCATGAGAAATTCCACTATCACAACTAGTCTTTATTCAGCCTCTGGCAGTATCTGTGTAAAGTCACTTCACTGAGATGTCATTCTAATGGACTTTGAAGCATTCAAAGTATCGCGAAGTGATTTAAGTCATTCAAGGGATAGGAATATTGATGTCGTCCTTGATGATGATGATAATGACAATGATAGTGATGATTATGATGATAACGATAATAATGATAATTATAACAATGATTTTGATGATGAGAAATAATGACGGTGATGATAATGCTGCTGAACATCGTATTTGGACATTCCCAGGGGATTACAGGGACCTTGTGATTTAAGATTTACCGATTTATAATTGTTTCTAGTGATCAATATTGTACTGCTGAGAAAACTGATTACGAGTCTGTACCCACAATATCACTGTTAATAAACCGCCTGACCATAAGCTGATTGTTACTTTTGTGTGATCATCTCAGTGCGATTTTGGTTGTAACACTTCATGATGCTAGTATGCAACTGAAACCAAATTTAGAATGGTAAAAACAAATTTACTATGAACTGGCTTAAGTGCACTAACATTTAAAACCTTCCACTCTCTACACATGTACTTGTCTTCCCCCAATATCAATACACTTCTGAAGTCTGTGGTGAAATGCCCTGAAAGCAGAGGAAGACTTCTGCATGAAGTCAGGACACCCTCTAAGCCCATCACAAACATCAACAATTGCTTGACGCAATTCATCAAGGTCCTGGAATGGCCGTCGAACATACACCAACTCCTTTAGATATCCCCACAAAAAGAAGTCACAAACTGTGAGGTCTGGACTTCTTGGGGGCCATTCTCTATCGAGCTGAAGACCAACAGTTCTCTCCGGGAATGTCTCCTGCAACCAAGCCCTAACCGCGCGAGTACGGTGTGGTGTTGCTCCATCTTGCATGAAAATAGCATGCGCGATATCTTCTCCCATCAAAGCTTGGAGTTCTGGGAGAAATTGGTCTTGCAGCATTTGGAGATATGTTTCTCCATTCACATTCCCGTCAAAGAAAAACGGACCTATCAGCATAGAGTCAGATATTGCACACCACACAACAACTGAAGAAAGATTTAACATTGTCTGAGTATGGTGTTGTGGTTTGTTGTCGGGTGTTGCCCTGATGATGGCATTGTGGGTCGCAACATGCCCATCCAGATGGAATCGACTTTCACCAGACATGATAAAATAAGGCAGATTATCAGGAGTAACAAACTCTAAAAGCTGACGGCATAATGCAACCCTTCTGGGCAAATCATCTGGTGTTAGATGACGGAGGACCTGAAGATGATAGGGCCTGGCATGAATATCCTGCTTAAGGATTCTCCTAACTGAGCTATATGAAATATCACCTAACTGAGATGCAATATCCCTAAGAGAGGGTTCTCTGCCTTCATCCAAAATCGCTTGAATTTGTCTCTGTGTATCATTGTTCCGTGCTGTCCTGTTGCGACCCGAACAATTTTTCCACCTGTTCAAAATAGACCCATGTTGTGTAAATTTGTTGATGATGTTTCTGACGCTCCTCCGTGAGGGGTATTGGCCAAACACCTGCCGATACTGTCGTTGAGTCGAGACAGTGCTCTCCCCACTTCTGAAAAACGAAGTTACAATGAATACCTTCTGTTCTGTCGTAAACATGGTGACAGGAAGCAAAGAAAATCAATTAGAGTACGGTATACACTTGTGTATATGGAGCTACTGTAAAACAAATCGCCCAAATGAAAAACGCTGCTGAGCTCTTCACCAAAAATGATCTCTCTTTATCGAATTTTGTCAAATTTGTCAAACTATTCAGTCTTCAGACTGTTAGTAGACAGTTGTATTAAAATTAAGAACTTTAGATCATTTATGCTTAGTTATATCCCAAACCTAGTGATATGTGAAGCAAAATTTGAAAAAGACTACCAAATGCCTAGGGCAATCCACATGAATTATTGATTAAGCATTCATGTGCCTGGGTCTGGGAGCGAGCGTGAGACTGACACCTAGTCAACAGGTGCTCCAGGCATGTCCATTGTTCAGAGCCATTGTCAGCACACACTCACATAAATACACGTCATTGGTTCGTGTGCAAAGTTCAATTTTTGTAGAGGGTTAAAATTTGACCAAAATCTGAAACCTTACACCAAAATCAATCTTAGATGTAATGAACCTGATTAATGCTTTCACATTCAGATCATCTCTAACCGTTAGACCAAACAAAATTGTACACTATTCAGCCATTACTCGTGAGTCGTAGTCATATCAATGATAGTTTTATCAGATGAATAGTTTTTGAACTACTAATGATCAAAAGTGGGAAATGTTTTCTGATACACCTTTCACCTAATACAAACAAAGACTCACATTACAGCCAAAGACTGCCCAAACCTATTCAATTGTATTTGGCTATGCAACATAAATGTTACAGGTGTATAGGTCTACACATCACGTGCACAACCAAACGTGAGAATCCTCACCATCAAAAGTAACACCTGTTCACACAAAACGTAGTCTGTATAAGTACAAACACAGTCACTGACTGCCGAAGCCGGCCGAAGCCTATGCAACATAAATGTTGATACACAACGTACACTACAAAACGTGAGAATCCTCACCAAAACGCATGAGGAGAATATCAGAACCTACAGAAAGTATGCAACAAGCAATGTGAGCGTACTGTACAGCAACCATCGACGCTATTATACTACACTGTAATACACTACATGTACGTACAATTTGAAGGTACCGGTACTTATAGCACACGTGCGTGTAAACCTTTACAACCAAACATGAGAGTCCTCACCACAATCTGCATGGAATATGCAAAAGAAAACGACTTGTCTGTTCATTTTCCCGGACGAGGTCCCAATCTGTCACGACTCAACCCAATTTAGACATCATGGCAATCAAAATGTTCCGCTCTATTCTAGGCAGATCGCACCCAAACCATCACAACAATGTTGCAAAGACCACGATCGGGAAGCCATGTCAATGTTTTGATCTGAGAGCCAACTTGCATGCATAGCACATGCTAGCTGTGCGCGGACGTCTGTAATATTAGCCTTGTTCAAGGCGCCGCGTATCACACAATACAAAAAATAATGTGCAATTCACTGTTATCAATATGTCACGCCGTTACAATGTCACCCCATTACACTGATGAATGAGATTTCTTTTTCTAGTAAGGCTTCTGGCTGACGAATATTATAAATTCTCATACCATGATTTGACCACTTAATGGTATCTAAGACTCAGCTCTCTTTCCAACTCTATAGCAGACATGTCTTTTATTGTCTGTCACGCCGTTACGCTGCGCGCCCTAGTAATTTGCATACTGTATTTCATTAATTTTGTTAGACAAGGGCAGACTCTGATCGGTGGTGGTATTGATCAGTCCTTCCCAGTGGTAATGGTGTGGGTACAAAAGGGTAGTCAAAAAATAATTATAAAACTTGTGTAAGAATAAGAAGAAGTCAAATGTCACGCCGTTACCATAGAATTGCCAATATAATTGTGTGTGTTTTGTGAATTTGTGTATGTGTATATACCACATAACACTAGGGCCTATTTACTGTTGACTGATTGTGAATGACGTCATTTTGTCACGAGTGTTTTGTCCTCGTTTATACGTTAATTCTCCCTTCTTCCACTTTCCCCTTTGCTTTCTTCCACCAACCATTACTAACAATGTCATTATCGGCATCATCGTCAATCAGTTAGCTATTCTGACCACTACCATTCCTGCCTCTCATCTACCACTTCTTCACATCACCATCCTCATCACCACAGTCGGTAGTTAAATCTCATCGCTTTGTCGGGAATGCTGCGAGTCTTTCTGCGATCAGCAAAGTCACACTGCTCAGTCGACAATAGGTTTGTGGCGGTATAGACTCACATGGTGTCGATAGCATTACCAAACATTGGGGCAACGGCTACTTAGCGGTAATCGTAGCGATGGATCACCGATTGCCGGTAAATATTGAACATCCAATTTCGTCACCATGGATACAGGGCAAGCCGATTCCTCATCATTACCGTAATTCTGCGGAACCTTCCGGAATAAGATGTTGCCACTTTCCATTTACGTTGTATTCTTCTGCAACTAAAAATGCATCGTTGTCTTCTTCTTCTGTCGATCTATCTCTCAATTTTGCTTTCTTTCTATTCAGCTCTCCTCTCTTATACTCTCTAAGTTCTCTCTTCTCAGCTTCTTAATACTCCATCTTAAGACATGTGAGACAAAGGTGTTGTTCTTACCTCATTCTATTCTGGGGTAACACGACGCCTTCGGCGAAAATTATTATGTTTTAAGGGTGTTAAGATCCTTCCAGCTTCAAACGTCAAGTCTTTTCAAGGTTATTTCGCATGAGCTTTATCCAGGGTTCCAGTAGTGGAAAATGGCCGAATGGAGCGATTCTGTGTCGCGCGTGGATTATAACTGTCTTTTTCAATTCTTCAACCTTTTCTGTGACAGAGTCTTTGGACATGGTGTGTAATGTTATAGGATTTTCTGTGCCAATCCGCACTCAATGCACACAAAAGGTTAACAATGCGTTGAGTGAGAGTTCTAGATCGGAGTAAGAACTACAAGGCTCCACTAATGCAGTGGCTCAATCCGAAATGGTGTCCTGCACTTTGATCACCCTAATCCTGCCGTTGAGGGCGAAGTATAATGATAATTATTGAATATCCCTTTGTTCAGTGAAACTCCGAACAAGGTTCAAAGAAGAAGAAGAAAAAAGAAAAGGAAAGAAAACGGAGGAGGGAAGCCGTCCTTGATATCGCAGCGGTCAAATTCATTTATATTTATATAATTCACAATCTATTGATGTTTTGTATTTTAAAAAAAAGACACACAACCACACGCACACGAAACAACACAAAAACCCACTCTATCAATTTGCATAAGCTTTAGCGTAACTTTCTTTTTGCGAAAGAATACAACAATAAAGACATTTTTTCTGTCATTTGCCAAGGGTGTTAATTCGTTGGCAGCTTATTTTTGATTCTCTTGTTTTCGCTTTTTCTAACTGATTTAAAGCAAATTGCAGTAAACCATAAAGGGCTGCAGTCAGTGAAAGCACGCCCCGTGAGGACAAGAAGAGAGAACAGCAAACGGATGGAGAATGTGATGATGAAACATGCAGTATCTATATACACGAACAGCGATAATGATGATTCTACGTTATCCCCGGAGACTCCTCCTCTGAAGGCTGCTGGGAAGACAAAGGAATCTAAGAAAAGGAAAAGGAAACCAACGAAGAAGCAGAAGTGAGTAAATTATTTGACTGTGATTGATTAGAAAACAGGAAATTTCATTAAGAGCAATGGAGTGTTTCCATTTTGTCTCTTTAAATGTAAGAGGAATATGTGATACATTCAAACGGAAGAAAATATTCTTATGGTTGAAACGTCAAAAATGTGACATAGCTTTCTTACAAGAAACATTTTTATCAGGAGAATTAGAAAAAGTTATTTCAAATGAATGAAAAGGTTTTCGAATATACGATCATGGAACAAGACACTCAAAAGGTGTAGCTGTTTTAATCAGAAACGATCTTCCCATTGACATCATAGATACACATTCCAAAGGTGATGGTAGAGCCATTGCGTTAAGATTTGAATGTTATGATTCTGTCTATTTCTGCCTAAATGTATACGCTCCGGCGAAAAACGCAGAAAAAGAGCCAATTAACGCATCATTATATAACTGGATGAAAAGGATCAAGAAATCTACTGAAATTATGATTGCAGGAGGAGACTAGAATTGTGTACAAACTAAAAAGGTTGATACAAATAGAATGTCTTACATATACTTACCCCAAAAATATTTTGTTAAACTTCAGCAATGTTATAATTTAATAGATGTATGGAGAAAAAATTCCCGGAGAGGAGGCAATTTACGTGGAGACAATTCTGTCACTCAATATAATATTATGCTCACGCCTTGATTATTGGCTAGTCTCCAGGGCATACGCTCCGTAATTATGTACATTACTTAGATATCAAACCAGTGTTAAAATGTGATCACAATGCAGTGACAATGAAGTTTCGGGTGAGAACAAAAAAGAGAGGAAGGGGTTTCTGGAAATTGAATAACTCATTACTTAAAGATGAAAAATATAAACAAGGTATAAAGAATATTATTCAAATGGTTAAAATGGAATGTGACAAATTTGATGCCCAGTTAAGATGGGAGATATGTAAGATAAAAATAAAAGAATACAGTATTAAATATGCATCTGAGTTGTCACAAAAGAAGAAGAAATATATCAGGAGCATCGAAGAAGAATATAAAAGACTGAGTATGAGTGTTAATGAAGATCAAAATATTGATGATTTAGATAAGATTAATCGCTTAAAACATGAGATAGATGGTATGATTATTAATGTAAAGGTGCATATGTTAGATCAAGGGTAAGGTGGTTCGAGTCAGGGGAGAAGTCATCTAGATATTTTTTTTTCAGCTTGAAAAAGCAAAGGGTAAGAAAAAGGAAATAAATTTGTATTGAAATAGATGGTAAGATTTTCAGAGAAGATGAAGAGATTTTGAAAAAGATACGTGATTGTCATAGTACTCTTTATGGAACAGACGATTCCAAGACTGATATTAAAGACTATATTTGTAATTTAGATTTTAATGTTTTGAGTGAGGAAGACGCGAACATTTGCGAGGGAAAACTCACAGAAAATGAATGCTGGATTGCACTTAAATCTATGCATTTGAATAAGTAACCTGGCAGTAACGGTCTTAGTGTAGAATTTTACAGATGTTTCTGGGAAGACCTGAAACAGATGGTCATAGACAGCTTGAATTTAGGGATATGAAAAAAAAAAGAATCGTCTGTTTCTCAAAGTCAAGCTATTCTAACACTCTTGTATAAAAAAGGCAATAAGAACATATTAGATAATTGGCGACCAATTTCGTTGCTTGATATAGATTAAAAGTTGGCTGCTCGTGTTTTGACAACCAGATTGAAAAAAAAAATGATATATTGCATTATATCCGAGGACCAATATGGTTTTATGAAAGATCGTTCTGCATCAGAGTGTATACGGACAGTTCAGGATGTAATTGATTATTGTCAATATACTGAAACACCCGCTCTCATTATGTCATTAGATTTCAAGAAAGGCTTTGATACTATTAGTCATGCCATTTTTGTTTGGTTTGCTGAAAGAATTAAGATTCAAAGAATCCTTCATTAGATGGATTAAAACGTTGTACAGTAATGCTAATGGTAGAGTAGTGAATTATGGTTGGATATCTGAAGAATTTCTTATTAAATCAAAGAGGTGTGCGGCAAGGATGTCGTTATCAGCTCTTTTGTTCATCATTGTTGCAGAAATTTTAGCAACAAAAATAAAGCAAAATGTTAAAATAAAAGGTATTTCAGTACCAAATATCGAGTCAGAAAATGAGTATAAAGATATTCGAATTACTCAATTTGCTGATGATACAACAATTTTAGTTGATTCTGTTGATTCTTTTACAGAAGTAATGAAAGAAGTAGAATTTTTTGGTGAAAATGCTGGTCCAAAAATTAATTGGTCAAAATCTCAGTTTATGAGACTGAATTTAGATATTCAAACTATTGGAGATTATTAGATCTCACAGAAGATGCCATAAAATGTCTCGGTATATATATGTTGGGAAATGTTATAAAGAAGTTGGAAACCTTAACTGGTAAGGCAAAATAGGGAAAATAAAAAGTACATTAGATTTATGGAGAATGAGAAATTTGATATTGTATGGAATGGTGACCATTATTAAACAATTAGTTACATCTCAGTTAGTATACACAGCTACAGTAGTACCTGCTTGTGCCCTTAAAAATAATTAGGTTATAGTAGATAGATTACTGTATTCCTTTTTGTGGAATTCCAAACTGGAAAAGGTAAAACCCACCGTATGCTGCAACCCAGAAACAGGAGGAGGACTTAAAATGGTCGATTTGCTTTCAAAATGTTTATCTCTCCGTTTATCATGGATTAAGAAGTATTTTTCTGGGGAACAAATGTCATGGAAGATTTTGTTTCAATATTGGACCCAGAAAATTGGTGGAATGCCTTTGTGTTGGAAATTCAATCGCAAGAAAAATGATATATTATTAGGACTATGCAGAAGGAGAAAAATACGTGAGTTTTACATTGACCTTTCCTGTTCATGGTCTGAGTTAAAGTACATAGATATGTTTAATGTTAATGATATAAAGACAGAAGTTGTTTGGAATAACAGTAATATTAGATATGAAAATGAAATATTATGTATCCAGAGCTGGATAAAGGAAAATGTTATTACGGTGAAACAGATTATAGAAGATGGGGAATGGAAAGACGTTACATCCATAACTGAAACCTTCCGAGATAGGCAGCTGCTCGCCTCATTTGAATTGTCTAAGTTGAAAAAAGCATTCCCCAGGTTTTGGTTGGACAAGTTACGTATTTAATAACATACAGACTCCTGTACTGCTGCAAAAAGAAGAATTTGATGCTATTGAGTTGTCAACAGGTGATAAAATCAGTGTAGAAAAAACGTCAGCTAAACATTATTATAGATTATTTTTGCATAAGAAAAAACAAGAATCTTCGTGTTCATACTTCTGGCAAGGTTATTTGGATTTACCCTGTGATTTTGATTGGAAAAAGGTATTGCAATATAAGTTTCATCAGATTAATGATAATAGAATAAAGCAATTTAATTTCAAGCTTTTTCATCGAATATTGCCCAGTAAAGACAATTTGTTTAAATGGGAAATTTTGAATGATAATTTGTGTATTACATTTAATTGTAAAGAAACCACTTGCCATTTTTTGCTGAAATGCAAAAAAAAAAAAAAAAAAAACTCAAAATGTATTGGAAAGTGGTCTCGGTTTTAATTCGAAATATTTTCGATCTTGTAATTGATATCAATGAAAAAGTCATTATTCTCGGATATGATATAGGTAACAAAAAGATGAAATTAGTAAACTTTTTTTGAATTATGCCCAATTCATTGTCTACAGGAATTATGTCAGAGAACGCAATGAAAGAAACAAATGCTTGTTCAATGTACACTATTCAGTAGAAGATATGAAAACGGAATTAGATTTTATATCAGTTTGAAGCGCAACCAAACAAGATTCGATTATATTATACATAAGAAGGATACGCAACTACTTTGGTTGGTATTATTGATGTACCCTTTAATTATTTTTTTCCTGTCAAAAGGATTATGTTGAATGCCTTTTGGATACTTGCGGATAAAGTGATTGTAAATATGCGAAGAAGAGTTATGTGGAAAGTAAAGTACCTTGGATGAGGAAAAAAATAAAGGGCTGCAGTCGAGAGAGTAATTCCGGAAAGCCGGGTACTGAAGTCACAGTAATGAAGAGAGGTCAAACGAAGGAGAAGACACAAATTAAAGACTGGCCTAAACAGAGTAGGTGCATGTCACGAGTCCGACACCCACGAGTCACACAGTCCACGAGTTATACACCCCACGAGACATGCATCCCACGAGTCATACAACTCACGAGTCATACAGCCTACGAGTCATAAAGCCCACGAGCTCGACACTAGGGAAATGAGGCCTATGAGTCCGACACCAGACACATCACGGTTCCTAATGTTCGCAGTGTCGCTCTCGTGGTCTTTTTTTTTTTTGCCTTGTATCGGACTCGTAGGCCATGTTTGACTATATAGTGTCGGTCTGAAGGCCCTTATTTACCTATCAGTGTCGAGATCGTGGGCTGTATGCTTCGTGGCTCGTGGGATGACCCCGACAGAGCCACTAATTGTTTTGTATTTTTCCGGGGTTTTTTTCTAGCAACTTCGTTCCACCTTTTCTACAGATACAATCTCTTTTGAAAGTCACTTATACTACACGCAAGATTGATCGAATGATTGATTTTTATTTCTGCATTTCCTTTTCATACATAAATGTAATACAAATTCAACTGAACAAACTAATTGAGTACAATATCATTTGAATTATTTTGAACAGTTGAAACAGGTAAGCGATTAATTCAAGCATACGTCATTATTCCCTGACAATGCAAAATAAGGACGAGCAGATGTTGTTTTGTGCATATATATGCAACTTAAGAATCGTCACATTCGCTTGCAGTTTAAAAGACAAATAAAAAAACCTCTAAATATAACAGAGATACCATCGTCATCAGCATACGCTTGACGAGGATAATATAGCCTCAGAACTGGTTGCCTAAAGCATTACGACAAATCAAATGGATACACTCAAGTCACCACACTCACTGAGTGGAGGAGATAAAGAGAGAGAGAGAGAAAAAAAAAACCATTGGAGACAAAAAGGTGCAGCGGTGCAGCGGTGCAGCGGTGCATTGCGCAAAAATGCTTAGTACATGTATTCACTTTGAACTAAAACCAGTTCGTTATAATTTGCAGTTTAGCAACATAGACTGTATAGTCTATGTAGTCTATAATCTCCCAGATTTTGATAGGTTGTGGCTGAGACTTTGGGCTATCGTATATGAATGTACCCTTCGTTTTTTCATACGATGTCGGGATTACGTTAAAAAAACTTGGTTGAATTTAAAGCTTATCTGCAATGTATTGAGATGTTTCTTTCTTTCTGCAACTTTCTTTGCAATAACTCAAGAAAAACAGCTTCTACCCCCCCCCCTCAAATTTTGCACATGCTTAGTTCATGTCACGTACATTATTTCATAAAATAACAACTTCTTGATCAGACACCATCTTGGGTATGTAAATTAGGGTCAAAGGTCATAAATGTTTCATCCTGTATCTTTAATAGTGAATACATGTCCTATCTCTTCCATATTTTGCACACGCAAAGACCATGTTACAAGAATCATTTTACAAAATAACCACGTTTTGCTCAGATGCCATCTTGGCTGTGCAAAGTGGGGTCAATGGTCAAATATACTTCAATGAGTTTAAGGCCAGGTTAAAAAGTCATCTCTTGAAGTAATGTATTTTCTGTTTGAATTTCCTGTATGCATGTCATTTTGTAATGCGCAGTAGAGTATATCATAGTAGCTGCGCAATATAAATGTCCTTTATTATCATTATTATTATTCTGTATCTTCGTTATAGTGTATACGGAATTTGGTACCAAAGATGGCAGGTCTGACTCGCTTTTCTAAATGAGATTCCAAACCTCACACGGCCAATGTCCCTAAACACAGATGAAACCTGTATGGTCATGCCTATTGGGATCAGAACTCAAATCATTGATTTTCGAAAAGATCGGATCACCTAATTTGTCAGTGTTGACAAATTCCAAGTCTAGTTGTGTTTGAATCCAGAGCATTTTTGTGTAATGATGTATTATTTGATAATGATTGTATCTGTTTTACATTGATATAGCTGATTCTGGGTGCATGCACTGGTCGGGGAGGAAGGTCTCGAGCCTCGGTGATTAAGTTTGCCTTTTTCCTCCCCTGGCAACCAGCAGCATGCACCTGGAACTACCACAATTTTTATATCATGTATTTACGATTTTCTGTTTGTATTTTATGTCAGCTTGTATTGTACATTGAATTGCCGAATAAATAATAATAATAATAATATAGTTATCATTAGTTAGTTTAGAATTGCTTAACATTGTTTAGTGAAACGACGTTGCTATGATACACAGCAATGTAGACATTGTTGCAAATTCACCTTCAATGTAGTCATATTCAGAGAATTCCCAGCACTATAGAGTTTTATAGCGTCCCTTCTTGGTAAAGCTTGAGTATTGATTTATATCCTCCGCATTTCCTAATCATGTTTTTCACTCTACACAAACTTCTAATGGCATTCTTATAGCAAAGTATAGTCTAAAACACATTTCAGCTGTAGAGTTTGTAGATATCTCATCAAAAGATTTAAAGGAACCACTTATCTGTCAGTTGGTTTGTCAATCTGTCAATCTGTCAGACGTTCATCTCATTTCAATTCCAACAAAAGTATAACCAGCGTTATATCAGCATCAGACTGTACTTTTCGCTCTTTGTGAACGAAAAAGAATAAATGTCCTATTCCTCAATTCTTATTACAGATTTATTCCTCTCTATCTAGACAGAAGCAAAATGATCTAATACGCTTTATTGATTGCAAATGCCATAGATTATTGTGATCGACCCTTTAAAATATCGTTCCAAATAATATGGTCTGTCGGTAAATTTGCACAGTTAAGATCAAGATGATCTGGGAAAATTTCTTTTCGCCATATTTGTCGAGGCAATTTTGTTGCAGATCATTGCCGGTGTTCATACTCAGTTCATGGTCTTCTATGAAAAAAAAAAGAAAGAAAAATCGATGCATGCCATGAACACAGTGTTCACACCTGCAATTTGAATACGACGTGAAATTGTTTTCATGCACAATGCTACACGCTTCTTTTTTTTTTCCGTTCCGGAGAAAATCAAACAAAAGTCTTTGAACAGATGCGTAAACGTTGCGGTGGATTCTAAACAAATATTCACATTATAGGATTACAGGTCATTTGATCACAGCAATCCTCCTCAATGTTACCATCTGACGTGTAACCGAAGATTTTCAATATCTTCTGATCTTTTTTTTTTTTTTGTATTATCACCCAAAGTTCGGAAAAAACAAAAACAGTCAACGTGCTCCAGTGGTGGCGATACCAAGATAGATGATATGAGGAGACAAAGTGATCACGTGACCTTACTGGCTGATAATAAAGTTGTACTTCAAGGACTATATAAGATGAGCAATATTACTTTTTTACTTTCATACCAAATATTTTCCAAAAATCAAAACAGTTATCAACGATATTCCTTGTGATTATTCGCGGTACATTCATTTTGTCCTCAGATTGATAATCGCGTACGCATACGCGTACGCAATCGCGTACGTACAGTCCATGCTTACCCCACAAGACAAAGAGAATCATTTTACCTTCCACGTACCCGCACACTCCTTGCTCAAAAAACAATTGTTTTTACCGGACCTAAATTCTGGAATGATCTTCCCGCCGATTTAATCAATTGTTCTAGTATGTTTACATTTAAACAAAAATTGAAATTAATGTTAATAAATGAATATAATCAGTCTGATTAGAATATTTCAATATGTTATATGCGCAGTATCCTCGTTCAATGTATATTTCTGGTTTATGCTCCCGTTATATAATCACTGCATCCGTATTTGTATCAACATTTAGAACTCACTATGAAGTTGATTATAGATGTGCACGTATATACTTGTGTACCTATATGCCATATTTTCATTCAGTTCTTATTCTTTGGGTTCTTGTTTTTTGTTTTTGTTTTTTTCACTTTTTCTCTTTATTCTCTTATTTCTTTTTCCCTTTGTACTTTAATATTTTAGCTTTCATATCGTTTCGTCATTATTACTTTGTGTCCTATCTCCATTGATTGCATAGCAAATTTACACCGGTATTTTTTTCATGGAACCTGCGCTTACAAGCTTTGCTTTTGCGGTTCCATCATATTTCACAAGTTATAGAGAATTAGTCTTATGTACATTATGAATGCTGACACACTTTCTGTTCATGTCCCGACGTATGACATGTTTTGTATCTTGCTTGGTTTGTATTCTTTTCTGGATGTATTTTGATGTCAAGTGAAATATGAAAATAAACGTGCTGGAACTGTTCACTGTGTCTCGAGTGCAAGACCAGTGCAGTTTCAGTTATTCAATTCAATATTTGACTGAGCAAAGTACAGTTCGGTCAATTTTTCTGCTTTAGCCAGAAACATGGGCGGTGACAGTTACGTATGCGATGTATTAAGGCGAGATAATGGTCCATAACTTTAATTACGTCATAGATCTCAGCTGATGTGCCCTCCTGGCGCTGAAATATGTACATTGACAAAATAATTTTAAACCTTTTTTTTGCCACTCATTAGAGACATCAGCAAATTATGATGAGCAGATGATTTACGGTAACATCATTCAAAATTAATGAGTTGCAGCAGTAAATACATACAATACAAGGGCGCAGAGAGCTATCATTTCCATTATCATTCATTCAGTATTCCAACAACAACAAACAAAGACACTGTTTACATTATAAACTAATAAAACAAAGGACAAATGGTTCATTGTCGTTGATGACATTTTACAATTAGGGATATGAGTTTCCATTCTTCATTATACCACGGGCATATATCTTTACAACACCTATACATATCGTGATAATTGGCGGAAGCAGCAGAATATTGATACCTATTATAGCTGAGCAGAATCTGATGACTAGCAAATGGATTAATTGTAATTATTGATAACAGAGCTAAGACTAATATATAAAAAAACTATAAACCAAACCCATTAACTTTAACGAGAATTACAATCCACTTATCGCATTGACAACACCCAATATGATTAAACCGTCTAAATGCTACTTCAGGGTCTTAGAATATAACATCTTAGGTCTATTTTGCAGAAAAACCCATTCAATTTGGTTAAGTGTTCACAGAGAAATGCCGATTAACGTTGTAAAGCATGTCATGGGTCTGATTCTTCCAAGATTAGCACTTGATGCTCTTGGAAATGCAAATTAATGTGTGAACACAATAGACAGAACTTGGAAGGAAGAGATTTCTGACATGCTCTACAAAATTCCTCATTTCTCTCTGACCACTGAAGCAAATATCGAATGGGGTTTTCTGTAAGATGTGGGCAATGAGTTGTAGTTTCAAACCCTGAAATCGTATTTTTAAAAGTGCATGAAACAGAAGATGCACTGTATTAAGTTAAAAGAATCTGATGGAAAGGGTTTGAATTAAAGGCAGGTACTATACAAGATGAATATCGTGCTTCTTCAATAAGAATAAAATGCAAAACGCTTGTCACTCCCTCCCAAAGGGGAACAATGCGAAGCAACCCTAATTCCCAGTATTCCCACGCTGTGGAGCTTGTCTTTCACGTGGGTCTCTGTTTTCCAATAACACACTTATTTTGTTCAAACAGTCTAATATAGGCCATGCACTTGTTTTTTTTTTCCTTTCCATGTCCCCATGTATGTCATATATTTTGTATGACATTGACTTCTTGTAACTACTGTAGTACTGTATTTGAAAGAGTTCATGTGATTAAAAAAAGATAGCATCTAGATTGGATTGCATTGAATATGCAACGACTAACATGGGCTTTCGTGCTTTAGTTGATCCTGGTAGATTGTTTTTAACGTGCTGTATAATCTAAAACCTGGAGAAAAATATATGTATTATATTCTGTATTGCCATTCCTTATGAATTAAAATAAGGCAAAGGCTCATCTTCTCTCATGATTTTCATCCAAGAGCGAAATGTCATTAGGATAACGAGTGGATTAAAGTGTATATGTATGTATGTCACCAAATCTGCTTCTCAGAGAAGCCGGGAGTAATAACAACAATAATTATGCTTCCATGTAGTTATAAGATTTATGAAAGGATTTGCGACTGTTTGAAAGTTAAATCCCAAAAATGATTGCATGGGGGAAAATGGTGCATGAGACCTTCACAGAATACAAAACAGAATTTTAATATCTCTTCAACAGAAATGCCATACTATGACATTGAAACTCTGATTTTTTTTTTTCGTTTGCCTTCGGCATAAAACAAAAACCAGACAACCAAGTGTTGTTACTTTATAAGAAATGTTTTTTCGTGTGTTTCTTTTTCAAATACAGTTTCGCTTGAATTTGCCTACTCGTCAATTTTTCACCTTGAAAAACGGCGGCAAACATCAAAATGATTCAGTGCAGTTAGATTACTATTTCATGTCGCTATGACATTGACGACGCATATATCTCAAGATTGGGATAGCCAGTCTCCGCCAGATCACCCTGCTGTCCTCAGGGTATCGTCGGTCAAGAAATAAGCCGGGATTTTAATCAGCGACAAACTACATATATACTTCTTTCATAATTCATATTGTCCTCGCCGTGGTTGGTCAAATATTTTTCCAAAGGGCAAGTATTGAATTCGGTGCCGCTCTGTCTCTGTTGTCGAGGTTGTACACTATTTTTTCTTTGACGAAAATGCCCAGTCAGGCATGTCAGGAGGAACACTGATATTTTGCAATTATATTAGAAGTGGATTTGAAATGTCAAGTTTCAAATTTCCTCTTTAAATCAATGCCATCTTCATATCTCGTCAAAGTGGATGCTACAAGATAAAATCATTTCCCCCGCGCAAACAGGGAGTTATTGCTCAGACCATTAAGTCACATCATTAATTCTTTTGCCAGAGGCAACTTTCTTGAATTTTTTTTAAATCTCTGAAAAAATAAAATGGATTTGAATAAGGTCAAATCCCAGCTGTTTCTGGTTGTGCTCTCTTCCCATTATGTATGTGTGACTGATGAAGCAAGTTTGCTGGTACGCAGTTGACCTTTACTTATGGGGTCGAACTGCGCAAAGTATAGCTGCGCAGTGAACATTAAAATCGCGATTGTATGATAGTTAAAACGCTGCACCCCTAGAATAGCATTTCAAACCACGTTCGCAAACACTATTCCAAATGCATTTTGAAACCAGATTCTCTATCTCAAGTTAGATAAACGCAGCTGTAGATACAATTTGATGGCTTCAGCATAACAAAATTATCATGATATTCTACACACATGAATCATACCTGCAAATCAAACACGAAAGCAACGATCAAAGAGATCACCAAATGATTTGAGTCTAACAGGCGCCTGCGTCTGCAACCCATGTCACCACAGAAACATGAAAAACCACATCACGTTCTGCTCACCGTGCTTATTAACTTACGAATACCGTATATCTGCTCCATTTTAAATGCCGATAGTGTCTTGACCACGTGCTCATTTTCGTTTAACAACTGAAGCTGTCGCCGAAGCCAATACAAAACGATATCACCCAAGTGTGGGTGTTTTCCCTTACGAAGGGTCACAGTCCAATAAATTCTGGAACATGCTTTTTCTCTGCTATATTACAATACAGCAGTGGGAGTTACTAAGAGTAGAAGCCCATGGCAAGATTCTTAAGTAATCATTTAACGGTTCAAAGATTCAAAGTTAAGCCATACCCTTGGCTGACAATGCGGAGATTTGTCATAAGTTTATTCAGTTTTAGGTTCGATCTATTGTATTTGTTTCAATCTAGAAAAACAATATTGATAAATGCAAATGAAACATGAGCCAACCAAACATAAGAGGTGTATCGACAGGGCAAGAAGAAATTAAGATACTCTTTCGTATCATGTATAATTTCAGTATTGATATACCATCCTTCCTTTGGAATCTTTGCATGTGTAATCAAAGGCTACATAGACGGAGGCTTTCCAACAGATTGAATGCATGCATATTCAGTTGGAGGCAGATTAAAGTAGGCACTCATACTATAAAAAAAAAAACTCGAAAAAAGCCACTAAGGATAGGAGGCTGTCTAATAAGACAACTTGTCAGTTGTAATGTATAATGAAATTAATGAAAGGAGATTTCAGGAGTGCGTTAGATTGGTCTGGTTGTCAGATGTGCGAAAATAGCTGGTGGTGTCAGTGGGTGATAATTATCTCACATTATCATGATCAATTAACTTGTTAAACATTTAACACTTAACCCTTGCTTCCGAGGTTACTCGAATTTCCATTGCTACAAAACAGGGGGCACGCGGTACCCGGAGACAACGGGTTAACAATTAGGTTAAAATTTTTATGAAATCTCAAACCATGTGAAGCTCAAGGTCAGTTTACAATAAAAAATAACCAAACAAACAAACAAATATATCCAGAGAGCTCAAATACTCTGGAATTTCTCGTGATGGGACTGAAGATATATTATTACGAATCAAATGAATGAAAATCTCTCGTAATTTATCCCGTAATAATACTGGATAAAATGAGTCTTGACCTGTCTTTGAGGTATTAAATTATTGTTTCTACTTTCAGCAGTCACACACAGAAGAAAATAATCTCTCTCCCTCCACCCCCCCCCCCTCTCTCTCTCTCTCTCTCTTTCTGCGTACAAATATGTGTAAATACTGATTTAGGATTTTTGTGTGTATACATACATATGTATTATGAATAAGTACACTTTAAAAATGAAATGGTAAATCAACATTTAGACATTGTAACTCCTCTTGAGTAACCTTTTGTCAAATGTTAAATTTAACAATAAAAATGTTGAACCACCATTTCAGAAACGATGAATCCAACATTAAATGTAAAAAGTTTGGAAGAGTGACACCATTTAAAATGTTCATTTGCCATTTCATTTTTATAGTATATGCATCTATACACACACACACACACACACACACACATATATATATATATATATATATATACATATGTATTATATATACATAATGTATTATGTGTATGTATTATATACATACATATATATATATATACAAGTATATATATATATATATATATACATGTATATACGCTCATATGTGTATACAATAATTTGAAAACATGTTTTAAAACATTGCAGACAGCTGAATAAATGATACCATTCCATGCCACCCATTCCAATCCAACCATACTGTCTATATATCGCTGGGAAAAACAGACACCATGATAATGAGGCGGGGGAAGTTATTTGAATTTTTTATGACTTTTTGCTGGACTTTGAAGCCCCCTTAGAATATAATGTGGAATGATAAATCAGTAGGAAACTCGGACTGTGAAGTGTCCGTCCGAGACGGATAGACAGACGGACAATTATCTTTTTTTAATGATTGCAGGATCAAATTTTTCGCCCCCTTATTCCTTATGCATGTGCTTGCGTGATCGGAATGTATAATAATCTTGGTAATGATGAAATTGCACACACATTCCCAATTTCTTGGTCCCGTACCTTCCACGGGTCAATTGGACCTTGTGTATACTTCTTCAACGCGCAGGAATTCTGTTTTTCATATTTATTATTTCGTTATATTGAGCTGCTTTCTTATACGCGTTTACTGGATACGTGGTGACTATAATCTTAAATTTGAATAAATGATTTCTTACAGAGAAAAGAGAATAAATGACTGAGTGTAAGTCAGTTCATTCTATAGTATGGATACGCTATGAGATTCACTGGCGGTATATAATGATGGATATAGGTAGACTGATCACGAGTATTCTGAGATAAAAGACTGAGCAACGACTTAGCACAGAAAATTGCAACGAAAATGTCAGCGGAACGGAAAATCAGAAAGCAAATGATTTGTTAAATTATTTATTTATTTATTTGTTTGTTTATTCAGTCTTCTTTCAACACGGTAGCCCCATCAGTGGGCAGGTACTGTTCTTACTGGGGACCCTTCACAAACAAACATTACAGTAAGTTGGTTGACGAAACAATGACATACACATCAAATACAACATACTGATTATTCCATTCAGATCAAAGCATCTTCATAAGCATAAAAGGATATACAAACATAAATATATGTATGGTAATTCATAACACAAGTACTGTAATTTATGTCACAGATGTATGTGTAATCAAAATTGTTGAAATTGTAGAAACCAGCTATAATGAGTCTCAGATATTTTGTATATACTATGTTTGATTATTTTGATTAAAAAATTGTAAATGATGCCTTCCGGAGAATAAATAAATCAAATCAAATCAAATCAAATCAATATATATGTAGTAATAAAGTATCATCTTACCAGCAGTATTAGACTTATACGTAATGAAAGAATTATAAACACGGAAGCCTCCACAATGGGCGGTGGATGTACCACTATTTTAATTTATCATTAATTTGAAATTAATTTTTCACAGGCCGATATATACCCATTATCGAAAACTATAAATGAAAAGAAATGCATATTACATGAATTAGAGAGAATACGCGTACTGCTCACAAGCTTCAAGCAGACAAGATAATAAAGACATACACCACAACCAAACTGTAAATAAAAAAAAAACCAGTAAATATAATTTTGGTTTCATTACTGCCATCTAAAGCAGGCAGAAGAAACTTGAGACTACACTGTGTGATAAAACTGCATGCATTAACCTGCGAACCCGTACACAAAATATGAGATTGGATTAAAACTGCTCTCCATTGTATTTTCTGGTGTGTGTGTGTGTGTGTGTGTGTTTTGCTTTTTATCATATTTTCTCACCTGACTTCTTGAAATAAGTACACGCCATGAACCCGACACCAACGAATCATACAGTCCACAAGTAACACTGCCTATATACGAGTCATACAGCCCACGAGTTATAGAGATCACGAGTCATAGCCCACGAGTTCGACATCAACTGAAGTAGGCCCACAAGGTAGACACTAGGCATATAAGACTTGTACTCTCGACACTAGGCAAACAAGGCCACGAGCCCAACGCTGAGAATATACCCTTGATGACATCACGGGGCTTAATGTACAAAGTGCAGAGTTCGTTGACCTTTAGTTTTCCTAATGTCGAGCTCGTGGGCCTTATGTACCTCGTGTTTAGATCACGAGTCTGTTTTATTTAGTGTATATAGCTAGTGGGCCTGTTTAACAACTTGTTTGACTTACAGCTAGCGGGCTGCAAAACTCGTGGATGTACGACTCATGGACATTTTTTCGTCTAGCTCGTGGATCTATTACTCGTGGCTGTCGAGCTCGTGTGATGATCCCCTCCAAATAATGGCCATTTCTTTCTGGTACTAAGATTCTCTTTTTGATATATACATGTACATTTTATTTACCTTGAGGTTAGCATTCCTTTCCGCCAGCGATTTCCGTCTCCTGTTGTGTATTTTCTTGCAAGATATGATAAATATAATGTATAACTCAAGTAAAAAAATTTGTCGAGTCACAGACTGAAAATTGTGTGTGTGTTTCTTTGTTGTATTGTATATTCATGTTTCATTTTGGGGAAAATGTACGCAAAAATAGATGAAATAAAGAAAAAGTCTATTTCAAATTCCTCCGTGCAAGGTAAGTATAATACGGCTCATTCAGATGCTCTCCACAGGAGAGGAAGTGAAGCCTGAAGCTGTTCTTCGCTCGGCAATTATTCATCGCGATAACTTAAAATGTTGCAATGTCATCAGCGAATAATGTCTATCTAGGTAGTTGGAGATTGATGCTCTTTCGGTAATTGCTGTATTTCACAAACCTTCCACGTACTCAACCAGCATTGTGCAAAGATGCATATAAAATCCATTGTCTATCATTTGATATTCTAACATTTTGAATAGTGCGTATACCGTCAAGGATATGCCGAATCTTTAGTGTCATACATAATACTGAGTATGTTCTACATTAGAAGTCTTCCGAGCCGGAGAACACCAAGAATATCTTATTAATCTTTGCATTAGGGGATATTGGGACCAACCTGCCCACTGTGTCTAAGTATAAGGAGTGAAACTTTCTATTTCATATATAACGTGCTGATAAGACATATGTCACGCACAACGATTAAAGTGTTTGTGATATTATTCGTATCTTATATTGGCAAGTGGCTGCAAAGAAAATATCTGGAATGTACATGGCATGCAGCAGCTAGAAAGTGAATTTGTTCTACATGTATTTGTCGTGACCTGGAAGTATAGCGTACACTGCTCTATTTTGTATCACGCTTACAAACTTTCTGATTCGGCGGTGTCACAATGGAAAACATCCACGGTAGCTCGCTAGATTGATATTCAACAGGAACACTTGGAACGAAGTTTGGTCATATATATCTATATATCTATATATATATATATATATATATATATATATATATATATATATATATATAATATATACAGTCAAGTATATAAGTGTGCGCATTGATTGTGTTCATTATATTTCTCCTTTCCGTATTAATATCTAAACTTTTTTTGAAGGCAGGGACTATTATTATAGGTTCATCTTTTTACCACGTGTTTTTGTGTATCTTTTATTACCAATAATAAACGATTTATCAGAGTTCAGGCGTTAAAGAGTTTGTGACTTATTCCCTTGACAATCCTTGGGATCAACCAATAGCGATGTACATACAACATGATGACACGTGCTCCACAACGTATCATTAACGCTCTTATGTGCGTGTAGATTCCTACTCATTCATTTTTTTTTTGAAAAGCATGTGTATGTTCATGCTATTTGAAAGATACTGTGCCGAGATATCAAAATCACATTTTTCTCTTTACAAACCACGTGACAAACCCGCTGTATTATTTTATCTCTTTTAGTACAAACTATCCTTTCCGTCCTGATCTTTCAGGAAATATTCTTTTTTTTTTCTACTACATATGCAAATTGTTCGGATATGTGACCTACGCGTGGAATGCCGTCTGATCGAGATCGAGTGTTTACAAGATGCCAAAGTTGGGAAAGAAACATCGAACAGGGAGAGAGTATGGAGAGAGCAGAGATATAATATGGAGGGACAGATCTCACTTTTTTTTTATAACCTCGTCCTTCATAGCTGGGATGAGTCCCTTGAGGAACGTTATATCTAGGAGCTCATCCACCTCAAGGGTATCTGGATACTCCTTGAGAGCCCACTTGAGGTACGTCTCGAACTCGTTCCAATCCACCATGCCGTCCGAGTCCATGTCGATGGCGGCCCACGCCTTCTTTGTGTCCGAGCAACGGTAGCAGGAGAAGTAAGGCGCCATGAAGCCGTTGTAGAAGGTGTCGAACTGGAGCATGTCGTCGCCCTGCACCTCGTCCCGGTGGTCCCACTCGTCCCACCTCTCCCGTACCTCTTGCAAGAGACGCTTGGCGTTGGGTGCCTTCAGCTCGAACTTTGAGATAACATCGCTCATGCGCTCGGTGAGGCTCCCGCCGGCCCGATCGAACAGCATGGCCAGGCCAACGGAACTCATGTACTCCTCCCTCCTGCCATAGCAACAAGAGACAGAGTTCATCGTACTTTCATTGCATTACGTAATATCACTCTCTACTCGTCGGCCTTTAGAGCAATAACAGGAGAAGCGAAACATTAACGGGACATTGGAACACAATCATGGTTCATATTCACTTACTTGAGTGAGCTATATATGGCACTGGAACATGAAAGTGGAAGTTACTTAAAGGGACATTACAGACGATTTTCATAATTTCACATCATGTACTAGTAGTACGTAAATCGACAACTCCATGTATAGATTTGTGGAATTTATTGTGGTTCTTGAGCAGAGAAACAATACTTTGAAAAACCTTAAACAAATAACACTGAACAAGGATGATGACATATAGGAGGTTCACATATTTCAGAAATGTAGCAGTGTAATTTCATTACAATACCGCTTGCTTGCGAGTTCACCTGTGTATAATCTATGCATGCCTTCTTCTTTTGTTCTGCTTCCATGAGCCCCAACTAATGCATTCTTATGGTGACTCTGCCCTGTCATCATCCTTGTTCATTGCAATTTGTTCTAAATTGTGAAAATATTCTTATTATTCATCCCAATTATCACAAATTCTGAAAGTCTGTCCTCAGTACTGTATAACTAATTCATAGTTGTTCAAATGTAAAAATCTGAAAATCATCCGGAGGTCTCCTTTAAGGTCACAAAAATTTCAAATATACTCAATATCTCGTAAAGGTAACGAAACTGGAAAGTAGACGGAGAGCAGTATCACTAGCTCCGATTTCTGACTGGAGTTTAGAGATGTTTAAAATCTTATAAGTATATTAGCGAGACATCAGGAAGTGAGTAGGCGGATACTATTACAAAGAGTGCAGAAATGTGTTAAAGCACGTATTAATCGATGTGACGTACATCACACCATGGAGATACGACATGACTAGTACCTCCTTGGTCAAGTATTATACAGACTCACACACATACATACACACACACACACACACACAACACACACGCACACACACACACAGAGGAAAAGAATAATATTGAGGGGGGGGGGTCATGTATACCGCAATGTGTCATATTATGATTTTGTCAGCGAGAGGGGAGACGTCTTTGAGGGCTTTCTTGGACGAAATGGATAGGACTATAGGGAATTCCTAAGATAAGCAAATGCTGTGTAGAACGATTGCATAAAATTGCATTTCTGCTCTTTCTTTTCTAAAGCCTTTCTGTTTTTGTGTACATGTGGTTAAAAGAGAATCATGAAAACTCTTTCTGTAGGAATGCTTAATGCCATGCTACAATCTTATTGTGAAGACAACTCTAATAGCTTTAATTTTCATAGGCCTGCCATGCATGGTTAGATCATTCCATTTAAGGTAATTGCTTTTAAAGGGCACAGCACTTTGAGAGGAAAACATGGAAAAAGCTGTCAGTCATTTAATGTGTAACATGTTTAAATGTTAAATGTAAACATCAATGTAGGATTTTCATTAGCCACGTTGTCAGGATAAATTCGAGAAATCTATTGCTGGCTTTTTTTCTGTTCTGATGATATTTCATGTATTTATCAGATTGGCAGTTATGTATATGTACACTTTCCTTTGGCTGTGTACACAGACAACATAAATTTTACTGGATTCATGTAGTGGACTATGTGCAGATGAAAGCTTGCTCGAGATGAAACGTTGTCATCAGAATTAAGCAAAGCTATAAAAAAAGATGAAATCTATCTACAGAATTGACAAAGTACTGGCTTTAATCAATCAGATAATCAATGAACTACATATCTCAATATCATGCAAGAGCCCCCTCTTTGATACATTTTAAGGCATAAGTTTAAATGATAACAACGTTTGAGACTTTTAAATAATATCGCTTGAGTTAATGTAGTATTGCCTACATGGGGGTATTTTTTTTTTTGTCAATAGGGCCCATCTACATATTTCCACAAACAACAACGACAACACAACAATATTTGTGTGGACCGCCGCCATTCTGAATGCAGTATAATGTCCGATATTGTTATATATAACAACATAGACAACGTGTCTTTTGTGTGTTATCTATAAACATTCAGCATGTAGTAAATTTCAATTGATTATCTGTTAGAATGTTACTTTTCTGTTTATGTAATATCGAAATGTTTATGTATATTGTTATATATGTATGTACCTGTATTGTCAAACCATGTGAAAACTGAATGTCCTTGTTGGACAGTAAATCAAATCAATCAATAACACAATGCTAGAAGTCACGGAGCAGGAACTGGGGAAAGGGGGCCGCTGTTACCATGGTAACGTACCTTCCGGTCCCGAAGATCCTCCAGAATAAGTGCCTTCATCTTTTGGGCGGAGATCCAGGGTGAACTGTGGATCCTCCCCGAAGAGATTGACGAGTTTCTCCTGGATCATCTCCTTTGCTCGCCATCGTGGTGATCCTCACGGGGGGCCTTCTCGCCGAAGAAGCTGGCCAAGTCGAAATCCTCGGGCTTGAGGTCGAAGACGAAGTCGACCGCCCTGGCGCCGAAGACCGGCTGCTTGATGTGCGGATCTTTCCCCGTGGAGATCCTGGTGACATTGATGGCGGCCTTCCGCAGGTAGGAACAGTTGTATTTCTTGAGGACCTTCTTGTTACCGAGGCGGATGAGGTTAAGGAGGGTGACGCATGATGGGGCGTTACCCATGGATGCCCCCTCTGCGCAAACGCTAGCCCATATGCCATCGGCTCCGTCCATCAAAACCTAGTATGCAATATAAAGTTTTAATTTCTATCACAGACATAGCCAGCTAACATTGTTGTCATCAGAATATAGAAGTAAACAATTTCAACTTTGTTAAAGGCATAATTTACCATTTGCAGATGAAACAAAACACAGCATTAGTGCTTTAAAACAGTTCTAAAATGTGAGTTTGGGATAGAAACAACCACTGTAAAAATTTGAACACGTATAATCAATGTTAAGTATTGTTAAATACACAAAATGTGAACGATACTTATGATAAAAATGTTGCAAGACTAAACCGTCTACAGTTATGTTTTAATGAGAAAAATACTGATATCTCCCTATATTTTAGGCTTTATTGCAAAAATTCTATATTGTAGGATGTTTTGTGATACAGCAGATCTACACATATACATCAAATGTGATATCTTGAAATCTTTTTAAATCACTGTTCCCAAAGGTAAACAGGACCTTTAATCAATGGCATTGAAATACTTTAGCAAATGTCACTTTCTATACAGTAACTCTGAACAGTATTACAGACGTAAATGTCTTTATATGGATTTGAAATAAGTGTGTTTTTTTTTTTTCTAATCATGATTTGATTTAAAAAGACAAAAAGTTTGGCAGGGAAACATAATAACAATATTCTTTTATAGTTTGTTACAATGTTTTTGTTTTAATCATCACTCTATTGACAAACAGGTGCCTTCTAACATTTTGGGTGAATATCTTTTCTAAAAAGGAGTTACACAATAGTCTATCCCAAAGTACCACAGAGGCAGACTTTCATAAACTGAAATGCCATGACATGAACTGTGTTCTTAAAATGATATGGTCTCTAGGCACCTGTATCAAGTTGTTTTGTACAATGATATTCGTTGAAGAGGCATGTTTGTTAAATCTAATGAGCCCACAAGTGTGATGGTTAGTTGACTTATTTTTCCTCCAAAATACATGAAAAGAAATGTTGGTGTAATATGCATGTATACAAGTAAGAAATAAATGACGACGTAAAATTTGCCTAACAAGTCAACGATAAATCGTCAATGTATTAGAAAAATACCATCGATTTCTAAGCTACTTTGAATTACAAGATCCTATTAATTGTACTTCATGCCCTCTTACTTGCAGAGCTGTGGCATCACAGTAACCAAATTTCTCGTGGACATGAACGAGCAGGTGTCCGTTCCAGTCGTTCTGGGTCATGACCTTCCGGATATACTTTGCCCACATGCCGCACTCTTCCGGTAGGGACTTCCCCCTCGGTTCCTCGAACATCATGCCGAAGGGACGGCGTTCGGGCGGCAGGGTGGCCAGAAACTTCGTCACCTCGAAGACGCGTTCGGGGTGATCCGGCATCACGTCGGGTAAGTCTCGGAAGCTGAACATCACCTTGGCCTTCGGGCTCAGGTTCTCGAAACACCAGTTGTTCCACTTACTGAGCAGTTGACACATGTTGGCCACGGAAAATTTGTCGAAGTCGTACACGCCGTCACCCAGGTCCACTTCGAAGATGACACTGTAGAGACCAGCAGGCTTGAGTTTTCGAATACCCACAGGAACTTTCACACAGTCTGGTACTTTGTCTTTGACACCTGTTCGTTGCAAGAGAATGATTCTTAGCAATGGTTTTCGTACACATCATGCGTCTACTACATTTAGAATGCAGCTAAGTCTTTGCGTTTATTATAAATAGTTCATTGAAATTTTCGAACTTTAATATGCCGTGATAACTATCAAAACGTAACCTTACAATTTATAATCTACAACACTAGAAGGTTTGTCATTATACGACCACTCTGAATCAAATATTTAATTTTCATGCAATACATGATACATCCTGGAAGATTCCGTTTGTTCGGTGGATGACCTTTCATCAAATTTCAAAATTTTGTTTTGCATAATAATCCTAACCACTTCCCGCTCTTACGACCATCATGGTGGAATCTGAAGGATACCTTCCGTGATCTCGGAGAAAGCCCAGAGGCCGTCTGGATCCTCCCCCTTTTCTTTCAGCTGCATGATGAAGATGTCATCCACGCGGGTCATGTGGGAGAAAGAGGCCACGATGGTATTCTTGAAGCCGCATTTCTTCACCTCGTTGTAGATCTCCCACTTGCTCTCGATGGTGTGCCCCTTCAGCTGCCCCACGGTGCTCTCTCGGATCGAGTTGTCAAGCACGAAGATGTCCAGGTCTCGGAGGACCTGGTACTTCTCCAGGGCTTTGTTGACATCCCGTTGATATGACTTGACGAGATGTTCAGTTTTCGGCGCCTTTTTGTTAAAGACACTGCAACAACAATTACGAAAGTATGATTTCAAAAGCGACTTGGGATAATATTCAACCAAATTGTCAACAATGTCACCGCATTTCTTTGTGCCATGGTAAAGATTAGTTGTTGTTTTTCCGTGGTTGTATAGTATCTATTTTTGTATTCAAGCTTTGAAAGAAATGTGTCCAAGTTAACCACGAGACGGGTACAATTCTGAACAAAACTTTAAACTGTCAAGGAACTAGCACCGTTTATACTGCTAGTAACTGTACGGCACTCATTCATTGGCATTTTTCGCTTACAAAATCTTGACCATCTCGATGTTAAATTTACCTAATAATCTATTTGAAAACGGCGATTATATATATACATATATATATATATATATATATGTAATTTGTATTTCAGAATGGGTCAATAAAGCTGTGATGTTTTCACATATGGTATAGTATGGTCAAGGAGTCATCAGACACGCTCTATAACTCCTTGGTATAGTTAACAGCACTCTCAGAAGTACACATTGTGACTGAATGTATACCAACCTAGTCTACTTTTCTATTCATCTCTGCGCAACAGTCAGACTGTCATGTATGCGCTGAAGCTACTCAATAGGATAGGAGTTATATTGATAGTCATACCTTGGGACACAACAAAAGGTTGTAAAGAATTGGACAAACTGTCCTCCCCCTCTATGGCTCATTTGAAGGCTAGATTTCAATTCGCCCTACTTTCAAAGCAGTGACAGAGTTCGCGAGTGCAGCTTCGCTTCCAGTACGCGTTGATGTATAGGTCCGTGTGATTCCCAACATTTCACTGTCTGCGCATGGACAATGGTTTCTACAAAGCTTTGCATAAATGGAAGCAATAATGCTATGATTATGATAAATAGGGCATAGGTTCGCAAACACACACACACACACACACACACATATGTATATATATATATATATATGTATATATATAGATATATATATATATATATATATATACATATATATGAGAAAGAGAGAGAGAAACAAGAGTCCTGTAACCCCACATTTAGCCACAAACTCATCAAATATATGCTAAATATTTTAAATATATTCCTTGGTAGCACATGTGTCCTGCATTCACTGTTGCGTTAAGATATCTGTGGGTAGATAAAATAAATAGTCGAGGCCATAGAGTCTGCTCTTACACAAATCGCCTAGCTATTACAGAAATTACAATTTCAAATTGTTTGTTTACTTTTTCCTATATAAAAAAATAAACAGACGTCCTTTCAATTCCCCCTTCAACTGATATGTATCTTTTCTCTGTCCTATACCTATAGCTTTCCAGGTGTTTAACGAGGAGAAACTAACCTTAGAGTATCCTAATTCTTTCCTTGCTGACATAATCTCAATCAAATCTTCATACCTCCATTCATGCACTGCACTGGAAGATTGATAAAGAAACAAGTTATATCGTACATACTTGATAAATCACCTGAAAAACACATGAAAAATCGTAATTTCGTGCAAGGGATGTCCTTAGAGAGCCAAAAGTTAATCAAGATATTTCTATTGAAAGCATCACAATCGTTAATCAGAGGGGACACTGGCATGGTGAATAAGACTCCCGACTCCCCATCGGAGGACCCGAGTTCGAATCCAGCCCAGTGCTTACGCCCTTGGACAGGATGCTTTTAATCCGCCATGTCCCTCTCGACCCAGGTGTATAAATGTGTTCCTGGAAATGCTATAGGGTCGCAGTGATGACATGGCCCTCTGGTAGAGCAGTGTCAACACTAAAGAGGTTACCCTGGATAAGTCAAACCACATTATCATAATCATCAATCCGCCAAACCATGCTACGAGCAAATTGCGAAACTGGTTATATAGTTTTGAATAATCTCATCAAAACTTTCACGTAGATTGACTCGATCTCTGGATAATGAGCATGACTCGCAGGTCGGGGATTACGAAGTAATTGTGGTTTCCTATCAGGATTGCCATTCATGGAAAAAAATATCTCACAAACCACCAATAATTGGAGACATGATATTTGATGCTTGAACCAAATATATGACACTGGCATTCACCTTCTACAAAAAGGGAAAAGGGTAAGGACGAATATAGAACACACACACACACACACACACATAAACACACACAAATTTATATAATTCAATTTTGTTTCCATACAAAGTAATAAGGTTATATACATAACGCTGATACGAATAAAGCTTTTTAAATCACACAAATGTCAATTGATACGTTTATAATGATAATGGTTATACTTATATAACCGCGCACACAGACAGATAAATGCGATAAAAATTTTAAGGACATCACCTGCACATCTTCGTCTAATCTCCACGGGCTACAAGTAAAAATTTCGTTCAACTATCCGTGTAAAGAGTTCTCCAAAAAAAAAAAACTGTTTGCACGCTTTCATACAGTAGGGTCCATCCCAGCTGGCGGCCTACCGGTGCTATATACAGTGAGAATGAGGCAAATAACTTGATACTTAAATTACAGGGTAAGCTGCATGTCTCGGGGGTCTCAGGTCAAAAAATCTGTCGAACGACCCTTACTTTGAATGATTCCTAGAAATGATTGAACAAAGAGTAATCGCTGAGGTAGCTTTGACAGCCTCCACGCTTCAATAGCCGCCCCTGGTGCACCTTCATTGCTCAGACGCACATCTCGAATGCAACCGCTCTGATAAAAGCATATTATACAACACAAAGAGCACGCTTACCAAAACGTGACGAACAAAAAGTGTCTTTAAGTGATGCAAGGGATTAACGACACACTTATTTTCATCTCTTTCTTGTTCTTCCATTTTGCCTCCGTTTCTCCTATTTTCCCCCTTTTCAATTCACTTTCAATCTGCTTACCTAGATGTTTGTTAATCCGAAATGATATAGGGTTCGTCGTTCGTTATACCGTTAATCAAAAATGAATATAGGGTTCATCATCCGTTATATCGTTCATCCAAATTGAATATAGGGTTCGTCGTTCGTTATGTCGTTGATCCAAAATGAAAAGATTCGTTGTTCGTTATATTGTTAATCCAAAATGAATACAGGGTTCGTCGTTCGTGATACCGCTAATCCAAAATGAATATAAGGTTTCGTCGTTCGTTATACCGTTAACTAAAAATGAATATAAGGTTCGTCGTTCGTTTTACATTCCCGAGATTGGCCCAAGATGACCATTATAAGAGTACGGAATATTCAAGTTGGCCTCGGTCGAACTTGATCAAATGCCAATCAGCAGCCAGAGCAAGTACGATGCCAAGAAGGTCACGTGATGCAACCGGAAGTACACACGAAGTCTACACGAAGATATGACTCTTTAAAGTTTGCTCAAAGGACACGCAAAGGAAACACAATGATAACACAAAAGAAAAAAATTTTGTCATTGCTCACGAAGTTGCTACCTGATCATGAAAACTTGTCTACATTATTTTGTCACTAAAGAAAGTGAGATGCATATTATTTTATTGTCAAAAAAATTAAATGAATTTGAACTTGAATGATATTGGTGGCCAAACGATGGCTGAAGATGGCCTTGTGAATGACAAAATGTTTATACGATCAAAGTCAAATCTGAGCATTTTTTCTATTGTGTGTCCATCATTGCTTAATTTCAAGAAAGTGAGACAGTGTGACGGATTAATCCGAATATGAAAGGTGTTGTTTCGAAGATTCGTTATTCCGACGATTGATTAATCTCAAAAAAACTTCGTTCTTCAATAGGTTCGTTTTGATTTGAAAATGGAAAAAAAAATGTACTCCAATCGTTCGTCAATGCGGTAATGAACAAAGGTGAATACACAAACGAATCTTTGGAATTATGAACATTATTTCATTCATTTTTATATAAACACCTTTGGAATAACGTGATTTCATTTTTGGATAAACAAACCTTCAAAGTAACAAACCTAATTTCATTTTGGAATTCTGAAAAATCTGAATAACAAGCCTCCGGAATAACCAACCTTCAGAATGACAGTACCTGACTTTTGTAAACGTTATTCATAATTGTCAGTCAATTTGTTATCATAAATTGTTGATAAGGGGTAAAGTCAACGGATAAGCTGAAAGTTATCAAGTGACTATAGTTTATTACCTGGCATAATAGCCATACCTAGACTTTTCACAGGGCGTTACTATACTGTACGAAGTATAAGACCCGTGTTAACAACCAGTCAGCCGCTCAGCCTGAGTGTAAAGCCCGCTGCACATTATACGACTCAAGACCTGATACGACTGACAGACTTTGGATCCGAAATAAATCACAGTATCGGCAGAATAAACACCACTTGTTCATTTCAGATCCAAATTCTGTCAGTCGTAAGGTCGTGAGTCGTATAGTGTACGCATTTCAGTTAAGAGCGTAGGGCTTATACTGGCCTTGGAATTCTGAGAAATAGCTGTTGTGGATTTGAACCAACAAAAAAAAAAGAAGAAGAAGAAAAAAAAAAAGAAAATCTTATTAACTTTTGAAAGGATTGTCGATTTTCCTAAACTTGCTTTTATGTGTAATACGAAAATAGTTTCATTTCCTCAATACACAGACATATGCGGGTTTATATTTCTTTAATGACCTTTTTTAGGCCCACACTCATCCAATAAAGAATTCGTGATATCAGCTTTGTGGCTTTTAGCAGCTTGGCTGTAATGCATGGCTGAATTTCTTGTTCAGCTATAAAGAAGTTCCAAACTTTTGATTGAAACTGCATGCTCCCTCAGGCATAAGTAATTTTTATGTTATAGTGCTATCATTTTCGAGTGTTATTTGTGTGTTTGTGTGTTTGTTGCTGTGGTGACATTCATTGTCGCCTACGTAAACTGGCAATGGATCTCTTGAATCGAGGTCCCTAAAACTGTCACAGACAGCCTCCAAACACTGAACTCTCAAATCTAAAAGTCCATTTTGTTGTTGATGTGGTATATTTCTATCATATAGTTATGGTCTACAATAACTCTCAAGGCTACTTTTGTTTGGGGCAAACAAACGAATACTATAGTCTAACATTTCATCGGCAATTCCAATATCAAAGCAGATGTTATAACTGACATAGTTACAGCAAATATTTTCGTGGAAATGGGGCCCTAAGGCCAGAAGTGAACCGTGACCTAACAACGAAATACCATCTTTAGCCCTACCTGCCGATTACAAACCACGAATCGCCCTTTTTCGGATTTTGTCGTTGTTGTTGCATTTTTTTCTCTCTCTCTCTCTCTCTTTCGATCACGAAGGATTTGTGACAATAGAAAGGTGGCGGTTAACTTTGTCATCCGTAATGACCCTTCCATTGTGACAAATGCTACCAGAGCGAAAAAGAAAATATTTCAACAACTAGTACGACAACAACTTCAAAATCTGAAGAATGGCAATAGGTGGCTTATCATGGGCAAGGAGCAAGAGATGGTGTTTTGTCGTTAGGTCATGGTTCGGTGCAGCTAGCTGTTTGCAGCTTGGGCATTGTGGAATATAGAGATAGTAAACGTGTGCTTATACTGTGGCAGTTATTTCCCATGCTTAGCTCTAAGAGACTTTGGCCTATCTTCTGAGGGATTGTATTTGAGACCGCTTACCATAGCAAGCAATGGCAAAGATAGACATGGGTATACCAACCCATTTCCATCTTAGAGTTTCGATGGAAATGTTTCGCGCATATCTTGCTCCCTATACCATACCCTCCATGTTTTGCACTTCATGACGGAACAAGAAAGGATTTAGTTCATCAGCAAACAAACTGTAATCTATTCTAGGGGGACACACTATTCGGATGACATTTTTGGAAATATAAAGGACAAAGCAGCGAGGACGAAACCTTGTGGAGTAGCTCTCTCAAAGAATTATGTCTCAGATTTAACTGCATTACGTAAGGTAACATATCAATTGGGTTCATACAGGGGGAAAAAAGATAACTGGAGTTTATTTACATAGCAGCATTACATGTTAAGGAGTGGTTAACTCATTCTTTATGTCCATAAAGATACAAGCAACATCTTGCTGATAACGAAGGCCCTGAAAAAAAAACTCCATCATAACAATTTTAATATTCACGCTTTTTTTTTAATTCGTAAAATCTTAATTTAACAAACTGTTATTTTACTGAATTATCCAATATGAATCAAATTGGTTAAATTTGCTTTGGAGAACCACATGAACCTGCAAAAAAAAAAAAAAAGTTTATGCAACTTCATTCCACATGGTTACTTCCGTATAGGTTCAAACCAATAACATCCCTCCATTATGGCAAGCTTTATTAGAAACTAAGAGTTAGGATTGATTCTATCGATACAATATCTATTTTGCTATTGTATATAAGCATTATTCGAGGTAATTGATAATGCATGATAGCATGGATGAACTGAAATGAATGAAAATTATATATATATATATATATATATATATATATATATATATACAGTAACGGGTAATGTCACGATATAGGATAGAGGAATGCATTGCCTATTGCCTTGGTTTTATTAAAAATTCCCCCCCCCCCCCCCCCCTTTGTTAGGGTTGAAAATGCTTATGAAGGAGAAGGCCCCCGAAAATTGGGATTTTGAACACTCTCAGATACTGTTCTTGCTTAGAGCCTGCAGAGTTTTAGTAAAAACAAGAAAATGATAATAGTGAATAAATGAATAAACGAAAAACATTTTGAAAAAAGTGAAATACATGTCTAAATCAATCTATTCCTGACTTGAATTGAATACAAATGTTCATCTTCAGTGGTCAACATGGAATTGTATATAGTTTCGTCGGACCTTGTTATGATACAGTAAATAGAAGGAGGAATTGAAACCATGCATGCATTGTAAGACCAGGCGAATGGGTTTTCTTTTTAAATGATGCAACATAACTGAATATCTTAAAATATTGATCTGTGTGTATTCTGCCTTTTCCTTTTTTCCCCTTTGTAACAGTGCTTAAATAGCGGCACAGTTTTGGTCGGGATGTGGTTTCAGACTTAACTTTTTGCGAGATACTATTGGAGACCACTTGTAGAAGATCTTCTGTGAAATATCAAAGAACAAACAATTCTGACAGGAATTAAAAGTCAATTTGAAGGAGATCGGTTTTGAAACGGATGATATATCCAAAATTGAAGCAAAACAAAGTGATCCTAATAAAAGGTGTGTCCCATCTTTTATTAGAACCTCTTTAATTTGCATATAACCCCAGCAATTTCGAACATCGATTTTCAGGAAATAAACTTTGAATTCCCATTAGAGTTTTATGCTTTTTTATATAATATATCAAATGAGTGGTTTCTAATTATCTCGAAAAAAAAATTAAAACCTGAATCCCCATCTCAACCAAAACTGTTAATATTTCTTTAAAGACTGCTCATTAAACGAGTTAGCAACGCCATTCGCAGGAATTATGTCTCCACACTATTATGATATGACTCAGGAGCTTGTCTTTATACTATGATTGATTATCTTAAAGGCAAAAAAAAAAACACAGTTCTCAGAAGGGCTCAAAATTCATCTTTCTCCATTGGCGTTGATTGCATCATATTGAGAAGCTCTACCAAGACATTTGTTTGGCTGACGCAATTTCCCAGGTTAATGAGATGTTTTGGAACATTACTTTAGATTAGCAGTGTAAAATACATCGTAATTTCGATCGTATGCATAATCATGATTTTTATTCTTGAAGCGCCCTCTCTGTTGAGCAGTGGTAAAGGTAAAACGGTACACTGTATAGCCAGGTGCCCGCACCTCGTCAGGGGCCCGAATACCGTCACCCCGCTTAAAATCGTTTTGAGCGCACTGAACAAAAATATATGCCCGGGACTGTGTTCTGTACGCTTGAAACTTGGCAGGACTACCACAACCAAGCAAATTGTGGTGAAAACCGAACAGTTTTTCGCGAAAATCTGAAATTTTAGTAGGGCTATAGGAATACGTGTTATATGTCACCCGCACGCATCTTTTACGTGTATGTCTATGGGAACATCACGGTCACCCCCACACGTCTTTTACGTGCTAAGTCTATGGGAGAGCGGGTGACGAGTTGCGGGGCCCCTTCCTTAGCGCGCAACTTTTTCGCATCGTTCGCCTTTGACGACGATAGCTGCAAAATTTTCAATATCGATCAGTGAACTTGTGATTCCGTTGGAATTTTCAGCATTTTTCCTGTATGTGAGTTGGATTTCAAAGAATTTCAGTGGCGAAATGTGATTCAATTATGGGCAAACATTAACTATGACGAGGTGCGGGTCACCCAAGTATACTTTGTATGTGACACTGGTATCTAAAAGCACTTCCTACAGAGATTGGCGGAACGCGTGAAGGTCAAATCCCTAGAAGCTATGTAGTCAGAGTAAATCAGGGCCTGCGGAACGTTTTCAAAAGCGTGGGGGCCCACTTCCGGGTTTCAGGAGCTAACAAGAAAAAAAAAAAGAAACCTCCTCTCTCTCCCCTTCCATTTCCGGGTTTCTTCAGCTGACAAGCAAAAAAAAAAAAGTGTAGGGGCCCAAAGTGATGACACCTTATGTATTCCTTTGTATACTTCCTGGTGCACAAAAAGTGTGGGGCCCGAGCCCCCACGGTTCCGCCGGCATGGTTCTGCATGCCATAATTTTAGAGGTTTCAGCATCTATAGCATTATGCTAAGGAATATTATTATTTCATTTTGTCTTTTTTAGCATAATTCCAGCATATTTGGTAAAGAAATGAAATGTATAGGCGTTTTGTGTACTGTGGTACCTTTTTTTTGGGGGGGGGGGGTTCTTTGTCAGTTTATCAGTTGATTTGTCGATGAAATTGACTCTAAAAGGTTCAGAAGACCTGTTTTATTATTGTTTTGTTGTTGTTGTTGTTGTTGTTGTTGTGTTTTGCCGATTACTACAGTATCAGCTGAATATTCACCACAATATGTAGCCAAAAATGCGAGGGCTATTGTGCAACATAATGCGATTACATGATGTGTGTTGTTAATGTGTTCTCTCAATTTTTTTTTCTCCGCTGGTCATACTGCCAATAGCAATCATGGCAGAAGTATTGAATCGCACTCAATTTACCACAAATTGCACGCTATTCACCCTCGCGCAATGGATACCGCTAAATGGCCCAATTATGTAATCGATGTGATTGTTCAAAAAACACCACGTACAGCAACCACGATCGGATGGGCTCTGAGAGTGCAATAATACTTCCGGGCACCTTTTGGGGCAATATTAGGCCCATACGCATTTTCGTTGTTATCAAACTGATATTGCGTTATCATAGCGTTATTTCACCAATTTCACGCATTCGTACGCATCGGTCTCTATCTTAGAGCAAAAAACAAACAAACAAACAAAACAAAACAAAAGCAAGCAAACAAACAACAATTTCTTTAGTCGTGGGAATTCTTTACATTTAAGATATGACTACGATGGCTCCGATATCTTTTATGATAATCTACGGGGCAGGTGTATAGTAGAAGAAATCAAGCGATAGTCCGATATGATAAACACCAAGCTGCACGTACACACCTGCTGACTATCTTTGATTTTGTTGTACTACAATCCACATCTGGGCAATATCTAACCCTGCATGGTGTTTTCCACATGACATAATTTTGTATATTTGCACTTCATCTACTTTAATACACGATGCCTGGAGGCGCTGTCAGGCATTGATTCAAACAGTAATACTCGATTTTACGGTGAAGTCAAAATACACTTTGGGTGATTATGGCTGCATTACGAACTGTATGTGCATAATTTTATACAGCTTATTGGAAACTGTGCGCAGTGCTTTATAATGCATGTAAAATAAATGCGATCAATATTCAAGAACTTCTTGAAGAATCAAAACAGCCAGCATGCAGCTGAAAAAAAAAACACCCACACACCTCAAACATACGTACCACCACTAAAACAAGTTTATCACTTCAACAAAGTTGAGCACGACATTTTTTATCCACTAAAGTACATAAAATCTCACCAAACAGAATGAAATGAGTCAAATATAAAATAGGGAGAACAAAATCACCTGAACATCGCTGGTTTTCCCTGTTGAGACATGTTATACTTCTCTCTCTCTCTCCGTATGTTACTGGCTTTCCGAGCACTTGCCTATACTAGCTGACTGTGTTTCCTATATTATCCTTGAGAACCAGATCCTAAGAGTGAGTACTGCACTGTCCACACCCCTTGTCACTGCCAAGCAAGAAATCACAATCTGCGTGACAGCTTTGCATGTAATTAAGTTTTAAACTATTCGAAACTATTGTCAGCGCTGGTAGTGCAGGAAGTACTGTCCACTAAATCCTCCACGCTCCAAAGCATATCCCATACCAAACATATTAATTGTATTTAAAAGAGACACACAAAATATACTTACGCGCGTGCTTGTACATGCACAGAGTAAACACGCATGAAAGACACAAAGTGCACCCTCCCATTTCTTGTCCATATTATTATACTCCCAGGGGCGGGTGGAAGAATTCCGTCAAGGGCGAGGCGCCAATGCAAAATTAAAGGGGGCGCAGGCCCCCCTTTTTTTCTTTTTCTTTATTTTGTTTTTACAAAACGTAAAGAGGGGTACTCCTCCTTTCTGGTTGCGTGTCCTGAGTTCTTGTTACACGGCCTTTTCTGTATGATACTTTAAGCACGTATACATAAATACTAAACTGTGATTGGTCATCCTGCAATCATAAATGTCAGGTTATAATTCTAGAATTTCAACGGGTGCCGACGCGACACGAAGGGGCGAGATTAAAATAATCGCGAATAACAGATAGACCATAATGTATAGTTTACAGTCCCTTTGGTGTTTCTCCCGTCAATGCAATATTTGGCCCTCATGCAATCCGAAGCTATGCGTTTCCGCGGTGATGACAAGCGTCAAAGGACATCTTTAAAACCAATATCTGTATAATAAGAAATGAGACTGATGAAATAACTACTAAAATGTGGAACACACAAAATGAGTTTCTCCGAAATAATCATTAAGGGTTGCCGTTGAGTATGTATTCAACTTCAGGTTGAACACATTCTTGTGTAGGCCTATTATTCTGCCCAGTGTCAAGCAGAAAAGATATGCCGTCCTGCTGTGTTTAAGTTTAAGACTATTCGTGCCCTGGTATGAAGTATTTCATCCGGTTGCTCCTGCGACAATTGCTCCCATGAAATATCTGCGTCCTCAGCCAAACATAAATTCTACCCATAAATATCATAACCCTAACGCTAACCCTAATCCTAATTCTCACCTCAAACTAGCCCTAAACACTATCACAACCCTAACCCTTAACCGTAAGTCCATGTGAGTAAATAAAACCGGAGCAATTGCCGCAGACCACTTCGTTCTCTGTAAGGTCAAAAAAGTCAGTTCAAGTAAGTTCAAGGCGGGAGCAATAAAGATGTGTTAGATTCATGAAAAGGAAAATGTCCTTTCACTGATTGAACATTACAGAGACTTATGTTAACATCAGTCGAATTAGGATCATTTCCGCCAATCTCCTTTGGAAAGAATCGCGTGTAAACACGAACAGAAGGACAAAGGTCAAAGAGAGTCCTTCAGTCGTTTAGTATAACTGCTACTCGCATAGCTCGCGGGACTTTTTTTTTCTTTTAGTTTTTCCCCAGTGCGTTGGAACTCTTTGCAAATCTATGGGTCAGATAAAAAAAAACCCAGCGTGTTCACAAAAGAAGTAGTTCATAGCAGACAATCTCGACCCGTTCCCTCCTTTCGTCCTTTCCTAGCGATTCTTTGCCAGGCAGTCAATAAGACATGAAAAGGGGCGGGAGTGCTCACCATTTCATGACATTATTGTGGAAGACAGCCTTCGTTGGGGATATTGCTATCACTATACAAAAACTGTATTTGTGGAATATACGCTCTCTTGGTGTGCAGAACAGGCATACTAAATCACACAATCACCCCCCCCCCCCCCACACACACACACACACACAATTTCGCTTTCATATACATGTTTGCGGTGTATAATGATATTCTTCATATACGGCATACCGGCTAGGTAAGATAAAAGTGATAGAAAGCTCAAGCCTCGCATATTCTTAAGAGTACCAGCTCCCTGGATAACATTTAGAATGGATTAACCAAGGTTAACAGTGGAAATGTTTCCTGTGGCCCCGAATATCAAGCCATGAGCTACTTACTGGACTGAATCAATAAAGGAACACTTTCCTTGGCTTGCGCATTACAATCTCAATGCAAGGAATAATAGACATATCCTCTGTATAGCGCAACATGAACACTTGTGCGATCACACACACAAACACACACACACACAAACACACACACATACACACACACACACACACACACACACGCAGACACAAACATCAAAAAAAAATTGCAGTAGAACCTTGTATTATATGGATTTACATGAGATTTCTCTGGTTTATATAAATATCTATATTCATATATGCATTTGGTAAAATGTACTAAATTTCATCTATATTACATCATTTTATAAACTCGAATAAATTGGGAAGATTTACCTTCACCTTCTCATTGCATGAGAAAGGAATTGGGCAAATATCTGTGTGGGTTTTTCGATGATTATTTGTCAATTTTCAGATTTTTCGGGGTTTTTTTTATTATTAAAATATAATATGTCAGAGAGAGGATGTCATTTTCATGCAGGAGGATATGAAGAAATGGATTAGCATAGGTTAGTTTGTCATGCAGGCTAAATAGAGTTGACAAAATTGGAAACAGGATTTTCACCCTCTTTGCGGATTTACTTGCTGCAGTCATAATTCATTACATTTGATTTATAATCTTTACAGTAAGGAATCTCTGGCTTTTTTATGCCTGCCTAGAATATGGGTGCATTATCTTATTAGCATATTTCTCATGAAGTGATGGTAAGCTATATTTAGCTGATAAGCTCTGAATTTGAGAAAAAAATGCTGTATTTCCCTTTTTTATCTGTTGGGTTAAATTTGTCGAAAACAAATTTTGAGTGAAGGCATCCAAAGCAGTGATCCAACGAAGATTGATGAGGAATCTTTTAACTTCTTTGTAAACATGGGAGGAAATCGCTGACAGCATTCAGGATTTATATATGCAGCTTCAAAATTTATTTATACATTGGGACCCTCAATCGCAAGTTTTTATACCCCATTAACGGAACAGGAAACTAAAGGATTTCATCATAAATTTGAAGGTCCCCCCCCCCGAAAAAAAAAAAGAAGAAGACATAATTTAAGACGAAACTATGATATGCCTTTTAGCATACTTTGTAAATTCATCCTTATTGCTTGATATTGCTTCCGAAATATCAAAAATCCCCAAAGCAGTTTCTATAATCACTAAAACACTTTAAGAAATAATGGAAATTCATTTCCTCTTTGCCGTCTCTCTCGAAAATGATTAAAGGCATAATTCATCATTTACAGATGTAACAACCCAGCATTAGTGCTTTAAAACATTTCTGAAATATGAGTTTAGGAAAGAATAACCACTGTAAAAATTTGAATCAGTAAAATCGATATTACGTATTGTTAAATACACAAAATGTGAACAGTAGTTATAATGAGAAAATGTTTCTTGGCTTAACCGTTTACAGGTACGGTTTATTGAGAAAAATACAGACATCGCCTTATATTTTAGGCTTTATCACCAAAATTTGATATGATAGGATGTTTTGTGGTACAACAGACCTACACATATGCATTAAATGTCATATCTTGAAAATATTTTGAATCGCTGCTCCTAAAAGTAAACAGGACCTTTAAAAGATGAGTTTATACACCTACACGCATTTCTTTTTCTTTATAGTGACAACATTTATATATATGGTGTTTTCGTTATTCCACTTCGCCTGATCTTTGATATTATTTTGTTTATAATCTGTGGAGGGACTACATTTAACAAGCAGTACTTCTATAGTAATCCCCTCCACATTTTGTACATGTTGTAATTCTATCTAAAATATCAAGATATTTTACTCTGTATATAGTTATGATATAATGTCCACTGTGTGTTATACCCTGAATATTTATGAGATAATGTCCACTATGTGGAATATGAATAAATTTCATTTCATTTCATTTCATTTTAATAATTGTATGACTCTCTATTGAGTTTTAGAATAGAAAATGCGCAATATCATGCTTTCCTATAATTCATTGATAAAGAGGTTCATGTTTTTGTCTTTCACGTACATGTAGCCTACTATTGGAATACTGTGACTTTTCTCAATCTTGTGAGGCGATTAATAATGAGTGGTCCACAGTCTATAAGCAATGTTTTTATTGGACCTTTCAGTTCTCATTTTTACTCTTCAAACATAACTTTGCAATTCAAGTATGTGTGCATACATTTATTAGTTCGTTGATTACCCATGATTGTCATACTTGTAACGTATATGCTTATGATTGAATGTTTGTTTTACTTTGTGTTATGTTTTGTTTGAAGATGAAATGAATGAATGAATGAATGAATGAATGAATGAATGAATGAATGAATGACATTTTGTTACGTAACTTGTGGCTTGAAAATGCATATTACCGGCCATAAGGTGTACATTGTTTTTGAGGTGATTAATCCGAAGTGCAGAAAACATTTCACTTGTGTTTGTATAATATTCTATTCCAGACTAATATTCTGCTGAATGTGTTTTTGCTGCGATCGACGTCTATATGTCAGAATTATAGCATCCTAGGATGGAAAAGTTACTCGAAAGCCCTATCTGACAAACAGCTTATAACTGTGATAATTGAAAAATAAGAACAACAACAAAAAAACAAGCTTTTTTCAAAGTCAATTATTTTTATTTCCATATGCTAGAAAAGTAATCCAAAGAAATACACATAACGCTTATAAGTATAGAATATTCTAAGGAAGTTTGAATCACATAAGGTTAATCAAAACATGGTGTACAAAAAATAGTAAATTAAATATTTCGACAAAGTAAGAAAATACAAAGTAAGAAAATACAAATTATTTCTTTTTTAACTGTATATGCCCAAGAGAAGCATAGCTTGTATTCTTTTGTGAATTGCTTTGGGAGAAAAGGGCACCTAAAGATCCGTCAAGGACTGCCTGTACGAAAATTTTAGCGTTCCCGAATCATTAATCATGCTCGATATCTGTTTCATGCAAGAATAAATCATTTTGTAAGAATAGCATCTTAATAGTAAATGATTTATTTTGGGGATAATTTTAGAATTTTTTAGTAGTTTTTGCTAATATATATATATATATATATATATATATATATTATACTAAATGCAAATAATGAAGGCCATACACTGGTACTGTAAATGGTCGATACCCCTTCTCACAGTCTATGTATTGATAACGGTCATCGGCCTGTATCCGGGAGTCACACTCCAGTGGATCCAGTCCAGTGAGGACGGCAGTGCAACGTCCGGGACCAGAACATCTAGGTCCCCACAAAAGGATACGACAATGGCTCACTACAACACAATAAGGAGAAATTTGGCAACTCTCAACCATCTACACGCACAGCAAGACTACCTATTTGAATGTAAAGTAAGAGACATCATTCCTAAAGGCCTACTCCTGAGGAAATCATGCGCGCTCAACTGCGATGATGACACAACCAGCGAATGGCGGACTACACTTTGGCTTGCATCTCGCCAGCTTCTAGACATCGTCTCCTCAGAAATCACGCGGAAAATAACAAGCACTCAATCGAACATAGAAACGGCCAAAGCTGAACTCTTTCAAAATACAACCCCGAGAGTTTACCATGAAACACTGAACTCAATCCATGGGAAACTAGCAAAGCAAAACCACGAAGAAAAGAAACAGAAAGAACGTAAACTGAAACGGGATGAAAAATTGTGTGAGGAAATCAGGGCGTCAATCAAACGCAACCAGAACTGTGGTCCACCGGACAGTCTACCTGCCAGCTCCTCTAAGCCAACACAGCCCCGGAACAAACAGAGAAATAGGCGATACAACAAGAGAGCATACACGAAAAGAAGAAGAATCAGTAATCCAAGCAATACAACTGACTCCAACAATAATGAAACAAGTAGAGAAGGAGAAGAATTGGGAAATGTAATGGTGCCAATTGTCAACCTTTCTGATCATGTACTTAGCCCTGCAGAGGTCAGTCTCCTTTCAAAAGGTCTTACCTTCTGCCCAACCCCTCCCAGTATTGATTATTTGCAAGTAAACACAGACTTTCTTAACTTTGAAAGACAAATGAAATTGAAAGTGTTTTTCAGTGAAAATGATCAACCCCATGAATCGGCTCTTGACCCCACGGCCTCATTAGCAGCCACCACTGAAAATGTTGACAATTCCATTGTGTCAGAGACACAACGACGGTTCCGCCCCCAAAGCAAGTGGAACCCACCTGTTCACAATGCACATTTAGAGGTCTTTTTGGAAAACGTCAAGTGTGACATCGACAATATGGTGCAGAGATACAATAACCGCACTGACAACCTCTCCCAACCAGAGAGACAGGCACTACAAAGCCTATGCAAAAATAGGGACATTGTAATCAAACCGGCGGACAAAGGCTCATCAACTGTCATAATGTCAACCACTGACTATATCGCTGAAGGCGAACGACAACTATCAGATAACAACACCTACACACTACTAGACAAAGACCCCACACAAACTTATCTAGAACAAGTAAAGGAAGCCATTGAACCGCTAGAAATTGATCCCAAGGTCAAGAGGGTACTGACCCCACCACACCCAACCTGCCCTAACATTTATTTCCTACCCAAGATTCATAAAGAGAACAACCCTGGGAGACCGATCGTATCCGGATGCGCATGCCCAACTGTAGAAGTGTCCAGACTCATCGATGTACACTTACGACCGCTTGTTCAAAAATTGCCCTCTTTCATTCAAGACACAACACACTTCTTACAACACATACAGGAAATAAACACCAAGCATGCCCCATTTTCACCACGTAGCATCCTAGTATCAGCCGACGTGTGTAGTTTGTACACAAACATACCTCACAATGAGGGTATCCTAGCAACAAAACGCGCACTGGACAACCGCATCAATCCACATCCCCCGACTGACCAACTCTTGCGCCTTTTAGAGCTTGCACTTAACCTCAACTACTTTCAGTTTCAAGGCAAAGTATACAAGCAAACTCATGGGACTGCCATGGGGACCCCCTGCGCTCCTTCATATGCAAATCTGTTCATGGGTGACTTAGAGCAGAAACTGATCTTCTCGAAAACCAACACAAGCATCTTGTCAGGCAGTTGGAAACGCTTCATTGACAACATCCAATTCATATGGCTAGGATCACCATGCACACTGTCAAACTTCCAACTGTCCTTAAATGAAGCGCACCCCACTATCAAATTCACATTTCAGTCATCCGACACTGAAATCACCTTCCTTGACGCATACCTCCTACTCCACAATGGCACCCTAAACACAGAAATCTTCACTAAACCCACGGACACACATGCATACCTTCTACCCACATCATGCCATCCCAAACACACATTCCACAGTATACCATACAGCCAGGCCCTCAGAGTGAGACGCATCTGCTCTAACCCAGAAGACGAATCGCATCATCTCGAAGAACTTCGCAGCCATTTCGTAAGACGCAAATACGGCCCACAGACCGTAGATGATGCCATAACAAGAGCAAAACAAAAACCCAGACCTGAACTCCTCACCTACCACAAACGTAGAAAAACACAAAGACCAATCTTCACAGTCACGTACAACAGAGCCACGGAAAAAATTCCACGCATCATCCAACAGCACCTCTCAACACTACAGTCGTCACCATCACTTCAGAAAACTTTCCCCGAACCCCCTCTCATCTCATACCGCCGACCGAGATCACTCCGTGATATCTTAGTTAATGCAAAAGACCCGAAAACACAAACACACCACCAACACACAGACATCCACCCTCGATCTGGCTTCTACAAATGCAAATCAAACAAATGCATCCTACACAAACACATTACAGAAACAAACTCATTCACAAGTACCACCACAAATCGCACATACCCCATCACAGACTACATCGATTGCAAATCAACCTGGGTCATCTATCTACTGACATGTACACTCTGCAAGAAGCAATACATTGGCAAAACAGAGACCACACTCTACACACGACTCAACAACACTCGCTCAGAAATACGAACATTCAACACACAATCAAAACACCTCCCATACACAAGGCACTTCAACCTCCCAGAACACAGCCTGAACTGCTTACAAATCACTGCCATTGAACTAATCAAGAAGATGACCCGCCCTGTGATTCTAAATCGTGAATCCTACTGGATAGCCACACTAAAAACATTACAGCCAAATGGCATCAATGTTGATCCTTAACCAGCAGACCATTAACTGCACATGCGCAACAATGTGATGCGCATATGCAACCATACGCCAACCTACACATACACACACACACGAACAGACACACTCAACCCACACAGACACCGCCGCAAGCTTTTATATCCGCCATTAATAAGGTAAATCCTTTTTTTATTATGTGAACCGTTCATATTCTGTACCTTATGTAATATTCTGTTATATGTTATAATACAACTGTATGTATATGAATGGTTGTGGTATATTAGTATTATTTACCTCATTATACGATAGCCAGAAGATGACGCGTGGCTGTTGTACTGTATTATATAGCCACTTACGTCTTGCAATGCTGCCACATGCTGTATTATCGTCGACAACATAAAAATGTCTAGTTTGATATTATTACAGTCGTCTGTCACACAACACATAAGATGAGGATACTGAATTGGTGTTTTTGTTATATACCTTCACCTCAATTAATAACACGAGTGTGATATGAAATGTATTCAATAATATGCAATTGATTATGTGTATGATTATTGGAATATGTTATATACAGCTGTAATTACGGATTGATTGATTACACAGTCATTATAGACTCTCGCCAGTTAGATTTATATTAGCATATATATATGAATATATATTTATTAGTGTAGCCATACGAGTGAGTCATTTTGTATCGTTACAGCCCTGATGAAGGTCCGTTTGGGACCGAAAGCTCGGCGGCAATAAACAGACACGTTGACCTAGCTACGTCCACCTGGCTCTTCTTTTCACACTGAATGCAAACAATGAAGGCCATACACTGGTACTGTAAATGGTCGATACCCCTTCTCACAGTCTATATATATATATATATATATTATATATATATATAATCATTTCTAAACATTAGGGTTTTTTAGGTATTTTTTTTTATTGGCAAAAAAAAAAGAATTGGAGGAGGTGATTGTATTTTCCTGTGAAGTTGTATCTATACCTTTTGTTATTACAGTATTTATTTTAGATGCCATCAACCAGAATGTCCAATCTATTCATGTTCTAGAAAATTAACACGTGTCACTTGCTCCATTTTTGGTAGAGTGGGGCACTTTGACCATCTGTCACATTTATCGCATTCTTAGTTTGTGAGATTAGTTTCATTACACCTTCTCTTTGTTCGTGTGAAAACAGATGTGTCTTGTTGTATAACACCATGCGCTGTTTGTTTGTTTTTTTAAATATGACTAACAAAAACTCTAAACTGATTTTTTTTTTTTTACACAAGTTTTAATCAAATGACCCATTAAACCATTCTTTTTGTTTGTTTCATGCCTGGAGTTTCATTTTTGGTTTTCAGTTCGATTTGATTTTTATGATAAATCTGGATTATTCTTAAACACACAGAAATGGCTGATCATTTGTAATCGCAAACCGACTATCATTATGATAGGTGACTGTGCATTTTCTCCACATTTGGCAGTGTTTAGGAGCATACATATTATACAACACAATCATTATTTCATTGACACCACTTTTCAGATCGAGGTGAAAGTCACGTACGTAAATGGTTAAGATGGTATATCATTTAATGATAAGAATAATAACTATAATAATTATAGTAATGCACACTAAAAAATTTGAGTTCAAATTTGCACACTATTTGTCCCTATAGCAGCACCCTGGGATGCACAATTACACCTGTTATCATGCAGGCAGAAAATTAAATCTCTTAATATTTATATTCGTACCTACAAAGATGCAGACATGTCCATTACAGTGTAAGTTTGTTCTTACGAGTAAAACCTTGGTACTTGTGGTCCAAATTGTCAATTTACAACGTGTTTATGGTGCATGTTTGCACCCTTGATTAGCACAAAACCGAGGGTGCAAATTCGCACCCCTGCAGGTTCAAAATTCAGCATATTGCACCTCTAATGGTGCAAATTGCTTATTGGGGTGCAAAGTTGCACCCTATAGTGTGGTTGTATAGCGACAATTTGGGGGTTCAAATTTGAACCCGTATTTCTTAGTGTGTAACAATAAAAAGAAGTCATTGTCATGGATACGCATAAAAATTGATATACACTCTGATTTCCAAGCATTATAGATTAGAGCATAACACATAAAGCAGACAAAAAATAATTGCAGAAAATGACATAAACGCACCTTATTTAAAAAAAAAGCATTGAAAATGCGTGACATTAAGTGCATTATTATTACACATGATTAAAAAAACAGAGAGAGAACCTGCACGTTAAAGAAACAAAATGCAAAGACTATCGCAAACAAGGAAACAAGAGGTATCCGTTTTGCAGAAAACCAAAACAGAGATAAAGATAAAGTCGGAGAAGAAAACGAAGAGGGAAGGAGGAGGAAGAGAGAGGAAGGAGTTAATTGAAAAAAAAAAATGGGAAGAGAAAGAGAAGCAAAAGGAAGGAAATTAAGGAAAGACAAAAGAAATGAGAGGGGAAAAAGGAGAAAAGAGTAAGTACAAGAAGAAGAAGAGTACATTAACATATATGAAAAGCTCTTAGTTGTTACCTTTACTTTCCATTTCATATTACCTGAAGCACTATTGATATGCTTAATCAGTATTACACAAAAAAATTGATGAGTGCTATCTTAAAGAAGAAGTCCACCCCAGAAAAGCTCTAAAAAAACCGATGAAAAACTGCAAAACGTTCCGAAAATGGCAAAAATAGGGAATAAGGAAGTACGACATAATTCTGAAATTTCACATTCCTTTGCAAAATATCTCTCGACCAGCCTATATAAATCATCTTTGTTTATGATGTAAAACTTGATCTATCTTGTGTTATGTTTTTGTTGAAAAAGAAAAAAGAAGAAGAATGAAAATAAATGAATTGAATTGAATTGAATTGAATCATATAACAGCTGCTGTAATATGGTGTGTGTGTGTTTTTTTTTTGTTTTTTTTTTTTTTTTTGAATATGAAGTGAATAGGAAAGTGGTGGGCAAGACATCATCAACTGAATATTCATCAGACTGGTCAAGAAGTGTTTTCCGAAGAAAAAAAATCAAATTTCAAAATGTCATAACATTGTATTTCTTATCTGATTTTGATCATTTTTGCAATTCTGCAAGGATTTTTTTCTCTCTCTCTTTCGTAGGAAATTGATATGATTTTGGAGTGAATTTCTTCTTTAAATCTACACGTTTTTATTCAATGCTTAAGGCTCTTAGAAGAGTAGCAGGTAAGTGTAAACGAGAAAATATTTAGAGGGATGGAGTAGTTTTGGTTGAGACCTAACTTCAGGTTTCCAACATTTTTTGATGATATAATGTGAAACCTCTTATGAAATATGAAAGAGCATGTAATTCCATGAGGAATTCAACGTTTATTTGATGAAAATTGGTTTTGAAATGGCTGAGATATCGAAAGCAGAGCGATCCTAATAAAAGGTGGGACCCACCTTTCATTACGATCGCTCTGTTTTACTTTGTTTTTGTTTTTTGTGAAAAAAAAAAGAAGTTGAATGCCTCTTAGAATGGTATGCTCTGTACTATTTAATAAGTGGTTTCTCGGTATGTCGAAAAAAAACCCTTAAAAGCCCAATCCTCATCTCTGTAAGTACTATACTATCGATTAAACAATGAAATGCGCATTGATTTGCAACGTAGACGAAGCGTTAAAAACTTTAAAGCCCAATCCTCATCTCTTTCAATACTATACTATAATGCACATTGATTTGCAACGTAGACGAAGCGTAAAGAACTCTTGTCAATAACATCCCCTGTCAGGGCCCTCCATAGAGCTTGCTGACCAAATTCTTGAACAAACGGTTGAATGCTTGAGCAAGTTGTTCAAAAAAGATCCGTTAGCACCGACCTCTCGGTCTATAGCTCATGATCACAGTCCATGTTTTACACTATGAAAAACAATATCAGTAGAGAACACCTTTGGAGAAGTTTGAGAATACTCGGACATTCCATTAAAAGGTGTTGCTGTTGTGGTTTTTGTTTAATTCAGTTTTGAAGTTTACAGGACAACGACATTAAAGGCGTCGTTTGCCATTTGGAGAAGTGATTTAAAAAATGTTCGAGTGATCACATTTGATGCATATGTGTAGGTCAGTTGTATCACAAAACATCCTACCATATAAAATTTTAGCAATAAAGCCTAAAATATAAAGCGATGTCACTATCTTTCTCAAAAAACATAACTGCAGACGGCTTACTCTAGAAACAATTTTATTTGTAACTATTGTTCACGTATATTCGTATGTATTCGTACCTATATTGTAAATTCAACGATACTTCATAATGATCAAACTGATTAACATTTTTACATTGCTTGTTTCTATTCCTAATTCACATTTGCGAACCTTTTAGAAGAACTAAAGGTGGGTTTTTGTTTCATCTGCAAATGGTAAATAATGCCTTTATGAAAATGTAAAGAAAATCTACAAAATTATAGTTTTTTTTAATGAAAAGTCCACATTCCCTCGACTTGCTACTGACAAGTAAGATGTAAAAATATCAACCCCTTGCTTCCTGAAAGAAGAAAGTCAAATGCACTTTCATTATACTAGAAAAAAAATATAAAAAGGGAGCAACATTTAAATACTTAAGACGAGATAAAACAATCACATCAGTAACCTTAGTTATGGTGTTGACAAATGAATTGGACTCGTGTAAGGTAGACAAAAGGAAGATGAATGCAATGGGATGAATTAAATTTCGTTTGAAAACAATGAGAAAAATAAATATTAAACAAAGCTACAAATACCCTTCAACTATTATTTCTACATATTTGTGTTTTAGAACCTACAAACTGGTATAGATATTACTCAGTATAAATGTCGTTTTTTGTACATTGTAACGTATGATTTATCAAATCAACTCCTATTAACGAATATACATATTATACGTTTTTGTTAGAAATTGAAAAACAAATGAAGAGATGAATGACATAATTAATTAATAAAATTGATTGATTAATTAACAAACCGATAGTTACTGATTAAACAGTGCTGAATTCCGAGTTCATTCAAATCGCTTCTCTTGCAACGATGGGTCTTTAATAATAATAATAATAATAATAATAATAATGATGATGATAATAATAACAATAATGATAATAATAATAATAAGGTCTTGTTTACCCAGGGTACCCTCTTCAGTGTTGCCACTGCTCTACCAGAGGGCCCTGCTATCATTATTACCCTACATAGCATTACCAGGTACCCATTTATACACCTGAGTTGAGAGGGACATATTGGGTAAAAACATCTTGTCCAAGGACGTAAGCACTGGGCGGGATTCGAACTCAGGTCCTTCGATCGGGAGTCAGGAGTCTTATCCACTGTGCCATAGCGCCCCCATCGTGAATGATCAACATTTCAAATAAAACGGATCACACTAAAACATGGGTGGAACACGTTGTCGGCATTACAAAAGATGAACAATTTAATCGTTGGAAGTCCCATGGCAAAAATCACACAAACAAACAAACAAACAAACAAATCATAAGAGTCTTCAACAGGCGTTGATTTGAACACTCCTACTCTGTCAGGCAGCGAAATTACATACTCAATATACGGTGGAATACAATACATTTTGCCTGACCGTAACATATTTATTGCACGGCTAACTAGAGATCGTGCACGATGTATGCATATATGAGCAAATGCGATATCCAAAGAATTTTTTGAAAGAATAAAAACAGCCAAAATTCAGCTAAAAAAATAAATACAAAAACAAATAAAATAATAATATAATAATGATGATGATAATAATAATAATGATTATAAATGAATAAAAACTCAAACGTGCCATTCACTACACAAGTTTATCACTCCAACCAATGTTGAGTATGAAAATATGTCAGCTCAAAAGTTTATAAAACCAACAGCCCATCAAACACAGAGAAACAAATACAATATCAAAATATATGAGACTAAAATTATCAGCTCTTGCTAACAGAAGTACCTCGATATGCTAACGCCCCTTGGTGTCATAATAATCATTATTCCAACAAACAACTTCGTAAAAGTACACACAGATGTATTCGGCTTATTGTGTACTACAGTATACTGAGGGGGGGGGGGGGGGATTAGGGACCAACCAAATAGGACGTTGGTATACCTTGCATTAAGTTCTCTCAGAACCTATACATGTATGGCATACCCAGGGTATAATAAAATATTTCTGATAATGCCATCTATAAGGTCTATCTCTACGAAAGGCCAAACGATAGACGAAAATTCACTTCAATGACGAATATACATCTATAAAAGAAGGGGGCTATAGGGTCTAGGTGAACTTGGGGCGTCAGCGGTGAATACCTTTACGTTGAGAATCGGTTTTGATTGTTGCTTCTTTTGTAAAATAGATATTCGACACCCACTTACGGGTGGAATTATTGAGGCCCCGTAGGGTGATTTTCTGGTTCAGATCAAAAAGAAAAGAAAAGGTCTGCTCCCCTGCCACAGGATTCCCTACGGGCAGAAATCTGAAAAGAAATCCAAGATAAAAGCTTTGAAAATCTATTGACAAAATTCAGCAAGAAAGAGGCAGAACTTTGACGTAGATCAAAAATCCTTCATTTCAAAATTCCGTTTTGACGTGCTTTCACTCGTTAAAAACTCAATTCCTCTCATGAAGAAGACTTCTTTTTTGATCCAGTCTTTTGTTGTTTTTGTGTTGTCGATATCAAGCTTTACTCATCCGCTCTAATTACAATCATCTCTTGTTTGTAATCGCGAAAATACAAATATAACATGGGTCAGATTTATGGTAAATGGAATCGCTCAAGCAAAAAATAAAAAAAAAACGGTTGGTGTGACAGAGTTGAAAAGATTGACTATGCAATAACAAGTTACCTGCAACTTCAGAGAAAAAGAAAGACGAAGAATCATCTCGCCCACGTTATTATAGGCCTCCCAAGTTTATTAGCATTACTTGTAGCATGAATGGAAATACAGGAACGTACATACACCTGAGATGAGATGCATGAAGACAGAAAACACATCACCCAATAAACGTGGCACGCAGCGTGGAGATTCTCATCATGCAATTTGACTGCAATTCAATCAGAGACGAGGGACAGACAGACAGACATGCAGACAGATAAACAGACACACACACACACATACACACACACACACACACACACACGCACGCACTCACTCACACAGGCAGACAGTGAGAGGGAGAGAGAGAGAATTATATAGAGTGAGACGGAGATAAAAAGCTTTATTGGTAGTCATTAATTTTGCATTGCGCATGTTTCTGGACATGGCTAGAAATAGAGCAATGTTAGTGATTATTAAACACCTTCAGGTTTAGATCTCTCACCTGTGAAAAATTCTCCTCAGACGTATACCAATGGGTTAGAAATTCAAAAATGTGAATTAGAATTAAGTCCACAAAATTCAACAATGTTTGAATGTCTTCCCAACAATCTAAAGTATAAATCAGCCTATTTCTCAGTCCTTTCATATATATGAAAGGACTGAAAACTTAAGATATATAATCATTATAATATCATTATGTGAACAAACATCGATTTTGGCCTCGGCTTGATAACAAGCAAAACTGTTCTGTTCGCATCTTTCCTATGAGCAATGTGATCTGTTTTGAATTGATTTCGTCTGATTTGATTTGATTTGATTTGATTTGATAGTTTCATCATGTAATTAGTTTGATTTGATTTGGTTCGAGTCCTTTGTCTTTCTTTCCGGAAGAACAAATAATTATATACTAAGGTAGCCTTTTTACGCTCTCAGACAATTTAAGAGATAGGTAAAATTAAATTGTGTAATAATGTCTGCATAAAACGGAATAAGTAAAGTCATTTGTTAATATGAATTGCAGTTGAGTCAACAGCTTGAAAGGGAAGCTTAATTATGACCCAATGTTGGTCTCCCACATCTAGGAGCCCGAAAAAAAAAATGTTACATTTCATGTACACATCTAATGTTGGACAGAATTACGTGAAATTGAAACTTGCTGCTGCAGCTATTATACAGTCTTAGGCAGTTAGGTATTGGAAGAATTATCATCAAAATTTGCTTTACTGCTCTCTTTCAGTTAACTGAGTAAATCTATTTCAAGTGTCTGATATATTGATCAAGGAAGCTATAAATCCTATCAAAAAGCAACAACGTAAAGGATGCATGATTATTTCAGGTACCTATCTGTGCATCGCCACGTGAAACCAGAGTGATCAAAATCTAAATTTCGTATCACCGTGAGAGATTAGCAAGGGCTAAAAGCTGAAAGCCTTTGAAACCGTCTCTCGAGAAGAAACTTATACTCGTATTGAATTCATACGGACATGATGGTATCACTATTAATAGCAAATGGCATAATTTTCTGTACAGGGTGATGTCCTTCTGCTTTGCTTCAGCTGCAAAAAAAAAAAAAAACCCCAACAACAACAAACAAACAAACAGTCTATAAGTTCAGAGTTTAGACAGCATTTTTCTCTCTTTTTTGTTGGTGCGGGGGGGGGGGGGAGGGAGTCGTGGTATATCGGAGTCATTGATCATAAGAAAAGACCCTATATGGCCTATTCATCATCTGTTTGTTTGGTGTTTTTTTTTTCATTTTTCAATACCTTATTTGATTTTCGCATGATCAAACCTTTAGAATAACGCACATTCTTTTTGTTTGGGATTAACGAACCCCTAGAATTACGAACTTTTTTCTTATTTCAATGGACTTTTGAAATAAGGAACCTGCGGAATAGCAGCACAAATTAATGTTCGGATCAAAGAATTTCATTTCATTTTCAAATTAGAGAATCTATGCAATAAGGCACGTCATCTGAAAATTCAAGGTTGAAAATAACAGGCACTAATTGTGCATCAAAACAGGCTAAAATCTGTGAGAGATAGTTGTTTCCCCGTGGACATTAGTGTTACAATGAATCGTTCATTAGGTGTTTTATTGGTATGTTGATAGTTTTTGTTGTTATGATTTCATAAATATCTTAAGAGTGGCAGGGTATTTTTCTTAAAACTTGCAGTATGCTGAAGTATTTTTGCATGCATTCACCCTCATCCTGATAACACCTCAGTCACCGTTTGACTACAATAATTTAAAGTGACTGAGCAACCACAGCAGTACTGTACCTTTAAGCCACCCACCCCCCCCCCCCTTTTCCTCTGCTTGACAGAATGGAGGAGAAGCAATGAAGTCATCGTCAAACCTTCATATTCCTACTTGCTCGATCTGAAGGCTTTTGTCAATCGTTTCAGAATGGACGGTAATTTTTGTCTCTTGGTATCCTCAGAAGTCCCACGTCAATCGACCGAACAACGTTTCACCGAGTGATTAAGTGAAGAATGGCGCAAGGTAAACACCGCCCTCTTTCGAAAATTACTTACACAGTCACACACTCGATTGTCCTATGATCCAACACAGTCTGGGAACGCGTCAAAAATCGAATGTGTGCCTGTCGTGGTGAAATGATTATTCTTCACATAGGTAGTGCCTTTTCCCGCAAGGAGAAGAAAAACGGGCGAATGATGCTAACCCCTAGTTGTGGTTCACCAATAGTGACTGGCAATGGAATGTCGGAATACAGTATAAGAACAGTCCAAGTCAAAATTGGGTTTTCATCTTTGGAGACCCATCGTATAAAAATGCAAGTATTAGATAGTCATTTAAAAATAATGACTGTTTTACATTTCAGTTTGCATGCATGCAGAACATTCCCATAGCGGCATAACCGAAAAAGATAACAACATTGGTACGATTGCTTTTTTTCTCGAAATGAAGAGTTTGTTTGCAAAAACCGATAAGTCCATTTTTGACGATTTTGAAGTACGGTCTCTGTCATAAAGTACAAAATAATACCTTTTAAATGATATATTGGTCACTACAGTCATATAAAGGTACATCTTTTAAGTTATGGTCAAAAGGAGCAAAAAATTTCTTATTATTCTCTTTATTTTTCTTGACCCTTAATGGCAAATATCTCCATTTGTATGGACTTATCGGTTTTTGCAAACAGACTCTTCAAATCCACATTAGCGCATTACGTCAAACAAATGCAATAATGACCTTTCAACCTCATTGTGTGTTTTTTTTTTTGAAGTTCTGATGATAATTGTTATTAATTGCCTATCATGTTATTCAAGTGTCAAAAACATTAAAAGAAAATCAGGCACATGTTTTTGAAGCACTGAACACTAAACCAGGATTCCACTGTACCTCAGTCATCGGACTTGCAATTACGAGAAAATGTATAATACTACAATCCATCATCAGTATGAAATCGTTATTGCCAGCGTGGCTGACATCTTGATATTGACTGTGTCACGCAAAGAACCACAAGACTATATCAGACATTGTAATCGTTATCATTCCTTATCCACACATAAATGACAGTTGTTGTTATTCACATAAATTGAATAACGAATCTTATTGTTGAATATGAAATTCAACATTTCGAGTATGTTTTTGTTTGGTCGGTTTGTCAGTTGGTTTCTTGTTTTGTTTTTGTGGTGTGTGTTTCGTATTGATTTTTATTGGAGGTGGATATGTGTGACTTCAGTCGCCAATAGAATGTCCTTAAAAACCCAAGTAAAATGAAAAGGCCTACTACGGTTGACTCGATCAGTCCTAAAAATGTAATAGAAAGTCCCTCCAGCCGTCGGAGGAAAATTATTTTGTAGGATTCCCCATTGTCAGCCACACATGATTTAATAGCTCTTATCATGTCGGTATGACTTACTATGGTTAATATTGTGGGATTTTTTTTTTTTTTTATTTCAGTATGTTTTGTTCGACAAAATGATGGGCTTCGTCATTCCGACTGAAATAAGGTCCTTAATTTCAAGGGACCTTAGTTCATTGATTTCGGATTGACGAGCATTCGTCGAAAGAACGAACATCACTAACTCCGCAGGTCTGAGACCTTTCGTTGTGAGGCTTTTTGTCAATAGAGGGCAGCAGGTCAATATGACATGATGCATAGGCGCCGGAAGTGGGGGGGCAGGGGGGGCGGCCGCCCCCCCAATCCAAAAAGTGGGGGGGGGCAAAACGCATTTTTGCCCCCCCAAAAAGCCCCCCCCCCCCCACAAAAAAATATATAATAATGATAATAAAAATAAATGAATAAACAAAGAAAATAAAATAAATATGTATATATATGAATAAAAGGGAAAAAATATGGCTACAAACGGCAGCTTTTGGACTGTAAAATGTCAAAATTTTCAAGCTCGCTCGCTTCGCTCGCTCGCATCCAGCAGTTGAGCCCGGTGCGCCTCCCCCTTAATTTCTAAAGCGAAAAACATAGCTACGACGGCAGTTGTTGGACTCTAGAATGTCAAAATTTTCAAGCTCGCTCGCTTCGCTCGCTCGCATTGAATCGTTATGCCATTCTCCTAATGTTGCTGACAGTAATTGCCAGTAGTTGCGCCCGATGCCCCTACCCCTTAATTTCCAAAGCGAAAGATAAATATAGCTACAAACGAGAGTTTTGGACTGTAAAATGTCAAAATTCTCAAGCTCGCTCGCATTGAATCGTTATGCCATTCTCCTAATGTTGCTGCCAATAATTGCCAGCAGTTGCGCCCGATGCGCCCCCATTTATTTCAAAGCGAAATATGTAGCTACAATTACAACTCCAGTTTTGGAACTGTAGAATATCAAAATTTTCAAGCTCGCTCGCTTCGCTCGCTCGCATTTTATTGTTATGCCATTCACCTTATGTTGCTGACAGTATATAATTTGTCGATCGTTTCACACCGTCATTCCATAATCCATGTAAGGAAAACTTACAATGTTCCTCAATGACTGCGTTGTTGAATGTATCACATTCCGTAATGTATTGTAGTCCCATTATTGCTCACGCACACACGCACAAGCATACAAACCGTCAAAATTACTTTATGGTTCCCCCACGTTTCGACCCACCGTACGCCACTTTACATATATATATATATATATATATATATATATATATATATATATATATATATATATAATAGATGTGTGTGCGTGTGTGTGTGTGTGTGTGTGTGTGTATGTGTATATTGTGTAAAATATGCATGGTCTAATTTTGAGCCCCCTCCAATGTTTGCCCCCCCCCCCCCAATCCAAAACTGCTTCCGGCGCGCCTGACATGATGGACTGTTGAACTTATTTTTTCCTTTCCATTGTAGACAAAATTTTACGAAACATTCGATTTCTCTGTTTTCTTATAATTATGAATTAATGTTTTCGACTGATGATATTATGCAAAGTTAGAGTTAGCCTACATTAAAATGATACATCATTGCTTTGCAATCTATTATAATATGATGATACTATCATTTAGAATGATTGTTGGGGTTTTTTCTTTTGCATGCTGTATGTTTTGTACACCAAGTGTATTTTTGATCAAAATGAATATGAATGAAGGAAATGAAAAGTTATAGTAAGGCTATACAAACAAGTTTGCAATCTGCAATCAAGTGGCCCAAATGAAAATGTATGGTGCTAGGCAAGACATTACTTTGATTAATGCTATGTTTAATTTCCATGTGGCTTTTAAATTCGCCTAAATATTTGCCCGTATCACTTTTTACTCCTGACATTTTCTTCTTATTTTTCATAGTTGTTATTTGTTGTTTGACTCTGCAGGACATCGCAAATCACTAAACGAACGTCTTTAAATTTATGAGAACAATTGTCTCAACTATGATATCTTGGCTTTCTCTCTCAATATGCCAAATCCGAACATGAAGTTATAATATGAAGAGTTTGTTTGCAAAAACCGATAAGTCCATATTTGCCAAATGGACATAATCAATATTTGCGATTAAAGGTCAAGAAAAATAAAGAGAATAATAAGAAAGTTTTTGCTTCTTTTGACCATAACTTCAAAAATGTACCTCTATATGTAGTGAACAATTATATCATTTAAAAAGGATTATTTTGTACTTTATGACAGAGACCGTACTTCAAAATCTTTAAAAATGGACTTATCTGTTTTTGCAAACAAACTCTTCATATGAAGAGTTTAAAATAGTTAAACATGCATCGGTGTTTTTCTTTTAATTTTAGATATTTGAGATATACTGAAGCTACTGAAAAAACAAAGAAAATAATAAAATATGTACCGGTATGTGGTGATTTTACGAATATACATTCGAAAGAATGTTTCTTGCTATGAACGAGTGCAGTATCATTTGAAATATGAGATTTTTGTTCTATCTTATGATGAGAATGGCGTTTGTCTTTTTTGTTTTGTTTTGTTTTTGCATTTAGTCAAACTCTTCAATATTGATGTAAATTTTTGCAGACTTTTTCGCGAAAGTGAATGCATCTTATGAGATCTTACAGATGGAAGTTTTCAGTAAAACCTGCATTTGAATCATTACGAAATTAACGTAGAAAGTAAATTTTTTATAAGTCACAAAACTCAGCAGCATGTCTGTTTGAAAGCTTATCTTTGTAGTTCCCAAGCAAATGACTAGAATTTAGACGTAAATGTGATTGGATGATCCGTGTACATTGTAATATAGTTTGTACGAATCTTCCTCAAGACTCTCAGTCCTGCGCTTATCGCGCATGATGCGCCATCTGTTGTTCGTTTCCTGCATCAGCAGGGAAATTCATTCAAAATGGCGCGCTACTAGAACTAACTGCATGCATGGAGCTCGTCATTCATTTCTAAGACAGACATTTTCGCTTCAGGTAACGTAGGAATTAATGCATTCCTTTATTTTTTCCATACGAGTGTCATACTTATCAGTCAGAAAAAGAAATAATTAACCATATAAACATTGAATTGGCTTTATTTACCGGGTTTTGCCGTACGGTATACGGGCAGTGTAGCTAACGAACGTTAGAAAACGCCACTTCACCGCCCGTGGTAAACTAAGGGCACGTAAGGCCAAGGCAAAAAAAAAGGTCGGAAGTGAAAAGAAGCGCTCAAGCAAGTAAATTTAACTAGCAATAATTGATTGCCGCAGAAGTCCTCAGCCCTAAAACTATTAGTAATCTTCTATCGCTTTTACGTCGTAGATTCTGCTGCCTAGTGCCGGTGGGCGCACGACGGCCACAGAGACAGGACACGAAAACCACGAAAACCAGTGAAAACGTAGACCACGCAGACGGTAGAGTAGGACTAACCTAGTCTAACGGGTTAGAAGTCTACAGCCAGGAGCTGAGGATAGTAACTAGTTAGGCCTAGAAACAAGATCCAATCACCTGACGCTTTTTTTTTTGTTCGTGGCGGCATACTCGTGAAATAGACCCCATGCCCCACCACTGCGTGTCCGTACTACGGCGGCTCGCCTATTTATACTCGTGAATTCAGCCCCACCGTGTGGCGCTCATCGACATCGGTACCTGTAGGTAAGCACGGTGGTGGGGCTTCCTTCCACAGTATACTCGTGAATGCGGCCCCACCAAACGGCGTTTACGGGAAATTGATACAGCGGTGGGGCCGATTTCCACGGCATGCATCTTTCGTCCTCCCTCTCTTCTCGGAAGGACTCCCTAAATGTCCCTTAACTGATTTAACGGCCAATTTAACCATTAATGCAATTACAACCCTACCTAACCCTAAACCCTAAGGCCTAACCCTATCCCTAACCCTAACCCTAGGACCTACCGGGTACCCTTGCTTGCTAACGCACGGGTGCACGCGCACTGCGGTGGGGCCTATTTCACGATTTGGCCTTCGTGGCTTTGAATTCCGTACTCAGACTACAGGAAATTTCGGCTAAAAATAACACATTAAAAAAATGTCTTTTTCTTTGCGTGGTGCAAAATCGCATTGTATTATTACCGGACTTATAATTCTACCCCTCTAAAAAATGTCTTTTTCTTTGTGTGGTGCAAAATCGCATTGTATTACTGGACACAATTTTCACAGTGACATTTAGGATGAAAACTGAAAAAGCATTCCAAGGCAAGCTTAATTTTTTTTTTTCACGGACATGCCGGAAGGTAAAGGATCACGCCAGGTGACTTCAAGGAATCAATACGGTCATGCCAGACCCTAGCAGTATGGATGATCCCGGAATGATGATCCGTAATGATCCATGATAGGATGTCTGTTAAAGTGTGAGAGGGTTTTCCAAATTACCATGCACACTGTTTGCTATTAAAAGCACCAACTATCAATTTCAAGTTTATCATTTGTGCCATATTCCCAGGGAATCACAGTGGACAGTGTATTTGACTTGGTCAAAATTCATTTGAAACAATCTGGAAAATGCACATATTTTTATTTACTTCATGTGTGCTGTACATGTGTATGTCATGGTGTGTGTGTTATCTCTAGTAACAAACTGCTGCATTCAATATCTTTTCATCTTCTGCAGAACAAGAGAGAGAAGTTCCTTCTGTACGGTATCAATTTCTTCAGACTGTCGTCACTTTGGGCACGATCACCAAGACATTTCCTAGACCAGGCCCAAGACCTCAGTAGCGATGTCTAAGCGGAGGGCAGGCATGGAGCTCACCCATGAAAACTGGGATGAGGAGGAGGAACCGGAGGAGGTAAGGCTCAAGTCCTTGGGGTAAGCCCCAAATTATACTTAAAAGGACAAAGTTCACCTTCATATACATGTGGAGTGAGATAATGCAGCAATATAAGTAGAACACATCAGTGAAAGTTTGAGGAAAATTGGACAATATGTTTAAAAGTTATACATTTTTAAAGTTTCTGTGCAGTTACTGCTGGATAGGAAGACTACAATTGTACTACAGTTGATGATGTCAGATGCATAGAACAATAAAAGGAAAATATAAAGAGAATTCCACAAAATTTTCTTTTTTGAAAGAAAGTAGACATTCCCTCAACTTGTAGCTGACATACGTTAAGGGTAATGTTACTACCCCTGCCTTCTGAAAGAGGCAAGTCATGTGTGCTTTTATTATGAGAGAAAAGTGAAAAGACAGTATATTGAATTTTCTTTATATTTTCTTTATATCGTTCTACACATAAGACATCACAAGCTGTCAGTAGTCTTCTCATCCAGTGATAGCGGAACTGAAACTTAACCAAAAAATCATAACTTTTGAACGATTGTCATATTTCCCTCAAACTTTCACTAGTATTCTACTAATATTGCTGCATTCTCTCAATCCACATGTTTACGAAGGTGAACTTCTCCTTTAACAGCCAGTCCCAAGATGCTACACAATGTATCTCTACCACTCGGCTGGTCAGGCAAGCAGATTTTCAAATTGCTGCAGAACACTGGCCTGAACGTGAATTTTCCTTTTTTTTTCACAATTTTACAGTGCAAATGGGTTATCCAGCCATTTCTTCAGATGGAAAATGGGGAAAAAAATATGACAACAAACAAACAAGTCTGGAATTATAAATGCCATTGAACTTACTATTTTGTAAGTGTACAAAATAAAATGTTTCATTTGGCATTTATAATAAACAAAACACTCCTTGGGACTAAGGTACTGCATTTATGGATCCTTCTTCCCTACCTTATGAATTCTGTTTATACTTTCTGAGTTGATAAATTCCCAGATTACTTGAAGACAACTCTAATTCATTGTGTACATACTGAATTGAATAAAATAGGCAAGGTTAAAGAGAAGGGTGAAACTTCACTGAAATTAGGCAAAGGTTAAAGGGAAGGTAAACCCCAAGAGCAATGTGGATTGAGTGAAAGCAGCAACATTAGTAGAACACATCAGTGAAAGTTTGAGGAAAATCGGACAATCGATGCAAAAGTTATGAATTTTTAAAGTTTTGGTGTTGGAACCGCTGGATGAGGAGACTACTAGAGGATATGACGTATGAGTGGACAACAATACAAAGAAAATATAAAGGAAATTCAACAAAAATTCACTTTTCTAGAATTATGAAAGAGCAATGGACCAACCGCTTTCAGAAAGCAGGGGGAATAATTGCTACCCTTAACATATGTCAATATCAAGTTGATGGAATTTGTAATTTTCATGAAAAATGGATTTTTGTAGTATTTTCTTTATATTTTCTTGGTATTGTCGTCCACTCATACGTCATAGCCTCTAGTAGTCTCCTCATCCAGCGGTTCCAACACCAAAACTTAAAAAATTCATAACTTTTGCATCGATTGTCCGATTTTCTTCAAACTTTCACTGATGTGTTCTACTAATGTTGCTGCTTTCACTCAATCCACATTGCTCTTGGGGTTTATCTTCCCTTTAACAACAACTACAAAAAGAAAATCAGCAATTCAGTTAGTGCCGAGACAACCCTCTTGACAAAATTTATATGGTGAATATGAATGAATGGTAATTGATTCCAGCAAGATTTCTGAACAGGGAGATGAGTAAAACAAACATGCTGGGGAATACCCAGAAAATGGAATGAGTCATGGTTGTGACACAATACAGCACATCCATAGACGTGGACATTGCTGGCTGTGTACCCATTGAAAACACCACATACAATACGACACTCTGTGCTTTCAGCAAGAAAACTTGAACATACGTGTACCTTGCTCTCTCGTGGTGCAGATGAGTGAAAAGAAATGTGAGATAAAAAAGGTGTAGGAGGCAAATGCTTGGGCTTATCATTGATGCCTCGGTCACATATAAACACGGATGCTCAAGGATTTACACGGTGATCCGGGGAGATCCGGGGACGTCCAGGGAGATCCGGGATTTTGGTATGACTGTACAACTGTACACACGGTATCAACACGGCAGCTACACGGATAAGGCCGGAAGAGCGCAGCGTCTACACGGACAAACACGGCATCTACACGGATCTACACGGCAGCAACACGGACCACCCCAGATTGCTCTGCCAACATGGCAATCCCCGGATGACGCCGGATATTTTTGACCTCCAAAAGTTGCCGTGTTGGCCTCCCGGCGTCAACACGGATCTCTCCCCAGATCAGATCCGGGGTGGTCCGGGGTGATCCGGGATGTCTATGTGACTGGGGCATGAGGATGGTTAAAGAAAACGAAAGCCCCAATGTACATAGTGACTGGGGGTTTAGTGAAAGCAGCAATATTAGAATACACCACCAAAAGTTAAAGGAAAATTAGACTATTGATTCAAAAATTATCAGTTCTTACAGTTTTGGTTCTGTCATCGCTGAATAAGAAGACTAAGTACAGTTCGTGATGGACAACAATACAAAGAAGAAATATATGGAGAATTCCACAACATTTAATTTTTCATGAAAATTAAACATTCCAGAGACTTGCTACAGACAAGCTTGTTATGTTAAAGCTAGAATTGAATAGTACTCTGCAGGTCTCCATTTGGAATATGTTCGATGTAAGAAACTTGTCTGGTTGGCCAAATTTGCCAGGATATCGAGTTGTGTTGTACAGTGGACTCCCATTATAACGAAGTCCTTGGACTGGCAGTTTTCTTTCGTTCTATCGAACCGAACAAATAAACATTATAAATACATAGAGTGGATGATGTTCCGGCCTGAATTTTTACTTTGTTGTAACCGGAATTTAGTTATAACCGTGTTCATTATGACGGGAGTGCACTGTAGTATATTGAGATCAAAATTGTGAAATAACAAAAGTCGGTGTACCCGACTTTCATTCCTAGAGTGCCCCCCCCCCCCCCCCCCCCTTCAGCAGTGGATGTGTAGAATGCTGCCAGTGCATGATAATCGAATCATGTCCAACCAGTAGTATAAGCCAGTTCATAATTAGCTCATGGGCACGTTGGTACAAATGACCTTTCTTTTTTCTCAGTTGGTTAGGCACTTTAATCGTTTTCAAAGAGACATTATTCGTACCGGGAAGCTTACCAGACGTAACAATTCATGGAATTCGTGTTCAAATAATAAATGAACTTGCATAGACCAGGTGACCACAATGGTCCGTCAATCAATCATTGGGGAAGCATCCATTTCGTTGTTTTGCTTTGAATGCATTAAAAAACTGTTTTATTCATATTGCCAAATACCAGGTTTGCTGTCAGGTGGATGTACTGGCAAGCAACATTTACAAGGATGACATGAATAATCATTATATGACAGATGCTTATCTCAGAGAATTTAAAAACCAACGTGCCTCTTGGTACAAATGACCTTTTTCTGCTCATGCGCAAAGTGGAACTACGAACTGGCTTATTGAATGGTATGCAGAGCAAGACTCTCGCATGCAATGGCCTCATTTATTGGGTGTACATGTAATCGAATATAAAGCATCATGTACACCATGGTATTAATTATAGCTCTGAGATCACAGTACACCTTATACATCCGGCGATGCTTTTTGGCTATTATTTCACATTTTTGTTGATGCATACCAGAAATTGTGTTGTTACTGCAGTACTTCACACATTTTTAATGCACTCTTGTATATTTCAGAGCAAAAATCAACATTTCTGCATGCAAATGAGTTTCCACTGTTTAAACTTGAAGTATGTTGGTGAACTGTAAAACTAGTACTTTCCTCATAATGTCGATCAAAAGAAAAATAACTACCAATCTGTGACTTGCAGGCTGGAACGTTTGCAGTTGCGGACAGAGATACCCTGTCGAAACGACCAATCATCAAGGCACGAAGGAGATTTACACCTCAGCAGGTATGGTATCAGTAAAATAACCATTCTTGAAATATTTTGCATGTGATCAGTTGTGTTTTGATAGGTTTCTGTTTTAGGGTCGTTAGTACATATCTTTGTTTTACTCACATTGTAGAAATGTGTGTACAACTGTAGTTACCTGAAAAGAGATTCATCTGATTGATGTTATATAGTATTGCAAATGAAACATTTATCCATTTTATTGTGGTTGTGACAATATGAATTATTCACATTATCTGCATAGTTACCTCCTTGATAACCTTCATGCAGTATGCTACATTTGTGCCTTTAAATGTTCCATAGGTGTTTTCACATCAGCCCGATAAAAATCCAAGCTCGAGATATTTTTCACGATCGCAAATTAGCGCACTATTTCATTTCCTATTCACATCAGCCGAAGAGAATTAGCCCAAAATTTTTTCAAAAATTTCTCATGATTTGTGTGCAGTTTGCCTCGATCAGTCGGGACACACATGCTGGGCATGATGGGATGCATCGCGCTAATTTCTTGAGGCAATTTCACATTATCAAAAAGCGCGCTAGTTCGCAAATTATCCCGCTATTTCAGAAATTTCCCAAGTTGGACTCAAGAAATTTTTCTCAATCAGAGCAATAAAATCAGCGCGCTAATTTGTATCCACATTATCGAATAGCGCGCTATATTTGGAATTGGGTTAATTTCCCAAGTCAGAAAACAGCGCGCTATTTCGAAACATCAGGCTGATGTGAAAACACCTATTGTGACTGTCTTCATGTCAACATATTGCTTTTGTCCACCTGCTGCATAATTCTTTTTATGCATTCTTTCTCACAATCTGTCTGATGTACATTGCACCCATCAATTACTGCTATGCCAGGCAAGCTGCTATCAGTCTGGAGTAGTTCACAGTATTTGTCAAAAGAACTATGCATAAAATTTTTCTCTTCATGGTCCGTAGGTCAAGACCATTCTCTTGTTGGATGTTCTGATGTAAGGAAACCTGTGTAGGCAAGTGTTGTGCAGGGAATGAGTATCAGTACCCGGTATGCACATTTCTATGCAGCTGTAATTGGGGTTAGAGAAAGTTGGTGTTTTCTAATGTCAGGAAGCTGTGTACTTGTGGAAAGCTTTACAGGATAGTGCAACAGTCGTTGTGAAATAGGACTGGAACTCTGAATAGCCACAGTTAGGGAATGTGTATCTTTGTGCTTGTATTTCTCTGCGTTCCTGTAACATTTTGCTCTGACTCGGATGAATGTTCTTGAGGGTGATGATTATTTTTCTTGTCTTGACTGTGATTGTTTAGGAGGGGAGCACCGCCCCAGCGCCAGCACCGTTTGCTGCATTTAAAGGTTTCTCAGGATTTGGAGCTGCTGGTCTGTCGGCTTCCACCAAGCCAGCTGCCTCTTTCAGCTTCAAAGCAAGCAGCACTGACACAGTGTCATCGAAAGCGCCCTCAATAGACCAAAGTGCAAAAGTTGCTAAAGAGAGCAAGCCTCTATTCAGCTTCAAATCCAGCTCGGACAACCCGCCCCCGTCGACTATGTTCAGTCTGGGAAAGACGGAAAAAGACTCGAAGGCGGCCGCCAATGGCGCCTCGTTGACGGTGACTTCCACTGTGAACGGCAGCAAGGGAATGGACCGGTATACCAGTGAACTCACAGCGCTCAACAAATCAGTCAGTGCGTGGATTCAGAAGCACGTGGACTCGAACCCTTTGTGCGACCTCTCTCCCATATTTGACGACTACAAAAAGCATTTGAGTGACATTGAGAAGAAGCGCAGCACCGAGGAGGAAGCATCGGCCAAGAATGATGCAAAGCTGTTTCCAGCACCGGTCAACCCGCTGGCATCTTCTCAGGAGAAATCCTCCAGCAGTAGTACGGCTGTCTCCTTTACAGGTATGGTAGCCAAAGTTTGAATACTGGCAGATAGGGGATTTCATCATTTGATTATTGCCATGCAGCCACCAGCTGTCAGCTGTGATAAAGATTGTGTCTTAACCTCTAATTTGTGTTTTAGTCAAACTACTACTGTGTTCAGACGATCCTCCGCTTTGCAGGGAATGTCCCATTTGCCCCGGCAATCCCATCGTGTGAACGCTCGGTGGGACATTCCTCGCTCCCCCAGCAAGCTTGTCGAGTCTGGCAACAAAATTCTGGCAGGGAACTGACCTTGAGCTCTCGCACAGCTGTTTTCCTCAGAAGTGCGCATGCTTAACATGTCATGGCGAAGTAGGCAGTCAGGTGCTGTACACGTAGCTGTCACTTGAACTTGCAATCGCGCGCCCTACAGCACCACGTACAGTGACTTAACACTCAGCTGAAACCACTAGCCTTGATTTTGTCCCCCTTTCAGCGGGGGATTTCAATGCACGTGTGGAATGTCGACCGTAAAATTCTTCACACTACCCCTGCAAGGCGGGGAATCGTCTGAACGTAGGATGCATGTATCTGAAGACATATTTAGGTCTGTTGCACATTGCATAACCTAAATGATGTCATTGTTTCATGAAAGATCTTTAATTGCTTTTTTCCCCCAGTACATCTGTTCATGTACTATGTCCCAAAATTGATATTAAACAGGTATAAATTTATTTTATTCGTTATTTTCTTCTATTTTTTTTTTTTTTGGGGGGGGGAGGGGGTCTCATGAATACCTTATGTACCTCCGCCCTCAATATTGACATGAAATATTAACATAATGATAGCTTAAAATCATTTTTCCAACCAAGCATATTCCTGATAAGGATAAGATTCCATCACTCCGTCATGGTGTTGACTGTGATAAACAGATGTAGTGAATATCCCGTACGCTGGTTACGCGCATCATACCTGCGTTGCCAGGCAGCCGGAGCGCATCATCCCTGGCCTTGGATGCGCGCGTAGAAGACGCTGACAGTTGGAAACCAGCAGTGACTAACTAGATATATAAGTCAGTTCAACCTGCTAATGTTATTAATTTAGTAGTTTTAACCCGTTGTAACATTGGTGTCAGGAGTGAGATGAAACTGAATTATAACCTTACTATGTGCAAATTGTGAGAGGTGGTTGAATTGAGTGAAGTTATGGGGATAACTTGTTAATGAGATGTAGGTGTATATTGCGTAAGTTGCCAGCTGATGGTAAATTGATGTGTTTTATCCAACATTGTGTTTGCGTGCTGTACATTTTATGGTTTATGATCAGTGGCTGCTGTACCGAGCATGATGTGTTGAACACCAGTAATAATGCACTCTGAGCGACAAACTAAAATGGTCACTAGGAGGGGAGCCAGAAGGGCTTGTCGTGAGGGGTGAAGTTGAAGGAGAGGTGTGTAGGTTCCTCGTCGATATGGCAACTCGAACGCTCAAGGTGGGAATGAGCGAAATTCCACTTCTTCAAGAGACATCTGGAGCTAACGGTGTGAAATGCTCGAGATTGTAGCATCTTCAATTGAGGTACCAGAAAGAAATGAATCCAGTGTACCAGTTGGCATATCGACGAATTTGAACATGAGAGTGGACGCAATATGAATCAAATCAAATCAAAAGTACATGTGGAAGTGTTGAATGTGTCGTCAATCCTTCAAATAGGGAGGGAATAAAGGGAGGGATAGAAGGTGTCGAGGTGAAGCCGATTGAGTTGGAACGGCAATTGGAAGCACCAGCTGGAAGGGGTGGGACAGAGTTTTCTATGGAAGAGAAAGATGAAATGAGAAAGATGAAATGCGGAAGTTTCTGCACAAACGACAGGATGTAGTCTCCACAGGACCGACAGACATATTGACGCCGAAGATTGACAAGTGTGATGCTACGCCGATACGACGACGACTTTGTATCCCTTCACAAGTCAAAAGACAAAGAGTTGTAAATGCGATAGACGAATTGACGGTTGACTTCATAAACGGTCCCATGGATGATGAACATAGATGCCCATCTGAATATGTCAAACAACGTGACAGGCCTTTCATCACCATTGAACAAACCTGTCAACATCTGCAAATTTCGGGAGATCGGATCAAGAGGAAGTTTGATGAAGATTTAGAGAGAAGAGAACAGGTGTGGCTGCACAATCCTCGTAGGCGCAAAGGATTATCCCCTAAACTCACGTCGGAGTGGGAGGGACCATACACAATACTGATGAGACTAAATGATGTGGTCTACAGAATTCAGACGACCAAACGAAGCAAGCCCAAAGTTGTGCGCCGTGATTGGTTGTGGCGGTACAAAGGGCACAAGGAATCCTGGTTGGCTGACGAATAGATGAACTCAGCAACAGTGCTTAATAAGTGCACTCAGACGAGTAATAGTGGAAATTAGAGTTTTGTTGTTGTTGTTGTTGTTGATGATGTTGTTGCATTTCCTTATTTCATTTAGTTAGCTTCCACTTTAGAATGTTTTAGTGTGTGGTGTAATTGCGTTTCCGACACCTTCTGACACCATTGTTTTTTTAATTAGTCTGTACTAGTATTCTATTTTTGAATGGTAGGATTTAAAGGAGTTATTCCGATCTCTGCTGAATGAGATACACAGGTCTCGTTTGTCACTCAGCATTAGAGCGCTTGAAAATTAGTACCTGTGAAGAACAGGGATACAGCGCAGTGTTCGAGGTGTAACAAATGAGATCAGTGTAGTTTAGGAGAGAAAAAAAAAGAAGAAAATTAGTAAGAATTGTAGTTCATTTTTGGTTGAATTGAAACTTGTTTGTGTACAGAGAAGGGAATATTCATTTGACGGGATATCAAATTTGTAAGGAGGGGATAATTTAGTGAATACCCCGTACCCTAGCTACTTGTATGCGCATCATACCTGCGTTGCCAGGCAGCCGGAGCGCACCATCCCTGGCCTTGGATGCGCGCGTAGAAGATGCTGACAGTTGGAGACGAGCAGTGACTGACTTAACACGTAAGTCAATTCAACCCGCTAATGTTATTAATTCAGTAGTGTGAACCCGTTGTAACACCGAGTAACCTCAGGTATTAAATAAGATAATGACATCAAATCACAGATTTATGTTTTGTTCACACACACACAGACAGAAAAAAAAGATTTAAAAAAAAACACTGAAAGTCACTGATAATGCATTGCACTGCTGCAATCACTTGGCTATGTTAATTCATTCTTCATTATTTCACTCACAAGAAGTGAAAGGTTAAAGATTATGTAGGATGAAGGCCAGTGAAAGGAATTGAATTAACGTCATCTAATTTGCATGTTTTATGATACTGTGATCTAAAATACTTTGCCCCCCCCCCAAAAAAAAAAAAAAAAAAAATCATCTGTCAAATTCTGTAACTTTCTTAATTCGATACAGATTTTATATGAAGTGTCTATTTGTCTGTGTGTTTGATTTCATTCTTCTTGAAAAAGCCACTGTGAGCATGGATTAGAGTTTTATTTTCATGATGTAATCGGACCCTCCAGTCATTTGGCAGTTATCGACTGAATATTCCTGCGTATTCACGAAGGCTACGTTCATCATCAGATGCATTCTTACTCCAAACACCCAGAGTAAAACATGGGTATGGTGATCGTGCTTTTTCCGTTATGGGACCAAAATTGTGGAATCAGTTACCTCTTCAGTTAAGGGAACTGTCATCTACAGAGTCATTCAAATCCAAACTTAAAACTTATCTGTTCCTTTCATACTGAGGACTGTAATTGCTGTATGTTATTAATATTGGATCAATATTGTATTTTTAATTGGTATATGTTGTATTCTTTATTTGGTATATGTTTGTTTTTGTCTCCATTTTCTTATTTGTTGAAATGTTTGCATATGTATATGCACGTAAATATTTGATATCTTTTCATTTTTGAAGCGCCATGAGCACTGAAAAGTGGACCTGTGCGCTATACAAGTAGCCACTATTATTATTATTATTATTTAAGTTCTGTTGACACCGTCATCCCTGGCTTCTGAACTGATACTGTAAAACATATTTTCGCGGCAGAAAATTTTTGCAAATTGGAGCCGACGCCCTTTTTCACGGCAGGAAAATTTTGTGAGTTGCCTCTACCATTCAATGCATATAGTGCAGACAAGAACTTGCATGTGCATTTTAATTTCACAAATCTTGGCTCTCGCAAAATTTGCGAAATTAACCCATTGAGGACGAGTCCCGAGTATACTCGGGCAGGTGTCTATGGGAAATATGTGTTGTAGCAAAATTAAACCGTCCTCAACAGGTTAGAATGCACGCGAAAATCCTCGTTTTACAGTCATAATGGATTGCCAGTTTCACTTTGAACAGTCAGTCAATTTGTGTAAACTTGTAGAACCGTTTCAGAGACTTATGAGTGATTAGTTTTATGCGCATCAACACTCCCGTCTGCTTGCCTTCTCAGAGGAAATTTCATCGTGATATTATGTTGCTTTATGAAAAAATAGAAAAATTAGAAAAGTTGGTGAATCAAACTTTTGGAAAAAAAATCACACACAAAAAAAGTTATGAACCGTAAGAGTAAAGAGAATAAGAAAAGTAGCAACTCTGCTGTGTGTGATGTACAAAAAGTAGATTATGTTGAGTAGCTCTCCGTGTTGTTTGTACACAAAAATTCACAGATTTTCATTTTTTCTCTCAAGAAAATTGTCTTTACTCCTGTTAATAAGGATAACACTCCTTCTGACCGGAGAGGTTCTGTATGTGCTCAAATATTTGAGAAAAATGAAAACTATAGAAGTTGTACATGTATAAATACAAAACAGATGGAGAAATGATGAACACAGAGTTTCAAGTTTGTTATACTCTCTAAACTTTTCCATTTCATAACTTTTTGTGTGTGTGTGTGTCTGACTTTTCCCTCAGATTTTCCTTAATTTTCTTCTCTGATTTTCCCATTTTCTTACAAGTTAACAGTGTGAGGATGAAATTTCTGTCTAATTGCTGAGAATCCTTATCTAGAATCCTTATTTCAATTTTTCACCAAGGATTTAAGTTTGGTGGTGCGGGCTCCTCCTCCTTTCCCTCCTCCTCCACAACCACGTCGACCACTCCAGGCAGCGGAGGAGAAACGGTGAAGACAGAATCCTCAGCACCAAAGACGGGGTTTAGCTTTGGCAGTGGGTCGCCAACCATCTCTGGCTTTGGGACGGGGGCATCGTCTTCGATGTGGAAGACGACGACGACGGCAAAATCGGATGCGCCCTTTTCCTTCGGCAGTGCCATGTCCAAGCCCAATTCTACTGCAGGTAAAAGATTCTGTTTAGTTGATATGTGGGTTTTTGTTTAATGGCATATAAGTACCCGCACCTCGCCAGGGGCCCTAAATCGCTACTTGCCTAAAATGGCTACAAGCGCAATGAACAAAAATGTACTTGTGGGACTCTTTACTGTGTACAGTACGCTTGGATCTTGCACAGGGTTACCACAACCAAGCAAACTGAGGCAAAAACAGGCCAGTTTTTCTTAATGAAAATCTTAGATTTATAGACTCTATAAGAAAGTGATGCTGTAACTTACATGTTGGTGTTGATCACGGTATTATCTATAATTATCTATAATATTGCAGCAGATATAGAAGAATATATATCATACCTTTGAAATCCTTTGAAAAACAGGCCAGTTTTTCTTAGTGAAAATTTTAGATTTATAGACTCTATAAGAAATTCATGCTGTAGCTTAATGTCGTCGCTGGGGTGACAAGACCTTGTATCTGGAATTTTGGTGAAAATGCCTTTTTTGGATTAATGGTCAAATAACGGGTTAAGTGATATCCTGTCCAAATCCCAACTGTCTTAGTCCAAAAATGAAGCCACCATGGCATGTCAAAGGAAAGGCTATCCCATTCGCTATAGTGCTTTGGCTTCCATGTTTTTTGGCTCTCCTGAACATTTGACATTTTGGAGATATGAGGTCTTGTCGCCCCAGCGACGTTATATGTAGGTGTTAATCATGGTATTATCTATAATCGTCTATAATATTACAGCAGATATAGAAGAATATATATCATACCATTGAAATCATATCTTAGAAGTGGGCTTTAAGTTGTACCAAACTTATTTGCCCCTCAGCACCAATGAAGATAATTAATTTCTGTGTGACAGGATTTATACAGCTGGAGTGCATGGACATTTGAAAATTTCATTCGGATTATAGTCATCTATCTTTAATACCGGATCATGCCCAATATTTCTATGGATTTGTTTTGAATGTGTTGATTGAAGTGCTCTCTACTTCATAAGATGGTAGACTGTTCATTCTGATATCACTCTTTGAGAAAAAGAGGGTCTCACTTTGTATTGACATACTTCTTCATATCTTAAATAAATCGATGTCCTCTTGTTCAGCTGCCAGTTGAAAATTCAAAGAAGTCTGACAGTTGAGCATGTATTCCCTGTACAATTTTGTAGGTTTGTATCATGTCTGATCTATTATATCTGTAGGCCAGTGAAGGTAGCTTTCGGTGTTCAAGCCGTGATGTGTATTGCAGACACTGTAGGGGATGCACTAGTCTTGTTGCTCATTGTTGCACTTTCTCTATTTTCACAGCGTTTTTTTTTCTTTTTTTGAATGTAAGTGATAGTGGTAAGGATTTTAATGAATCAATGCTTATTTCAAAATGAATGTCATATGCAAAATCAACATTTATGGACTCTTGATTCCACTTAGTTGAAGGCTTTGCAACTTACACAAGTCAAAAAAGCCTTGACTGTGATGCCAACAAGTGCATCTCACATTGTTGACCTGTGCATGTTAATTTTTGTACATGATGTTGTTGCCACAGCAACAGAGTCCCGAGATGCTGATGCTCAGGAGGAATCGGACGAGCCACCCAAAGTGGAGGTCAAGGTCATTGAAGAGAAGGATGCCCTTTTCTCTACCAGGTGAGTCATTGCATTTCTTGGGGAAAATTCACCCCAGTCATATGCAAAGGTGATAGATTGAAGTTGCTGACATTAAATGGGTGATCGAGTGCAGACAGAAAAAGTACACAGTTGTGATGTCAGTAATAATAATAAGTACAGCATTTGTAATGCGCCTTCGATCTAGTATCCTATTCTGAGGCGCAGAGGGACGTAATTATGAAAAGAATAGCATACATCGTAGTCATAATTGTACATAAGAAGGTTGAAAAAGAAGAAAGAGATAGGTAGAGATATACACACCAATGAACAATTCGTTGAAAATTCAATCGAAACAAGATACGAACATATGTGATTTCAAAAGCTTTTTAAATGTTTCAATGGTCTCTGCTGATCGGATCCTTAGTGGAAGAGCGTTCCAGAGAGATGGGGCTGCAGAAACAAAGGCTTTTTCTCCGAGAGTCGAGATTGTTCTTTTAACTGTTAATTGTTTACTATTACATGAACGGAGATTTCTGCCAGGGACGTATTCTGAAACAAGGTTTTGCAAATATTTTGGAGCTGAAGAATGTACTGCTTTCCATGTATGAAGAAGAATTTTAAACTCTATCCTCTTGGATACTGGTAGCCAGTGAAGATTTTTTAGAACTGGGGTAATGCTGGAGAAGCGAGATGTTCCACTGAGGACCCGAGCAGCAGAGTTCTGAGCACGCTGTAGTTTGGCCAGTTGGTAAGATGAAGCCTTGAACAATAATGCATTTCCATAATCAATACGAGACAAAACATACGAATGAATAACAGAGGCTGCAACTTTGTTTGATAAGGATTTTCTGATACTGTGAATATTGCGTAGTTGCAAATATACAGATCGACATGTGTTTGTAATGTGTGTCGCCATTGACATTTCAGGGTCAAAATAAACTCCAAGATTCCTACAATTTGACACAGATTGTACATTGACACATCCAATTCGTAATGACTGACTACGGACCTTTGCTGCCAGATGTTTTGATGCAATTATCATAAATTCACTTTTGTCATCATTCAGTTTGAGTTTGTTCCGTATCATCCAAGCCCTCATATGATCAATACATGCTTCAAGTCTATGTCTGGTAGAGGCCTCACTTAAAGGATCAGATGGATCGAATGAGCTGTACAGCTGGGTGTCATCAGCGTAAAGATGTATATGGATGCCATGGGTCCTTGCGATCTCTGCGAGAGGACTTGCATAAATGCTGAAGAATGACGGGCCCAGAACAGACCCTTGGGGGACACCATACAGAAGTTCAGCGAAGGATGACATGCACTCATTGATCCTGACTGCCTGCGAACGGTTACACAAATAGGAAGATATCCATGCAAGAGCAGATCCTTTCACACCTATTGAACGAAACCTTGTGATAAGAATATCCTTGTCAATGGTGTCGAAAGCTGCTGACAGATCAAGGAGCACCAAGAAAACAGCTTGCTTCTTGTCAAGTGCTTGATGGATATCATTATGGACTTTAATCAGGGCAGACTCGGTGCTATGATGCCTTTTATAAGCAGATTGAAGTGGTTCACTTAAATCATTCAGTTCCAAATATTCTTGAAGACGCTGGGCTACGACTCTTTCCAAAACTTTTGAAATAAACTTGAGATTGCACACTGGTCTGTAGCTATTGAGGGCGTCGGGGTCTAAACTGGGCTTCTTTAGCAGAGGTCGAACGACAGCTTGTTTGAATGAGCTGGGGAAGATGCCTGTTTCAAGCGATCTATTCACCATCAGTGTAATGCTTGGGAGAAGAAGATGTAAATGTCTTTTCAAAATCCATGTAGGAACTGGATCTTGTGAGCTAGAAGAAGGCGGGGAACCAGCAATAATCTTTCTCACTTCTTCCTCTGATGCCAAGTCAAAGCTGTTGAGCGTGTGGTCTTTCTCAGTAGAATGAGTTGTAGTAAGATTTCCCCCAGTCAGCACTTCAGCATCAAGTATTGCTCGAATGTCTTGTATCTTTGTTGAAAAATACCTGATAAACTTCTCTGCCAGCTCTTGGTCACTACGATGTGTTGGAAGGACAGATTTATTGCGATAATGAAGCATCTTGTCTATTACTTTATAGACATCTCTCTGACTGACACAGTCAGAGATCTGCTTCTCATAGAATGATGCTTTTGCCTTCTTTATCATGTCCAAGACAATCAGACGTTGATCTCTGAAACACTGTCTATCTACCTCAAGTCTTGTCTTTCTCCATTTCCTTTCTAGTCTCCTCCTCAGCTTCTTTGCTTCTGTGATCTCTTCTGAATACCATGGGTTTGGTGGACGTGTGGCAACAACACATCGTTTAATGGGTGCGTGTTTATCCAGAATAGTTGATAGTGTTCGGTCATACTGATCAGCCAGCTTGTCGATGTCAGTCTCAGGTTTACGAATGAGGTCAGATGACTCCAAGTCTTCAGCAAGGGCCTCATGGTTTATTGTCTTCAATTTGCGATATACTATCTCCTTACGCCCAACCGCAGGTTTGGACATATGAAGATCACAGTGCACGGCTGCATGATCACTGAGAAAAGAAGAGACCTCTACTGACCTGATAGCATCTTCATCTCTTCTGGATAAGACATAGTCTAAAATATGTCCGCTGATGTGTGTGGACTCACAAACATGTTGAAGAAGATCATGAGATTTAATGATGTCTGCAAATTTCTTGGTATCTGCATTGGATTGATTGTCCCAGTGAATGTTGAAGTCGCCGACAATCACAAGCTTGGAAGGGGATGCAGATAACACAGACAAGTAATCAGCAAAGTCCTGAAGAAACATTGATGATGTTGTTTTATTTTTTCGACTGTATGGTGGCTTATAAATCACAATCAGCTTAATGGAGACTGAAGAATTGTGGTGAGGTGTAAAGTCACAACACATACTCTCAAAGCTGGGGAAAGCGTGAGTCGACAAAGTCACCAAGTCTACTGACTCTCGATGGATAACAGCTACTCCTCCTCCAGTACGATGCAGACGGGGAGCATGTCGGAATTTGAAACCCGGAAGTGTAAGATCAGCTATGATTTTCCTGTGTTTTTCTTCATCGGACAACCAAGTTTCTGTCAAACATACAATATCAAAATCATGTTCAGTGAAGTAGTCAGCCAGAAGATCAGCCTTGTTACTAACAGACTGTGCGTTAATGAGGCACAGTGTGTAGTTTCTCTTCTGGTCATCTTTACCGATGGGTCTTTTACACGTTGTTGAGAAGCAAGGATGGCTTGGTAGAGTATTCACTTTCTTCTTCCTTTTGACACCGCCTCTGGTGCCTCTAATTGTAGGCTTCTTGGCACTGATACCGAGTGACTTCACAGTAGCCCAAACATCCGAGGAGACATAGCCATTATGGTTGAGATCAAGAAGAGCTGCTCTGCTGTACTGTCTCCTGTGCAATGTGTCTGACTCATTGTTGCCGTTTTCACACTCCTTTCTGTCTATTCGATCTGGGCCAGGGTTTGCCTCAATATCTCCGGCAACCAGTAATGATACATTGAAAGTTGCAGTAGCATTACTGTAGTAGCAGATTCTCTTTCCGTTGTACTTTATGACCGGCTTTGATCTATTGTTCACAGAATTGCCATGTGAAGAGGTTAAGGTTGTTTTGTAGGGATCCGCCTCAGTGGACAGGCTACACAGCAGGAGTAGTGCCAGCAACCAGCTGAGGAATCCCATTGTCAAATGCAGTGAATGAACAGACGATAATCACAGCACCACAGAAGACAATCAAAGCACTACTTTCACTGGTGAAGGTCCAGCTCCATAGGACAATGTACCGACGATGAATAGAGTTTGTGTGCATGACTGACCAACAGCTAGTATGGCTGCTTCAGGTTGACAGTCCAAGCCGGCAAGTGAGAAACAAGTTGAAGGGCAATTCCACTCTACTACAGCGAGACAGACTCCATATTTTGTCTAGCAGATTCCAGGACACATAACCAAAATACTGGTTATGTTTTGCACACTCCCAAAACTATGGGTATACCTCAAAGAGAGAAGTAGAGAGAGAGCTTCCAAAGCTGCTCCTCCCTCAGAGAGCGCTATGGCATAGAATAGTATACAAATAGTATACAAATGATGCACAGGACAGAGTGAATCGGTGAGAGTTGGATGCTTGAGTTTAACTTTGAAACTGTTTAAACCCATGAGCACAGTGGGTGGGTGTTAGACTGTTTCCAAAGTTTCCCTTTGTTTGCATTTTTTAAATTGACTCTGTAACATTTTCACTGCACCACATTACTTAGTTGGAACATGAGGACAGATTTTCCATAATGCTTAGTAGCAAAAGTTTTCAGAATATTTCTTCCCTAAGGAAGTGATGAAGAAACTTATGAAAGGAACTCCAAGAAAAGTTAAAAAGCTGTCATGGGCCTTTCTTGGTTATGCCAACAATGTGCATCAAACTGATGTCTTTGTCTTACATGTATTTCTCTCTCATGGTGTATCCTAGATGCAAGGTGTTTTACAAGAAGGATGGGGACTTCAAGGAAAGAGGAGTCGGCATGCTTCATGTCAAGGACAATGGGGGCAGCGGTCAGATCCTGATTCGAGCCGATACCACTCTCGGTGAGTGCCCGGTGTATTGTCTTTGGATGATGTACAGAGTGGACCATATGGACAAGGAGGGGGGGGGGGGGGGGGGAGGGAGGTGTTAGAGAAATAGCTCTAATGTTGCATCTTTCCAGTTTATGCCCCTTTACTGTTATGATGGGATTGTATGGGATGGCGATGGTAGCTGTTGTAGTAGTAGTGGTAGTGATGGTGTTGGTGGTGGTGGTGGTAATAGTATTACTTTTTTTAGTATTTGGGGATGATGGCACAAAAGTAATACATGTGGTAGTAACAATACAAAATGTCATAACAGTGGTAATAGTGACATAAGAATAATGGAATTGGTGGCATTGCGTTTAACCAGGAAGAAAGGACAATGAAAATGGGTATAGTTGTAGTGGAAGGGATTTGTAGTGTCGGTAATAATATGATAATAAAACAATTTATGATGCTCTGTATGCTTATGTTACTTGGTGCTACATAAGTAGTAGTATTAGTAGTAGTAATAGTAGTAATATTAGTAGTAGTAGTAGTAGTAGTAGTAGCTTAGTAGTAGTAGTAGTAGTAGTACTAGTAGTAGTAGTAGTAGTAGTAGTAGTAGTAGTAGTAGTAGTAGCAGTAGTAGTAATTGTAGTAGTAGTGGTAGTGGTGGTGGTGGTGGTGGTAGCAGTAGTGGTAGTAGTAGAAGTAGTAGTGGTTCTAGTGATGAGCAGTAGATGTAAAGGTTGTTGGGATTTAGTGGTAGCTGCGCAAGCATTTGTAGATCTTGCTCATGCTAAAGTGTAGTCACAATGCTGGTAAAAACAAAACAAAACCCCAACAACGTAAAAGAAAAAACAGAAACCATGAAGACACGTAAAACAGCAAGAAGAAAGTTGTGAGTGTATTAGAGAGATATCAAGAGAAATTTGTGGTCATTGACTGAGGGCAGAGATGTAGTATAGACGACGTGAGATGAAAAGTTTTATCACTGTGCACTCTCCCATCTTCGTCTCCCCAGGCAACGTCATCCTCAATATCGGGGTCTCCTCTGCCATGCTGAACCACTTCACCAAGCAGGGCAAGAACAAGAACAACATCATGCTGATCTCACCGCTCAACCCGCCGGCGGACAAGAAGTGCCCAAAGTGCAAGAAGAACTACATCAACCCGCAGGAGAGCACGGCCTGCGAGGAAGGGTGCAAGCCGGACGCCACCCCGCTCCTCCTTCGGGTCAAGACGGAAGCGGAGGCGGACAAGATCATCTCCGAACTGAAGAAGATCTTCTGAGCAAAAAAAAGCAGAGACAACCTTTGATGATATGTTCCCCTTTGCTCGCCCATCTCCCTTTGCTGCGGAATAGAAATGATTCACAAAGAGCAGGCTTGAAGGGAATCCGTATTTCGCTAGCATCTAGATGTAGCTTACGTCATCTTTCCTCTAAGTGCTCAATGCACGAGAAAATCTTGAAGTGTCTTTGAAACCATTGTATTGGTGATTTCCAACATGCAAAGGACTGCATTCATTTCAATGGCTGGTCGCCACAAGAGAAAGCTCCAAGGCCTATATCTGTCATTAAATGTTAAGGTAAAACTTAGTTTTCAGAAGGGCGCAAAATTTATCCTCCGCCAATCCGAATTCGCTTGGAATTCATCGAAAGAGTCTACTAACAAATTTGTCTGGCTGACCTGATTTTCCAGGATAATGAGTAGTTACAGAGTATTCTGAGACTAAAAGTATAAAATAGTAAAGGCCGCCCTCCCTGTTCGGTAGTGGTTATGTAGAATGTCACATGATGATTGATCATCCCTTAGCAGCCATATTTCCCAACAAGCTGTATGCGATTCACTTTCGCGCCGAAGATCGATGGATACTGCTATGGCCCAATTTGTAACTGATTATCATACATTACATAGCATCCGTGATCAGATATGTTCTCAGATTGCAATACTAGCAGCATACCTTTTTGGCTAATATTTTGCATTTTGGTCAGCGCCTATCAGAAATCATGTCATCACAGCGTTATTTTACACATTTCTCGTGCATATGTGTCCATTTTAAAGCAAGAATAGACAGTTTTTGCAGGCATATGAGAACAACGTTCTACCTTTAATGTAAGTGGTGTGACAGTCAATAGACATAGTTCCAGAGTTTGGACAATTTACTCCATCATTACCTTTGTGTACAATGTCAGTGACACTTTGAGAAGGGCTTTGAGAAGGACTGAGAGGGTCAAAGTTGTCAATACTTTTTGCCTCCTTTTTTTAACGGAGTATTATCCAGGGAGTGGAGATGATGCGCATAAAGGGCAAATTACTGTTTACAGCATATATTTCACAAGGGTTTTATTTTCGCGAATTACTTGAGTTGGGTGCCATCTGCGAAATTAAAAATAACGCCAAAATATTAACTCTTATCCCATTATGAATATGTGACATGTATGTATTTATTTCTCCTTTTAGTACCGTACTCCACGATCGCGAGTGAACCACTGATGAAATTTTCGGGAAGTCCCGATTCACAAAAAAAGTAGACTTGTTATAAAATATTGCGTATACAGGGAGTGACCAAACTTGTGATTATTGATGCCCTAACTGTAATGTGTTGTACTTGCGAAGTGATGAGAGGGGAAAAAACACAATAAAATGAAATGAGTATCAATTTCTGCATATTTCCTTGATATCTTCTTCCAGCCCACAGCAAAATCTTGCTTGCAAATTGTGGTGGCGGCAGCGCTCTATAGACTTGCCTCCAATTATGCCTCTGATTATGACACTGTGGAAGAGAATATTTTGATTTTAATGTTCTTAGAGCTAATTCCAGTCACTACCCTTGTGCTGTACTGTCTACGAGAAGCGCAAGCACTGACAAACTTCTGAAAAATTAGAAAATTAACAGTTCCCAGCCTTCATTTTATCTCATTCATTTTGAAGAGGAGCCCATGTGGAAGGCAATGTGTGGGCAAGAAAATTACCCTTATACATATATATTTTCTTAATCAGTTCACAATATCCAACATATCCCCGACATTAATGAAGACTGATTTTTTTATCTAGTTTGGTAGTAGCATACGTAGACTCCTGGATATTTTTCCAGTGTCGTCCATTTTATTATTAGATTGTTGTATGTGATCTAGGGAGTGTATTAATCTTCTTCGTTAACTGTTCAGAGCAGATCTTGCCACAAATAGAGAAATCCTCATTTGTTTTCTGCACAAGATCAACAAAAATATGATTGCTTTAAAACCTGGACAAGGGAATCTGCTTTTCCTGCCGTCAAAAGATTACAAGTTAAAACACGGTCATTTGACATACATGTATTGCCCCTGCGGTGCCAAGACCTCGCATCTCAAAATTATGAACTTTCAGGAGAGCAAAACAACTTTTTCATTCGTGCAGCATTTTCACGGAATGACATCAGTGTTGACGTCAAATAATGTAGAAAGATTGTTTTGGATTTCATTAATAGTTGTAAGGTTTGAAAACTCAAATCAGTATTTTTAATATCCAAAATTGAATTAGGAGGTTTTTTGATATATGTCAATTGTGATACAAGGTCTTGTCACACCGGGGAAGTTATGTAGACCCAAGTTATCATTATGACAATGTCATATCAGGCATGTAAAATCAAGTATCGTTTTAACTGTCAGCTCTAAATCGAGGGAGGTTTTTTTTTAACAATATGTTCGTCGCACCAAGGGGCAAGTATCTGGAAGTATGTTTTTTCACTCTCCTATTCAAACATATGATATTTTTTAGATGTGAGGTCATGTCGCCCCAACAGCGATGTCTCCTAGTGTTCGTTTATCTGAAATGTGTGACTTTAATTTAATTCTAATCTTACTTCGGTTCTGGCTTATTTTTCCTCCTTCACCCGTTGAGGACGAGTCATGAGTATACTCGGGCAAGTGTCTATGGGAAATGCATGTAGTAGCAAAATCAGTTTGTTCTCAATGGGTTAGAAGAAAAAAGGAATTATAATGGAAAAGGGGGGAAATAAGCCCTAAATACACGCATCATTGAATGCGACTTGTTAATGCTTGGGAAAGCAATGTAAATTCTAAGGTACTGCTCTTTTGTCTCTGGAATGTGTTAAATAAATCTCTTAACCAAGAAATTTCAGTGTAATTTTGAGCAGGATCTGATCCGTGCATACTGGAAGGTTTGATTAATTAGCACCAATTGCATTTTCAAACAATTCAAGCAGTGTCTTCCTTATTGCTGCCAGCAAGCCGAGAATTATCTTGAATGTACTTATACATACAGTGCTTACGTTTTATTCTTTAAAAAAGGAAAAGAGTTTGCAGGGTCATGTAGTATATATACATGTATACAGATAACTCTGCATAAGTCGATTCTAATGGGACCACGAAAGATTAGAATAGTAGTTTGACTTATGCAATATTCAACTTTGGAAATGTAAATAATGCATATTTGATTAAAATGATTCAACTTTGGCAGCATTCAACTTATACGACTTCGACTAGTGCAGAGTTAACTGTATTTACATTTTCTAGATCTGACTGCATGTGTCAATGATGTGATTATTGCATACATTGAATAATTTTAATGTTCATGCGTCATTGTGTTTCGATACATAAATGATGCCTGTGGTATCAAGATCATTTTCTTAATATTTTGCCTTTTATCATTGCATAGAATAATTTTTTTTTTTTCAAATTAGAATTGTTAAATCTTAATGAATTCTGTGGTAAATTATTTCCTATTTTCTCACTTTTTTTGTAATGACTTGAAACAGTTTTAGACAAGTGAATTATTCTTATATGGGGAAACAAATTTGTGATACTTAAAACATCAACATTCGCAGTGGAATATGAATACCAGTATGTATATTGAGCATGAAACTTGAACTGCTTGACCTATGCTCACTGCTTTGTGTGTACATAATACTGACAAAAATAACTCTAAGTGATATTCAAAGTAAAGTTAGAAATACACATGTACACTGATGTAATAGAAAATAAATTTGTTTCGCTTATTCACCTTTTTGTAATAAAATGATTTGTAAATTTTTAATGCAAACTGTATCTATTATGCCTTTCATATGAGCTCTGGTCAAATGTTTGGTTGCTCTTTTCTCGATATTTTTTTGTCATTTGTTGTTTTTATTTTGGTTTGCTTTTGTTACCTCTGCCAAGGAGCTTATGTTTCTGTTGGTGTTTGTTTGTCTGTTTGCAAAATAACTCAAAAGAGTTGTGAAGGGATTTGGATGAAACTTACAGGAAAAGTTGATAATGACACAAGAAAGAGATGAGTAAAGTTTGATAGTGATCTGGGAATTTTGATGAATTTTTGAAGGATTTTTTTTAAAAAAAATCAATGAACTTGGGAGTTCAAGGTGTGTGTATTTGAGGTTTGTATAAGCTTACTTAAGTGTGTGCTCTGTTTGAGGCGCCACTCAGTATGAAACTGTTGAGTTAATCACAAGTCTTTGTTTTTATTTGAAAACTTGGGTGATTTTCAGCATGCGTGTATGGGTGCAAACGGGCTGCTTGGTGGAGGTCTGTGTTCTCTGAGTGCTTTACAGTAATTTTTGTTTTGTTTTGTTTTGTTTGATTATAGTTTTGCTGATTTTGGACTTCTTTCTCTCTACCTCAAAAGTTGTCCTCAAAAGTGATCCCAATTATGTTACATCAATGCTTGCCATTCCTTAATCCTATATTTGCTGTGAGTGCTGATTGGCCCAGAAATTCCCATACCATTAGACACAGTGTCCAAAGTTCCTGGCACAGAAAGGGTTAAGGCAGCTACATGATCCACAAGCTTGCCCACATGAGACAAGCAAAATTTGCTTCCTGCTAAAGATGATTTATTTGAAAGTTCAGTTTGACACCCAGGGGCCCGTTGCATAAAACTTACCGTTGAATTTCAATGGTAACTACATGCTTGTACCGTCAAAATTAGGCGTCACAGCCAATCAGCATCAAGGATTATAACATTTACCGCTAATTTGAAGACTTACCGCTAGAAAGGAGTGGTAAGTCCAGCGGTAAGGGTTTTATGCAACAGGGCCCAGGCCTTTTCCAAGAGTGGCATCCTTGCACAAGGAAACATGGCAAGAGAAGAGTGATTATGTATATATATATATATATATATATATATATATATATATATTCGTCGCTGGGGCGACAAGACATTGTATCTACAAAATGTTAAATGTTCAGGAGAGCCAAAAAACATGGCGGCCAAAGCACTGTGGCGAATGGGATAGCCTTTCCTTTGACATGCCGTGGTGGCTTCATTTTTGGAGTAAGACAGTTGGGATTTGGACAGGACATTATTTGACCATGAATAAAAAAAAAGTCATTTTCACTAAAATTGCAGATACAAGGTCTTGTCACCCCAGCGACGATATATATATATTGACAGCAATTGATGTCAGTATATATATATATATATATAATATATATATATATAATGATATATACATCCAATAGAAACTTATGTATATGAATGTAGAGAGAGAGAAACGGGCAGAGGAAATAACAGATATAGTAAGTGAATGATAAAATAGAGAGAGATGGAGAGATAACACAAACATATCTATATCAATGTATCAACATACCACAGAACATAACCAATCTGTTTCACATTTTCTATCAAAGCTTATGAATATGCAGGTGATGTGAATGTACCAACTTCACTCTTACCAAATTTCAACTAAGTGAATAGGGCTATGATAGAAAATCTGATTCCTGTGTGACCAACAAGTCCCCCTCCCCCCCCCCCCCCAAAAAAAAAAAAAAGAAAGAGAATAGAATAAACTGAAAAAATGATAATAGATTAATAAATAATTTGATGTATTGATTAATCAATCAATGAAAAATAAGATAAATGAAACATGGCTGAAACATAATACATAAAAGGTAAATTGGTAAACCAGTAATCCACCTAGTTGTTAATACAGCAATTGCAAATCATATTTCAACATCATTCTCCAGTTTCCCATTTCTTTTTTCCCCCTTGTTGTTTTACATATTTAGATTTTCTTCCCTATTTTTATCAAACTGGAAAGTAGCCTATCACTCTGTTGGCTCATTGAAATATGAAATTCTTTCCACTTATTTTGTTCGATATCCATCTAGAATTTCACATTACAGGTTATGAATCTGTCACTTTCCATTTGATATGAGTCTGATACACACTACTTTGTTCACTCTACCAGTCACTCCATCAGTCTTCTTATTTCGTTATCCCAATGTCTCTCTCTTTTTTTTTTTAATCTCTGCAGTTTTACCTGTTATGATGCTGAATGAGCAGGCCCTTTTTGCATAGGATATAATAATTTGATATCCGTTATTAATTGAACTGAATATTTTTTATTATACACTCTTTTTACTTTTCTACATATTTCTTCCTCTCTTTTTACCATTCTATAGATTATTGATCAGCTCAAGGATTAGTTGTTTCTTTTTGTTTTGTTTTGTTTATTGCTTATTTTAATAGATGAATATGTTTCCCGTTGTGTACATTCACTCAGTGTGTGAGAAGAATAACTTCAGAACTCTAGCATGAAGCTGAGAATCGACTGCTACATGGCTTTATTCATTTCAAGAAATACAAAATGCTGGGTTGGCGCATTTGTATACCCGTTGGGACAATCCACATTATTTCTAGTCCTAAAATACCCCACCCCCGCCTTTCGTTCTATCCAGAGCTCCAGTATCCTATTTCATGGCCCGATTTCACGGGTACTATCTTGCACCAAACGTGCGGATTTAACTCTGTAATTCCTTCTAAACCAATATGTATTCGGTCTATTAGCTGAATGAACGGCTCTTCGGATAGCTTGGAAATCAATCTCTCAGGATTTGTCTAATGACTGCCCTCTGACAGACCCAGTGATCACATCGTTCATCAACAAGTTTCCTTGTACTGTATTGACAAAGAATAAATTAGATGGGCATACCACATCCGGGCACTTTGGAGAGGTGTATTTGTCCTTTTCACTCCCTCCGCTCATGCCTCCGCTGGAGGAGAATATATCAATAGATTATCTAGTCAGTTCCTCCCTTGATTTTATCGTAAATAGGTTCTTATCATAAGTTTATGTTGGTTGAGGCTGTTTTTATTGATTGAAATAAATCATATTGAGGATTTTCTACCAAATATAAGTTTTATATATTCATCCGCTTGGTGATTCGGTCGAACGCAAGATGTATTTTTGTCTTATGGTATTCTCAACCCTGCATATATTGAAGTGAAACTTAATTCTGGAATACGGTACACCATGTCAAATAAAGAGCTTGAAAAACTACAGCAAGTCCTACGAAAGGAAATACAAACACATCAGGTGAGCTCTCATGAATTCTCAGTGGATTTAGAAATTTTTTGCCGATATATGGGGCCGCGACCGAAAACAAGTGATGCTGAGTGTACCCCTCCGGTTTAAATGTCCGATGTAACTTGTGTGCATGTTGGTATAGTGCGCGCGTGTGTGATTTGTATGCAGCTCAGGCCTACGCTCTCCTATCTGTAGCTCCATCCGCCGGGTCGAGTTTTGACCTTTTCCAAATGTCTGAAATTCATCGCTCAGCGATGTTCTAATGTAATTCGGGCTATTCGAGAGTGTTCCAGATGTATGGCCGTTTTCGGAGAGCACTATTGTAGGGAACTGATTTCCAGTATTCCCATATTTTGCCGATGTGAAGGTATTGGTACAGGTCTTTGATCAAAAAGTTTGTGCCCCATCTCCCCTGCCGCAACATCATTTTGCCTATTGTCTTCACCACGGCAGCCAACTTTCATTCATTTGACAATCTGTTGTTTACGTGCACGTACCGTATGCACTGAACTCGCGTACAAAATACCTTGCGTGAGTGGGTTATCTGGGCTGAGGAGAGGGTGGTGGTGTTACAATAAATTAAGTGAAAGTTACAGATAGGATGCCCACAGAACAGAATGCACTGACATATTGCAGCAGTGCTGTAGAAAATATCTGCAATCTAGGTGGGTAACATTATTTTTCCCCCTTCGTACCAGCCAAAACAGCTCTGGTCATATTCTATACAACTTACAAGTAGAGTGGTCAACATTTTGAAGAGAAATTCAATTCAATTCGTTAATTTCCATTTCAATCACAATAAAAACAACATGAAGCATTCAGTGTTACAGATGAACATTAAAAACAATGACATATAAAAGAAACGCAACGACATCAGAATTACAGTCATAAATCGTTCCAGATTTCAGCAGGCAACAGGTAAAATGGAAAATGGTGTGTAACACATAAAGAGCCAATAAGGCCTGGAGGCTGTAGGCATGCAAACACCGTTTTTACAAATCATGTAGAATTGGAATCTGTGTGTAAGTTATTTTCAGAAATCATAAATCAGTTTTATACAGAAGATACACAAAAGAACATCAAACAAAAAAAAAAACACGAAATGAACATAAAACGAATAGTTAAATACATAAATGTAATTTTAATAAAAAGACAAAAGATGCCTTTTATACTGCTTCTTAAATAAATTATTATGTTGCTTATTATAATAATCTGGATTTATTGCATTCCAAACAACTGGTCCTGTGCTGTATGACGAAGAGTTTGTTTTAATTTCGTACTAGAATATTTCCATTGATGAACTTTATTGCAGCTCCGTGTGTTATGAGTGTGTATATTTGAATTTAATGTGAACATGTTCATGATGTAAGGAGTGAGTGTACATCTGTGTGAAAACGCTGCATCAAGGAAGTTATTTGAAGTTTATTTACACATACAGCCTGTGTATATCATGCAGCTTAAGTGTATTCAATCGTTTAGATTTAAAATAAGAGGTTTGAGCTAAATGTGGAGATTTTGTAACATTACGAATTGCTTTCTTTTGTAATTCAAATAACTTGTCATGTCTGGAATTAAAAGTGTTTCCCCATACGGTCCATTACAATACAACAAATGAGGCAACATAAAAGAATTGTAAAGAGAAAATAAAACAAGATGGTAATTCAAACTTCAAACGATATAAAACACACTGTACTACAAACTGCGCAACTTTAATAAATTGTTGTTATGAACAATTAACAGTTGGCCCTAAAAATAATCTTCACAAGAGTCATTATTAATCAATATGTACAATCTCATACGACGTGACAGATGAAAAATCGGGGCCAAAGCAAAATTTTGAAAGGGAAAGTGAAATTAAAAGTACATTTCTACCCGACTTTGAGCAAGAGGAATGGTACAAAAGTGTCTGTAACGATTTTAGTTTCATTTTCTGTATTTTGGAGTGATGTATTAGCTGGTCCTCGGCATGTCCTATTGGTTATTTGTTGAATGTACAGTTGTAGTACGTACAGTATGTACACTGTTAATCCTGTTTTTACTACTTAACAGGTCATCTTTTCTCTCTCCCTCTGTTCAAAGTTGAAGGTGCATCGGTAAAGAACATTCTTTTTTTTTTGTACCGTAGATCAATGACAGCAACAACATTCATATGTGTATTATTTTTTAAAAGAAAATGTGAAAATAGGTGACTGAAATGCAATGTCAAGTGCTGCGTTATGTCCAAGATTACCTTTTTTAGCTGCTCATTGTATCCCATTCTTCATACAAAGTGTACACTGTAACTTACCAAGATTTAAAGGCTTAGATTTATTTTTCATGTGCCATTTAGTTATTGCTAGCTCATTTTTTAGCATTTCATTCTTAATGGTATATTATAATCATATAATTTGTGTAACTTTTTTGTTCTATATTTTATTCTATTTGTCTTAAGGTATTTTTCTGCAGTTCACAAATTATTCTACAATTCAATACAAATGATGTACAGTTGTACATGTCAACTTGTTCTGTCTGTAATTTTCATGTGTGGATAATTTGTTTTTCTTCCTAGCTGTTGATTTCTGTACTTGTTGTTATTTGTGTTAAGCCTTCCTTTCTCTTCTTTTTTTTTTTTTTCTGTTTGGAAACAAATCTGATGATGATAAGGTAAAAAGTTTGAGGATTTATCAGCTGGTTATTGTAAGACCATAATTTGTTGTGCATAATCTGTTGCGATATTGATTGTCACTAAATCTGTAAAGTTTTAAACCCCATAAAATGGCACTACACTTGTACATAAGGGCCAGTTTTCTGACCCTAAACAGCTCTTCATTTTTTTTTTTTTTTTTTTTTGTCTTCCTGTTAATAAACCTGTAATAGAGTGAAAAGCTGTGTTATTTCATCCAATTTTATTAAACTAAAGCAGAGAATTCAGAGACTCCAACCCAAGCGCCTTCTGATCTGGAGATTCTCCCGCCTGAAACCCCTAGCAAACGGGAGACTCCAAGTTGATGTGTGAGAAGCGCGAAGTTCCTAGGATTCTAGATGTTCTCTGGTGCTATCAAAGGCTTGAACATACGATAGAAATAAGTAAGAAATCCTTTCCACCGGGAGACACAGAGCCAGGGCGGGAGAAATCAAATCTCAAACGGGAGAACGGGAGATTGTGCAAAAATGGGCTTTCGGCGGGAGATCTCCCGTCGAAAACGGGAGAGTTGGAGTCTCTGAGAATTAAGTTTCATCACAAAAGTGAAATTTTACATGCTGATGTCGGTAGAAATTTATCAAAAGAATGTATTGCTATAATGCTAGTGAAATTTTTCAATATTCTCTTCAAAATGGTGTACATGTATAATCACAGTATCCTGATAACCTTGAGTATACAGTTGTAAATGCTAGAAATGTATTTGTGAATGATTAAAAAAAAAAAATGTGTGGCCCACTGCGAGCAATTCTACGTTACTCATGTTACACATTTTAGGCACCTCTGTATTTATTGTAAAATCTCTACAGTTGTATTGTCATATTTTTTGTACTGGAAGGTTTGACAGACTCTCTTTTCTACAATACAGTGTACAGTGTAGGTGCACAAGTCCTGACTAGTCGTTTGTAAAGTGTAGCTCCATGCTGTAGCATCTACCTTGCAATACTAACCACATCTGTACAGGAAATAACTTACATGGTTTACTCTTGGAGTTTACAGTGCACAATAATATCATGGTTCCTTCAGACCACAGGAAGTCAACAAAACAATTGCTATTTTACTCTGTTAGGAAGATGGCTCAACAAAAATCATTTCTACATCCACGCTTGAGAAATTTTCATACACTTTAACTGTGCAACAATGATTTTTTTTTTTTGTCCAAGTTTTTGGTTAGAAAATAAATGTAATCTGTCTTCTGATTTGATGTGCACATTTATGATGATTTAGATATCTGTTCTTGCCAGCTGTAGAACGTACAGGAATTCTTTAATAACGCTGAGCCTCAGAGCTGGTTATCTCGCTGAATTTTATACCTTGGACCGCAAGCTACAATGTATAATGTACATGTATGATAAAATGCATGCAGTTAGAAATAGTCAGGACTGTGCTTTAACATGCAGTTCATTGTAGGGTCACATGTGCATAAAGATATCTTACCGCTCTTTGTCGATTCCCCCTCCCCCTATAATGCATTCCCTTTGGAGGTGGTTGAAGGTGTATTGTGTGCACCGTGAGTTCACTGCACACATCGTTAGATAATCAGGATGTGTTGTGTACCCTTTGGGTCTTTTGTACTATTTACTACAGCTGTGTCCAATCAGCAGGTCACAGTAGTACAAGATCCTTTAAAGCAAATTATGCATTTTGCACAAATGTTTACTACTGTGCATTATAAACTCTCCATGATTTTGAAACAAACAAACAAACAAACAAACAAACAAACAAGCCAAATCAAAACACATGTGGCAGGTGTCTGCAGTGCAGTGATTTCGAATGAGTACTGCACTATGGGAAGTTTACATCTTGCATGGCTTCCATGCACACCTCTATAGGCTCTACCCACAGTTCGAAACAGTACAGTGCAGGGTGCTACATAAGCACTTTCCCGATTGCCCGGGGCAAGTGAAAATCAAATTAGGCAAGTGTTTTTTAACAATGAGAACATATATGCTTGCCTGAATTGGGCAAGCAAAAAGTTTTGAAGCCACCTTTTTTTTTTCACTTAATCCCCCAACAAACCCACAAAGTCAACCATACAGAAGCCTGCCGATAATAGCTGTTTAGTGATGCAACACACGTTATATTTCATTTCAGCAACTTTCCAGCAACGGCAACACTTGATTGGACCAATACTCCATTATGTTCAAAGTGTGCGAATCAATATGTGCTGTTTATTCAAGTGGTAAAATAAAGTTATACATTGTAGCACCCTGCAGAGTACAATGTACACTTTTATGATTAATTGTATCATACAATGTAAAATGTAATAAATTGTAGTACCGGTATCTGTACAGATACGACATGTTAATACAACATAAAGAAGTGGTCATCTGCTTTTTAAACTTTACAAATCCTTCCTTTTGATTTTTGAGAATGATACCATTAATTGTAAACTTGAGTCACTCAAAACCCATAAACTGTAAATTGATTGATGTGTACACTATTGAACACTGTACTGTATTGTGTGCCTTTTGGGTTGCTTTTTTAAAGGGGATGGCGAGTAACTGATTAGTGGGAATCAGTGGGAATGCTGGAGGATGATTGTTCCAATCCTTGTGGGATTCATTTAAGAGTACATTACATAATCTATTGTTGTGTGAAAATTATTTGCTTCAGAATGGTCTCATATTCAAGTAACGTGTAGTTTAATGTTTCCAGGTTAGCGTGCCTGGTCAGTGACAGGGCATTAATCTGCTTATTACTAGAATATGAGACCGTTCTGAAGCAAATAATTTTCACACAACAGTAAATATATAATGTACTCTTAAATGAATCCCACAAGGATTGGAACAATCATCCCTCAGCATTCCCACTGATTCCCACTGATCGGTTACTAGCCATCCCCTTTAAAGTCAGAAGGCACAGAGGTGAGGTCTTTAAATCATCAGTTTGTTCAAAAAGGGTTTATTTACCACAGTTCACATATACATTGTAATAGTGAGAATTACAGGTTTTTGGGACGAACACTGTACTAGGACTTTCTATACATTGTACACTGTAGCTCAGTTGGTAGAGCACTGGGCTAGCACTCCGGAGACCGGTCTCAGGTTCAAATCCTGATGGAATCCCTTTTTCTTCGCTCATTTTTCCACTTATAAATGTACAGTACAACACACTTTTAAAGGTAGGGGATACCTTTTACAGACCTCCCAAAATACAGCAAAACATTAAATATGAACCTCAGGGGACTTGTTTAGGCCACTGCTGAGAAATTTGGAAGTCAACAGTTATCTACAATTTGAATAATGCACAAAACTCAACTGCTCAGTAGTTGTGTGTGTCAGCCACACTTAAGCCTTTTTGTTGCAGTCTTCTGTATTTTTTTTATCTATAAACACAAATCTAAAAGTATAAGAGCTGATGTAATAACATATAGAGTGTGTGGCAAGAATGTATAGAAATGTTTGTAAGTTTTGATGAACTTTCTTCACAAAATATACATGATGGACACACATGCAGTGCATGGGTCTGCAAAGGTAGCCTAGTAATGTACTGGAATTTACAGTGAGCCCCGAAAAAAATTCAGTTCAAAATCTAACGGTCAATAAAAACTGTACTAAATGTTACCTTCCACTTTCAATACTTTATGGGAGTTTCTAAAATGATACTCTCTTCAACATACCACTGTATTTATACAACTCTTCATTTAAGGCATGCAAATGGGATTCCCTACCTTTAAAGTACTACATTTGTACTAAATTCAACTAATACGTATTTCCTGTACTGTGCATTGCATAAAATTTTGATGCCATCTTTTTACCATTTTCGATTCATGAGCTTTCCAGATATTACAACGTAGGTATACACAACTTTTCAATTAAATTCAATTTTCTCTTTCTGTATTGCAGATTCTTGTGACAAAAATCAAGAGTGATCCTCACGTAAGTACAGTATTTTAATTGATTGTACATGTACAACAGGGCTGCCAACTCTCACGCATTGAGCGTGAAACTCACGCAATTCAACCAATTTTGACTGTCTCACTCTGATAAACGAAATCTCACGCTAAACCCCCTAAATGGACTGTACATGACTACAAAAATAAATATATCTCTAAATTCTCTGATATTCCGAATATCGATATGTCCAAGCCCAAAATGTCGAGATTTTCCAGCGCGGGTGTAAAGCTTAACCAATAATAATCGTTTTCGGTTCGCGCGCAAAGACGAGCTATTGGATTACGATTGGCTTCTACCTATACCACGTGAGCGTAGCTTGTACTTTTGGCAAATTACCATACAGTACCATGTATGGCTATGACGTGTGCTTTACATCGCTTTACATAGGCCTACACTGACTGTGTATGTAGTACATACGTTTGTACGTACGTACGGCCGCACAGCAGGCCGCCAGGTGCTAGCCAGGAGGCCGCTCCGCTCCCTCGCAGTGTCTCACGCCAAACTCTCACTCAAGGTTGGCAGCCCTGATGTACAATGTACAGTATGTACTTTCCCGTTCATAGTAAATCATACACGATACAAACCCACCGAACTACATCATTTCAACTATGGATGAGCTAAAAAAAAAAAAGATAAAAAGAAATTGCTGAGCACTGTTGTAATGGTGGTAAAGTTATAAATTGTATCACACAACATTTTAGAGCATTGCGCAGAGACGGTCTACTGTGTTATTATGAGACCTTTTTTGTACTTTTTGTGTTTGCATTCAACATATTGTACACAGGTGTACAAATGTGTAGGTGTATAATATTCAATAATCTTCTGACCCAATAAACCATATTTTTATCACAGACAGGCATACAATTATTTGAAAATTTCTTAAAACCCACTCCATTCTGATTTTAAAAAAATACTGTAAACCTTGTACATGGGGTGTGGTACTATCAAATACTTTAATTTGTTGAGTGTTGGCATTGGCATCATTGGCATCATTGGCATCCATTTTGCCTCAATGCAAAGTGAGCCTTGGTACAGTACAGCTGTAAAATCACAGTACAATTGCATTCATGCTGTGTTCAGGCACCTGGTTCAGGCCTTTGCAGTACAAACTGTACATCTTAGAAGGTGCAGAGCTGGTTTTTATGCTTCAGTTGCCTCCCAATTATCAGTGAATAGAAATTGTGCTGAGGAGTGGACATCATACTATCCAATAGACATTCACATTGACAGTTAATACGGTGTGACGTATGCATTCTATATTGTACAGTGTACTGATCTCCATACTGTATCCAACAAGCATGCAAAGGTTCTTTATCCAAGCATTTTGAGAACAACATCTTTGTGGAAGCAACTACTGGTTTAGTTTTGTTTGATCTGCTGTAGAGGGTAATGCAGTACAAGTTTGCCAGTACTTTTGATCTTTGATACAGTCTGACCTCAAGTTGTTTTAGCCATCCACTTTCGTACAGTGTATACTTTTCTGTAAATCCAGGCATGGGCTGACACACAAAATATCTTTGCATTTTCAGTGCAAAGTCTTACTAAGTACTGTAAATCATGTACACATGTACTTCGCTGGTAGATTTTACAATGTACATGTACTATAAAAAGGGGGATACAAAATTGAGACATATAAATGCTGATTATAATGTACAGTGTACATATTTTACCGTCCACAATGCAGTCACTAAACATACAGTACATACTGCTTGCCTGTCTTGTCAAGGAGATCCGGGGGGGGGGGGGGGGGGGGGGGGGGAGGACCTCCTACAATGTAGGTTTTATTATCTTTTGCTTGTCATCGATTTCAAAGAAACAAAGACACACAAGGTGAGATCTTTTTGCTCATGTACACTGTACACATGTACATGTGAACTACATGTACAGTACCGGTATGTATTAACTATACACAGCCCAGTCGCTGTACGCACACTAGGGTCGTAGCGACAGGGCTGTACAGGCGGGACCACCAACCACGAAGAGAGCTCTGCAATCGGATCCCGATCGCTTTGAATTTTGATACTTAAGATCATTTTTGTCACCTCAAACTCACACAATCTTCAATGATAAGACTCTATATCTACTGTATGCTATCAGTATTCAAATTTATGTTATGAAACTTACCGAAATTGATGATTATATCCAGCATGTCCAAACGGTACATTGTCTTTCACGCCAGGCCAATTTGACTTGTATACAATGTACGTGATGTGAATGCCCCACTGTATGCTATCGACCGTGCTGCTACACTCAAGCAGCGCACGCACGCATAAGATCTCTCTGCAGCAGACGACGTTAGGCAGTAGGCCATACTCAATACGATGTAGGTTCTGTAATACAGTACGTTCTCAATGCATACGCCGCTCTCGCTTCGGAGCACTTCTGGTCACGCATGCGCATAATTCGCTGAGATGAAGGCGCCATTTTGAATTCTGCAATGATAAACTCTGGACGGTCAGGAATTGCGCCAGAAATTTTCATTTTTTTGTTCCACGGACTTATCGCAAGGGCTCTCTATGGACCCCGGTGCGGTGAACAATTCTTGTGTGATAAAGCATGCATGTAGCGTGAGTAACGTATTCTGTTTGTAGAAGAAAAGTGTAAATTTTCGTAAGTTCTTTAGTTGTGTTGAGGTTCCCCAATTTGAAGCTGCATGCCTCGCCTGTCAGACGCTGTATTCGCACAACGTACTTACAGCGTGTGGTCGGGCTAAGTATCATTAAATTTACAATATGTCTTCAGAAGTGGAGGCAGTCTTAAGTTATGAAATGTGCATGGGGGGGATGTTGATGTGGTATCAGAGAAGAAATAAAACTCTTGAGGTGATGTAGGTATATCAACTGTGGTCAGTCTTTCTTTCTTTTCTTTTTTCTTTCACTGACAGAATGCCGAGTTGCGGAAGAGCTTACATGACCAGCAAGCCAAGATCACAGCCCTTAGTGAGAAACAGGTAACTTGTACAATTGTAGAACTACACAGTATATTATTTCATATGTACTTATCATACAATGATATGTTGCAGATAGTATGTACCCATATTCATATGCGCTCAAAGTCCTTTTTAAACCGGTACCACCCCCCGCCGGCTTATCAAAGGTATACATTGTACTCAAATGGGTCCATATTTGCTCCAATCTGATAGTAGAGTAAATATCAGAATTGCATCGAATCGTTCTTCAATCTTTGCAGTTTATTGACATTTTCAAAATCTTTGTACAAAAAAAATGATGTGAGTGCATGTGCCGCAATTCTGATTACATTCAAACTGAAATTAACCCTGCAATCTACTTCTTAATCTTATCTGACCACCCATCCCACTCCCTCCTTAGCATTGGATGAAACCTTGCAGTTCTGTATGACACTCTCAGTGTCAGTGCTATAACCACCACTTTTGTTTAATGTAGGGGTACAGACAGAGTACAATTGTAGATCAATGTTTAAACAGGGGTTTTCTGTAGAGCTACAGTGTACTCGTAGCATTACATTTTTACAAGATTCAAACTGACCTAAAATCATCTTTTTGGCCCACCGGTGCTTTTATTAATTTTTTTAATCGAAAATAAAAAGGGAAACATAAAAACAAATTAATTTAAATACAAATTCTGTTGTCCTTAACCAGGCATAATGTTGCTGTAAAATGGATGTGCCTTAACTAAGTATGAACAAAAAGAACATATAACAACTTCTGAAACATTATTGATGTTAAAGCAAACATAATACCAGTAATACTCATTCCTCAGAACTATTCAATCTTCTGCATGAAAATTATCATAGAATTTGCATACAGTACTACACAAGTGTTAATTTAGGAAGCCAATCAGACCAGCCAGTTGGAATTTGCCAGTCCCATTTCATTTTATTGTAATTCATCTGCTAGTGGTGACCTTGACAATGCGAGCCATTTGCTGATAAAGTGCCATTAATTTGTAAGCAGGCAGACAGTTGTGACTTCATCGTTACAATTATCCAACATACTGCCAAAATCTCTCAGGAATATGCAATGTACAATGCGTATGCTCAGCTATTACTGGAGGTAGTACATTTTGTACATCTATTAGGCCAAGTAAAAAAAGAAACCAGTTTCTCGTCCTCGCGCGCATCGATTTTGGCGACCGCATCGATTTTTTTACCATTTACTATTTTCAAAATGGCGCTGAAAATACCAAGAAATTCATAATTCTCGTCCCAGCCCGCTCCCCGCCTGCATCAATTTTCAGTTGCCGCATCCACTTTTTTGATATTTACTATTTTTTCGGCCGCCGAAAAAAAAATCGACAATTCACCTACCAATCATGATGTCTCATTTCTAATTACGCCTTGCGTCCTCTACTTAGCTGTAGTACAGCTATAGCTTCTTTAGTGCGTATGTAATAATGCATGCATTTCACACTGCGAGCTCGGCAAGAAGGAACGTCCCACAAAGCAGTCGAACTGTAGTTGGATGGGCGCGGGCGGCGCCGGCCTGGGCTAGCTGTGATGTACAGTGCTCTTGGTACGTCGTGAAAGCGATAGCGACAACATTTTTGCGATCAATCGCTGATATTGCACGCATATATGGCGCATTGTTCGTATTTTTCCCCGTTTCTCATATTTCAAGCGGATGAATTGTACTGTACGAATGCTTGTGAGGATGGTATCGAGTTTGTATACATTTTCATGTCATTGTGACTACGTGCATGTGTGTGCAGTGTCGGAAGGTACGGTGCCGGTGCAGTGGCCGTGCCGCACCGTATTGGCAAAGTGTGCGTGTCTGTAGCTGTCCAGGGTCGGTCTCCGGTACCATCCCCCCTAATCTGTCAGCTGTCTGCACGCACGCATGAACACATTCGTATGTGTAGAAGCCCGTACACTCTGCTCTGTAACGTTGCATCTGACGGCGATGTATTGTTCTACTGTATTTTGAAGAGAAAATGAATGTGCTTTTCCAGCAAATGTAGAATTATCAAATGGGTGTATCTACAAAATAAATAACTTTTCCACAGATTCTGGTTTGTCTCGTACTTCTGCGGGATACTTTTCTTTACGATGTAAATTCACGGACACGGCCGTGAGTCGTATCATCTGTAGTGTGGTATACAATCATTCATCATCCAAATGATGAGTGATTATCAAATGTCTTTTTAGAACATGAAGAAACATCTTTAAATGTTTAATGCTATAATGCCATATCAGTATCATTTTGACATCCATCTGCAATTGTACAAGCCAGTTTCCAGTTGAATGTGCTACAATTGTATTGTGAAGAAATACAAATACAGATACATACCAGCTGTGTGGACACAAAAAGTCACAAACACCAATGATGAATAAAGCAGTGTTTTGAATATCATGGAATTTATTTCAGTCGTACATTCTTTGTTGAAATACATGTTTTATACCTGTTTCATTTAATAGCACAATACATCAGAATTGCAAGTACACTGGTATCAGAAATGCCATTACAACACTAAATACCAGTTAAGATGGTCATTTTCCCTTGACATCTGTAGTGGAAAGAAAAAGCATACATTTTCTGCATGCATGAAGTTTCATTTCAAGTATGGTACATAATCTATTTGTTTGAAAATGCACAGAGTGCAGGCAAGACATACACTTGGGACCTGGTCTCTCATAACACAGCTACCAGAGTGATATTTCATTTCATAAATCGGATATAGAAAATAGTAAAGCCCTCTCTCGTTACCTTTCTCAGAATTACCGGACGAGAAACACATATTACTTTCATTTTGACAATCCTCGAAAAAATAGTAAGATATCAAATAGTAAGGACCTCCCTCATCGCCTTGCTCAAAAAACCAGGACGAGAAACTACTATCTTTTTTTACTTGGCCTTATACTGTGAGCTATAATTTCTAATTCTACATTGCATGTACACAGTACTCTGTGGTGAAACAGGTGAGCACTGCGTAAAAGTGCAACTCCAGTATCCTCAATGCTTGTCTGCCGTTTTGCTTCATAGAAAAAAGTTGTTGAACAGCTGCGCTCTGACCTGGGAGTAAGAAAGCCGTCATCTCAGAATGAAGGGGTGAGTCATGTCCGCTAACACTGCAAGTTATGTCAGTCAGATGTTGTTGGCTGAGAACCAGAAGGGCTTTTTTTTTTGGGGGGGGGGGGTATTGAGTTAATATTTGTATCATGTTGTAGAGCTCAATTTTCTCTACATTATGGTTTCAGTTCTCAGTGATTTTCATTTTCAGTCAATGTTAACTACTGTATATATGTACATGTAGATTAAAACCACAAGGCGCTATTATACCATATGTTTGGAACAGTACCTAGAAATCTCCCCACTTCTGATTTTCATCAACTTTATACATTTCATGAAAATTGATTGTTTCACATATTCAAGCTCAAATCTTAGAATGTGATAGGGCCCTTCTGGTTCTCCTGACGATATATTGTATTGAACCTACACATTTGGATTGAGAGAATGACATCAACATTTTTAAACAGTTTATCATGAGAGCTTCTGAGTGCTGTGTCATTAATGGCGGTTTGTTTGTTGTTGTTTTCGTAACTTAGATGCTCTTGACTTGTTTGTAGGCAGTAGAGCTACAGTGTATGTGATGTTTGGTGATGATTCACAGTAATGTGATACCAATAGTAGTTTGCCTAATTCTACCCTGGTAGAAACTGTGTTGAAGATTTGTCTACTGGTATTGACTTGTAACAATTTCTTATGTAACCAGATTCTGTGAATTTATTGTGATCGATGCAATGTCCATGCTGCCACTGTCACATGTTGTACAATGTACATATCATTTGAAATGAAAAGCAAATACATAAATGCAACACTGACTCTCATTTACATATGATTCAATAATGAGGCAAATGCAGAGACTTCTTTGCTTTCTTCATTTCTTTCCACAAACTGCAGCAAAATTTGGCCTGTGTGTACGTTAACAATTTATAATACAACTGTATGTTGTTTGGTAGTTTGATTACCTTCTTTAGATATCGGAATACTGTATACGCTATATATTTCGCGGGGGTTTTATTTTCGCGAATTTCGCGAGTCGGGAGCTATTCGCGAAATTAACAACACGCGAAAATATTACCTTCCAAAATGAATTCCTTGCCTTGATGATACGAACATTTCAGTACTAGAATACCATGTCACGGCTTACCGAACAGACCATACTGGCTAAGCTTGTTTACGCACGTCCACGTCTACTATACGAATACTGTAGAGAGCCAATCCATTATCGCAAGGGGACCACTCATCAGAAATCTAGCGCGATGGACTTAACCGCTTCAAAAATGTTGAATTCTAACTTACTAGTTCGCAGAGTTTGGCAAGTCTTTTTCATGCAGTGTATAACTAGTATCATTCTTATATGCTAGTAAGTTGAAAATTCACACTTTCTTTACCACTTCATATTTTCTCTGGTCCCCCAATCGCGAATTTAACCACTCGCGAAAATGTGTGACAGCGGCAATTCGCGAAAATTTATGTACGCGAAAATTATAGCGTATACAGTACTCAAAATACATTTTTTAAGATTGATCCAATGCAGCAGTTGCAAGTCTTCTGTTTGATGACATTTAAAGGATATTTCCTGTTTTTATTGTTTCCTGGCCAACAGAAAAATGCTCCAACCTGCACTAACACCCAACCTCTGACAGCCTCCCAGCATCTCAACATCCCCAATCGCAACAAACCAACACTCCTGGTTGGCTCCGCCCCCAAGCTCCATCAGCACACTGCCACACCCACATTGGGCAGCGGTGGTGGTGGGGGAGGAGGAGGAGGAGGAGGAGGCGGAGTTGGAGGGGGAGGGGGAGGAGAAAAGGTTGGGAGTGGTGGTAGTGGTGGCAGCAGTGTGGGAGTTCCATCAGGGGCTGGAGCAGGGGTGGGGACTGGTGTAGGGGTTGGTCCTCACGCCCCGTCCACCCCAACAAGAATGTCTATCTTGACCAACAAGCCAACGGTGGTCAGCATCAAAGTGCCAAACATCTCTGGCAGACTAACGTCAATGGTGGTGAAGAGACCAGCGACACAGAACCTTTCCAAAGTAAGTGCTACATTTGTGAAGCCCTATCTAATTGTCCCCGCCGAACGAGTTCGTGCAGGGGACTATGAAACGGGCTCCATACGTGTGTGTGTCCGTGTGTGTGTATGTGCGTGTGTGTGTGCGTCCATGTGTGATCAAAATGTTCAATTTGCTACTTCTCTGTCATTTATGAGCCAATTTTGATTCTGTTTGCCTTATATGATAGCGCTACATGGGAGCTTTGAAACTTCTACACAGAATTTCTGTTGTGACCTTTGACCTATATTGTACATTTTGCTACAAAATGCTACTCCTTCGCCATTTCTAACCCGATTTCGATTCCGTTTGCTTTATGTGATGACACTAGGTGACGGCTTCAAAACTTCTACACAGAATTTTGACCTTTGACCTTGATTTTGGACCTGTATTGTACATTTTGCTACAAAATGCTACTCCTTCACCATTTCTAACCTGATTTCGATTCCGTTTGCTTTATGTGATGGCACTAAGTGAGGGCTTCAAAATTTCTGCACAGAATTTTGACCTTTGACCTTTGACCTTGATTTTGGACCTATATTGTGCATTGGCTACAAAATGCTACTCCTTCGCCATTTCTAACCCAATTTCGATTCCGTTTGCTTTATGTGATGGCACTTGGTGAGGGCTTCAAAATTTCTACACAGAATTTTGACCTTTGACTTCTTTGACCTTTGACTTCTTTGACCTTTGACCTTGATTTTTGACCTATATTGTACATTTTGCTACAAAATGCTACTTCTGGCGGGGACATATATTACGCACCGCGTAATTTCTACTTTTCCTTGTTTCATTCATAATGAAACCTCTTGTGGGTATTTCTGTCATTTTCTCTTTCATTCTTTAGGTATGAATGGGACCTATGTAGTTTTTCTTTAGAAAGTTGAACATTGTCTTTTAGCTAGAAAATGTCTGTGATAATCATTCTAGATTTAAATACATGGAGCATTTTGATGATTTGACATAAATATTAGATGAAAGTATTATCTGGATTGTCTATTTTCTTACTCATGGAACAAATTGTGTTTAAATGAGGCATTCTTATTGTACAGATACCAACCTTAAATTCTGTAATGTGATGATACATGTATGTCATGCTGGCACTTGGAAGTGTTAAATTCATTTATTTTCATTTGATAAGTATAAATTCATTTATTTACTTATTGTATTCATTTACATGCATTAACACCCACCCCCTCCCCCCATCTCCAGGAATTGGACTACATGGCCAAGCAATACAAGCGACAGTTTTTGTCCACAAGGCCCAAGGATAATCCTCATCCCTCCTCGCTTGGTACCAGTACTGCCTCATCTTCGTCTTCGTCCACCCCGGCAACGATCTTCACGTCGGCCTCCAGCGCACCTTGCAAGAAGCCTATGACTGCTGAAGAGACAGTAAGAGCACGGGTTCAACTTCTCTGGAACTGTAATAGACTGTTTCTGTAATGTATTACAATTTATGGTTGTTTCTTTTCCTACAGTCTAGTAGCAAAGTATTTCATTCACATGCTCACTTCCATTAAAGTTTTATCTAGGCAGGAATTCACTTGGTTGTTTCTAGGTTGGGTATCAAGTCTTCAGCAAGCTGTGAGGTTGTCAGAGCAACTTTTTTGAGCGAAGCATGCATAAAATCTGAATATATTACAGTTTTTGTCAGTCTATTCAACACCATGTTCAGGCTAGATGTACAATAAATGGAAGAGTTTTTAGTTGAGTGAAGCACATTGTAGTAGAGGTTTCAGCAAAATCAGACCTAAAATCATAGAGTTATGTAAATTCTAGAGTTTCACATGTTTTCATGGAGCAATAATATGGTTATTGCTCATTAGATGAGGTGATAATGTCATAACCTCACAAGTCTTCTGATAATGATGATAATAAATATGACTTCTATTGTGCCAAATCCACTCTGCAAAGTGCTAAACGTGTATACATACTATCATTACCTCGGTCACTGGATAGACCTATATTGTTTCCAACCACCACTGACAGTGCTCCCTCTCCACTCTCTTGGGAGCATTCCAGCCAGTTGCCATTTTACAGGTGCACACATGTTGATCAACCAACATTCTCATCCTCCCGGGTACCCATTTATACTCCTGGGTGGAGAGCAGCATTGTGGACAAAGTGCCTTGCTGAAGGGCAAACATGTCAGGCTTCGTTTGGGCTTGAACCCACAATCCCAAACCACACTTATACTTTCCCTTGAGAGTTTCTTGTTAAATATGGGCAGAGGTGACTCCAAAAGAACTATTCATTGAGGGGTGCAGCCTTGAAGTGAATAGTTTTTTTGGAGTCACCAACAGAAGTTTTTGCTCATGATTGTCATTACAGTTGTGCAGGAGTGTAAAGCTGAAGTATGATATGTGTGTCATTCCCTATGACAGAAGTTGGAGTTCATGGCATCAATAGGTCTGGTCACCCCCAAGACCGCGGAGACCCTTCAGAGTAAACGGTCAGAGAGGAAGAGGAGGAGTACGGCCAATCCTCAGTTCTCAAATTACGACAAGCATGAATTAGAGGTAAGTCATGGTGTGCCTTCAAGGTGATACTCCTAGCTCTCTTAGTTAGGCCTGGGCAGATCATTTCCTATATGATTGTAATTTTGCATGTACAGTACTCTCCGCATAATCGGGTAGGCTCGAGCAGAGCGTTTCTTACCCGATTAAGCGGAGTACCCGATTAACAGAAGAACACGTCTTACTCACAATAGACATACACAATGTGTGTGTACATGCATTTTACCCTGCACCAAACACCTACACTGTATGCCTGCACGGTATATTATACATAACTTACACTTGCTCAGTCACGAACAATAATTTACACTCATTTTATGGACAAATAGGCCCTATGTCTTCAGAAAACATTGTCGTTTGACTGTAGGCTCTTCGCTAACATGCAGGCGTGTTCCGAAAGGAACACGTCTCTTTGCGTGCACTAGTCACGTAGAACGTCGTGTTACTTTTCGAGAAGTGACCGGGGAATTAGGAGCTGGTGCATGGCCTGATTCTCGTTGCAAACTTATCGCATTGTGAATGTCGCTGCCGAACACGGGATGAGCGCAAGTGTGTTCAACTCCTGTCTGTCTATGCAATTGTGAGTACCAGCTACACGTGTAATGTTCGTTTCCGTGTGTCAAGTTGGTACTTGTACATGTGTTTTCATGTTTAATCACTACCCGAATGATGAGTCTTCTTTGCAAATTAAGCAGAGAATGCGATTAGTCGTGGAAAATGGACATTCATGATTGCTTAAAGTGTTATATCTGCGATAAAATGTGGGTAGAAATAAGATTGGAAGACAATTATTTACCCGTTTATGCGGAGAGGCAACCCAATTATCAGGTAATTTTTATGTGCATTGGAACTGATTTTGAATTCACTACCCTATTAAACGTAGTACCCGTTTAAGCGATACCCGATTACGCGGAGAGTACTGTACTCATATTGTAGAATGCATTGGAGATCAAGGTAACATTGTACAAGCAGTAAGATGCTGAAGATGTCTGAAGGAAAACAAAAACAGAAGAAGACAAAAGTAAGCATTTTCTGTAAATGTTAGCAACAAGAGTCCATTAAAATCTTCTCAGACAACAAGTTAAAACTCAGAAAACTTGTGTTTGAATGAGTTTTTGTGTGCAAAGAAAAATTGTACTAATTTCTAATATTCCACAAAGACGTCTCCATTATTTGAAACACTTGTAGTAACTTTGCTCACATCTTGCTGGTCCACCAGCCCTACAATAAACAACATTATGAAAAAAAAAATATATACTCTGGGGAATTCCCAGCCTACTTTCCCGTAATACCCATACTTTGCTCTCCTTTGTACACTGTTTTGTTTGCTGCACCATATAAAGATCTCTACATCTGGGATTCCCACAGAACCATGTTTGACAACTTTGCTCTTATTTTATTTTTGTTTGCAGAGTCGAAGGTCAGCTACAAGTTACCTTGCTGCAGCGAACGGCTGGTCTGGGGAAAGAAGACGCAAAGGTAAGGAAGCCACAGTGTGGGTCTTCTGCCTGTTTGATGAAATGGAGAATCTTGAGTCCAAAGAAAAGTGTTTTTAGAGGTCGGCTAATGTGTACCAGAACTTCATGTCACACTCATCTGCAAGAAAAATTGTGCAAGCGATTCTAAGACAAGCCAGTTATGATTTATGAATCAATGTTTACCAGTCACATTATTTGTATTTGAACTTTATGAACAGTTATTGTTTACGTGCAACCTGATTCTATATGATTTTTTTTTTCATATTTTTTTATTTTTTATTTCCAAAGAAAGAATTAAGCTGTATTCAACTATGGGTTCCTATTTTTTTCGAGCCCACCGGAGGTGACGGGAGACTAAGGGATCGCCTGCGGCGTCTGTCCGTAACGCTATAAAAACTTTAATAACTCTGTACTCTGGGCTTCAATTTGAATCAAACTTGGAGGGAAGAATGGTCATACAAAGTTGTACCTTTTATTAAGTCTGAACGTCACCTCAAGGTTAAAGGTCACAGGCAGGGGTCAATGAACTTTTAGGGCCCAATGTTAAGTTTTTAGGGCGCGTTTCGATTATGGGCTATAACTTTTGATCCGTAAGTGTATTTGTGACCAAACTTGGATGGTAGATGTACCTTGAGGAGTTGATGGTCACCACAAGGTCAAAGGTCACAGGCAGGGGTCAATGAACTTTTAGGGCCCAATGTTAAGTTTTTAGGGCACGTTTCGATTATGGGTCATAACTTTTGATCCATAAGTCCGTTTGTGACTAAACTTAAGTGGTAGATGTCCCTCGGGGAGTTGATGGTCACCACAAGGTCAAAGGTCACAGGCAGGGGTCAATGAACTTTTAGGGCCCAATGTTAAGTTTTTAGGGCGTGTTTCGATTGTGGACCATAACTTTTGATCCGTAAGTCTATTTGTGACCAAACTTGGATGGTAGATGTACCTTAGGGAGTTGATGGTCACCACAAGGTCAAAGGTCACAGGCAGAGGTCTATGAACTTTTAGGGCCCAATGTTAAGTTTTAGTGCGCATTTTGATTATGGGTCATAACTTTTGATCCGTAAGTCTATTTGTGACCAAACTTGGATGGTAGATGTACCTTGGGGAGTTGATGGTCACCACTAGGTCAAAGGTCACAGGCAGGGGTCAATGAACTTTTAGGGCCCAATGTACTGTGCATTTGATTATGACTCCTAACTTGATCCGTAGGTCCATTTGTGAACAAAAAAAAAAAAAAAAAAGGTGTTGTACATTTGTGGGCGAGACACATTATTAGTAGTTGTTATCATGTTTGTAATAGTATTATTCTATGGTACATTCTAGCTTGATTTCATGTATCATTGTATTTTCTTTGATATATTTGATGCATTTTTGAAGAAAAAAAATGAAAATAGATCAAAATTAAAATTGAAATTGAAATTTTCATGATTACTAAACCTTGTGTGAAGTGTACAGTTACCATAGATGTGGTATCTTGTGTTGTTACCTCCGCCAAGGGGGGAAGTTATGTTGTCATTTCCGTTGGTTTGTTCGTTAGTCAGTTAGTTTGTTAGTTTGCCTTTTTGTCCGTGTGCAAAATAACTCAAAAAGTTGTGCATGGATTTAGATGAAACTTGCAGGAAAGGTTGAGAATGACACAAGGAACAGATGATTAAATTTTGGTAGAGATCGGGAAATTTGTATGGGTTTTATGAAGGATTTTCTATATTTTGCCACGTAGGGTCAATGAACTTGGAAGTTCAAGCTGCGCATTTTGAAGTTTTCATGCGTGCACTAAAGCGCGCGCTCTAATTTCTGCTGGGGCAAGGCGCGCCGCGCATGCTGAGGGTTTATGACGTAACAAAGGCTTCTTTATTGGGAAATCAGGTGATTTTTCAGTGGGTGGAAATCACTGATCTCTATGGAAGAGCAAGATCATCGGTGGAAAGTAACTGCTTGTCAGAGGTCTGCGCTCTCAGAGTGCTTTTCTAGTTTATTATGGTATAATTGTGCGACATGACACCAATGTACTTTTCAGATATAAAAGTTTTGCAATGGCATCTAATCAAATCATGAGGTGGTGTTTTCTGGGTTTGCTCAGATTTTCTGTCTTCTTCACCTTTACAGCTGGCAGACCTGCTCGCTTCGCTGATGGAATTGGTTCAGAAAATATAGGAGTCAACGGCTTAGCAAAGCAAGAACCAGATGTGAGTACTGAGATAAGCTTTCAGCTAGTTCATGCCTCCCTGCCCTATTGTTTTCAGACCCTGTGTGAAAAGCTGCTATACATCACCGATTGATGTCTTCTTTCATACTATCTTTTCTTCTGTACTATTATTACTCATGAAAGGTTAGATAAATGAAAGTATTCTGATGAATTTTTATTTGGAATGAAGCTATCAGCACTAGATTCATGGTCTAAAAATTAAACCACTGTAGCAACACTCCTTCATAGCCGCAGGTGAGCGTGCCTGCTACATGAGCACATGTTACACCATACCTTCCCTCCAGTGTACTATATAACAAGGAATGTTCATATGCATTTTTGTCTTGCAAATTTTGTAAGAGCCAAGATTTACGAAATTAAAGTTCTTGTGTACACTAAATGCACTGAATGCCAGTGGCAATTTGTGAAAATTTTATGCCACGAAAAGGCGGTTGGCTCCAATTCACAAAATTTAATGCCGCGAATATATCTTGCTTTACTGCAAACTAATTCCATGTACCATGAGGTTTGAAATGTCAGAAAATGGAGCATTGCGAGAGTCTTTCCAAGTAGTGGTGACAAATAGCAGCCAACCAGTGTGATCTTGCCACAAAAAAAAAGAAGAAGAAAAGTGCTGATTGTGGTCAGTGCCATGGAATGCTGATTTTGAATTAATTCCTTTTTCTTTCTCATTTCTCAGGGCCATGAAGATATATGTGCAGTGTGCCGCCAGATAGGAGAGCTGCTAATGTGTGACACCTGTAACCTAGTCTACCACTTGACCTGCCTAGACCCTCCCCTCTCAGCCGTGCCTCCTGGGGTCTGGAGCTGTCCACAGTGCAAGGTTTGACTACCTTCCAAGAATTTGTCTTTCCCGAGTGATTCAGAATCCAGTTTACCCCGTGTTCACACTAGGCGCGGCATTGCATTGCAGGAATTTCCCCTCCAGATCAAAGTGTGGCTGGCTGGCTACTCACCGGGACTTCTCCCTGTGTCCCCGCGAAGATTGTTCGGTCATTAGACAAAATTTTTTTTTTGGGGGGGGGGGGGGGACAGAGTGACCTTGGCTTGTAATTGATAGCGCTCAGCTGTATTCATCGGATGTGCAATGCGCGAAGTATTGTATCAAGTGGCAGGGGTACTCCCAAATCTCGATAGACCCAGTTTCTTGGGGAGAGTCGTGATACTAAGTGTGGGCGGTCAGTCTTACAAAGATATCTCTCCCGACTGTCCCCGCTAAAACAGGACCCAGTGTGAACGCAGGGTAGGAGATACCTGATGGTGTCAATCAGTGTCGGTTACTTGCATTCTGTTTTGTTGTTGTTTTGTTTTTTAAGCCATCTTGTACTGATTTTCATTTGATCAATGTAATTTCTTCATTTGTACATTGTATAGAAAAAAAAAAGAAATGAAAGACATAAGTGTAATTTCTTGCCCTATACAGTGTAGATGAGATTACTGTAGTTTTGCTGAGAGTGTCATACAGATTTCAAAAATCTGGACAAATCTATATGAAGTTGGACAGCTAGAAACCTTTTGTTCTTTAAGTTGCTGGTCGTTATTTATTTGTGTTGTTTTTATTTGTTCAATTATAAGGACTATGAGATTTGTGTGGATGATGTGGGTTGGTTTCATTTTCTTTCTTTCTGATTTTGGTGCAGTTAAAAGGGAAGGACAACCCAGAAAACTGGCAGGGCACATTGGCAGTGGTGCACGCCTTCCTTACTCACAAACAAGCCATGGAAGAGGAGAAGAAGCGCTTAGGGAGGCGGGCGGCAGAACTCCGGATGCAGCGGCTACAGCTAGAGCAGAAGGCGAAACATCTCAACGAGGCCATTACAGTAAGTTGTCATGTTGATAGGGTGCCCTCAATAAGATCATTACAGTTAATCATCGGGTTGGTAGGGAATGCTCAATGAGGCCATCACAGTAAGGCATCGTGTCGGTATGAAACCCCTTTTAGTATTCGCAAGAACTTCCTGTTTCTCACCATCTCAAGGTTGCTAGCTGCATTTCATGAAAAAAATAGTACATATAGGACTTTAAATTGAAATTAGTCTACCACTTGTTCTGGATACAATGTACCTTCTAGTCAACAAGCTCCCTGGAACTTTTCTGTATGTCTGTCAACGCAAGACATTGTGACACTGTGTAGCAGTACGAGTTGTAAAGTAGTGGAATGCCCATTCTTGTAGAATGGGATAGAGAATCTCTGTGTTTAGATTAATTGTGGTGCTATTTTTTTCGACCCCTCTTTCTCCAATTCTTTAGTAGATTATTGATTTACAACACTGTTTAGAAATCATTTTGATCTTTGTTATCTTTCCAAGAACTTTAAATTGTAGATATTTCACAATTGGGGAATTTGATAGTTTAATTGATGTGATGTCAGTGATGAATTATACAATAAATGTGTGCTTACTTTAAGTGTATCTTTATGCCTCCGCCACGAAGTGGTGCCGGAGGCATTATGTTTTCGGGTTGTCCGTCCGTCCGTCCGTCCGTCCGTCCTTCCGTCCGTCCGTCTGTCCGTCTTTCCGTCTTTCCGTCCGTCCGTAATGAATTTTGTGGACAAGGTAACTATCAAAAGCTGTTGAGGTATCCTAATGAAACTTGGCATGTATGTGTATTAGGGGGTGAAGTTGTGCCTATCAACTTTTGGGTGCACGTGCTCAAGGTCAAAGGTCAAAAGGTCAAGGTCAAATACATAAAATTTCACTATTTCCACCATATCTATGCAATGCCTGAAGATATTTTCTTGAAACTTAGTGCATACATGTATTACCCAATTTAGATTCTCTGGTGAAAGTTTGGGTCATGAGGTCAAAGGTCAAAGGTCAAAAGGTCGAGTAAAAGTATTAAAACTTCTTTTTTTTCTCTGTAAATTGGAAAATTGTTCAAGGTATCTTCATGGAACATAGTATATACATGTACTGACTGGCAGTGATTATCTAGAGAATGTAGGGTTCATGGGGTCAAAGGTCAGGGGTCAAAGGTCAAGTGCAACACTTCAAAATTTTACTATTTCCCTCATGTTCATGCAATGCCAGCAGGATTATTTTTTTTTTTTTACACTTGGTGTATGCATGTGTAACCTAATAGAAATTCTCTGGAGAGTTTTTTTTTTCTTTTTTTTTTTTTGCCTCAAAGGTCAAAAGGTCAAAGATCAAGTGAAAGTGCTGAACTAACTTTTTCCTCCATATCTCTGAAGTGGCTCAATTTATCGTGAAACTTACTGCATATTTATGCATGTTCTACCTGAAAGTGATTATCTTATGAATTTTAGGGTCAAAGGCCAGATGAACATGGTAACAATTTACTATTCAGTACAGAAATTGCACTTTTTCTCCATACCGGTACCATGAAAATTACTCAATGCATAAATGTATGAATGGGTCAAAGTCAAGTTAAAGTCCTTAAATCCCCAAATACATGCTCTCCTATTCATCCAATTAAACCAAGGTCAAGGAAGGAGAACATTTAACACATTTATGACAAACTTGTCATTTCAGTATTTTGCCAGTTTTGTGAAAATGTAATCACACATTGTCCACATGTACTATCTAGACCTATTAGGAGAATCATGCATTATGGCGGAGGCATACCAGTCGCCATAGCGACATTTCTAGTATTAGTTAAATTTGTATTACCTGAAAGACTTAGAGCAAAGGTGTAACCACCTTTTTGTAGATTTTGTAATACACTGTAACAATCATGCTGTTGAAGACCTTAGCATCAGTGCCCATGAAAAACTCTTTATTTATTGTAGCAAGGGCTGTTGCCTTTTGGGAATGCTACTATGGCAAAGAGTTAAGAGTCATTGATAAGTTTATATCACTATGAGGCAGCTTGCTTCCACCAATGAAAGATCTTTAGAAAGTTTCCATGTGATTTTCTGCTGTTTGTTTACACCTTGCCATGCCTTGTGCTCATTTTTCTGATCTCACAGAAACAGTCACAGGCCAACGAGTCCCTGATGCAATCCTTCCACAAGACGGAGGGCACCATCACGCAACTCAAGGACTTCCTGTCCAGCTTCCAGGTGAAGGCCGAGTCCCACGCCCCCACCCGGTCAGTCACGTCCACTTCCCAGACCAAGCCCGGCAGCCAATAACGCCCAGCAACCTTCCCCTCCCCACCCCCCCCCCCCCCCCCCCCCCCACCCCCATGATGGCATCATCCAGAAGTTACAGACAGGTGTATCACCTTTTGTGTAAACGTCAACTCAAGAGACAGACACCAGAAGAGACAGATAGGAGATATTGGGCCCACCTGTGGTGTGCTAGGTGTAAGAGGTAGCTCAGTGTTCACCAGTTTCAGAGATATTTCTTCTGTTCTTTGCTCTGGTATGAGGCTCATTTGCACACGGAGTGCGTAGCTAGCTCAGTTTGTGTATTAGCTGCAGTTAGAACCACTTTGTGTTTATAGGCGTCCTTGTTTGGAAGACCCCCGGTTTGGTATGAAGGATGCGTGTGATTATGGACCAGATTGGAGTTTTCTCGATTAAGAAAGTGGGCACTACATTTTGCTGTCCCTCCTTGTCTAGTTAAGTACAGGATTATTCACTACCATTTGTGCTTTTTCAGGGTCTCTTTAACGCCTTAGTCGCAAAGGGTGCTTAGGGCATCATTTTTTTTTTTCGCAATATTTTACCTGTACCTTGTCAAAATACTTTGATGGAAGTTCCTATTTTGCTATCTGAACTTTTCAATAACGTCTACATCCTACAATCTGCATTATGCATTACATTGCGTAAGGCCGACTGTGCAAGAAAAACGGGTAATTCTTTGGGTGTTTTTGCTGTAGACTAGAAAACAACTCACATGCCCGTATGGTGGTATACACTGTATATGTCATTTCTTTGTGTTTTTTTTCCCCCTAAGAAATAGAGACAAATGTAAACCATAGCAGAGTCCATGCAAAATTTTGTAATTACAGTTTGTAACAGACCAAGCTCTGGAGGTTAACACTACTCAAAGCCTGGTCTTGTGTCAATGAGCTAGCAATTATGGCAAAATGTAAAGATGTTGTTTTCAGCCCAGGAATAGAAGGCATGCTCTGTACAATGTACTTGTGTACACATTTGTGAGCGGGAATCAAGAAGGCTCCTTTTTTTTTTTTTTTTCAACTGTAGCAATGACCTATGCAATATCATTTGTTTTTATTTTCAGTGATTTGATTTTCCCATAAGTTGCAGGCTATGAATGGTGAATCTCTGAACATAAAATGTTCCTGTATTTTGCTGGGAATTCATAGCAATTTACTTCTAATACAAGATTTTGTCCTCCACCTCCTTAGCAATAAACATCCTATGAAATACAGTCAAACCTGCCATTAGCTACCACCAATTGAAGGCAAAAAGAGTGGCTGTTACAGACAGGTGGCCACAATACACAGGTTCACCAACATTTTGTGTGTCACACACATGTACATATAATTATGTTGAAAAGGCGATTGGGGTGTGTCAGTGACTGAGCTAGCATTTTGTACATGGGACAGTGTTGTTATTGATTGCCGAGTTGCACACCAGCGTGCACGCAGTAAACAAGATTTTCATGAGTGCGTTCTATTCCAAAGTAGTGGCTAAATACAGCAGTGGTGATCACTGAACTGTTTGCCGTGCTCGACCATCACAGCTGCAAAGAAAAAAAGATATGCTTTATTAATGGCTCAGCCTAAGTAGACATGCTGAATCATTGGCTCTGCTGCAGTCCTGTATTGGTCTTTGGGTGCTGTACACAGGTGAAGATCTACATGGGGACACAAAATTGATGACCACAGGCCACATTAGACAGGTGGCCACTGTACACAGGGTCTTTAATATGACTCTTCTTTTGGGCAATATCTTAGTGGCCACATGCAGCAGGTGGCCGCTAAGGCAGGTTTGACTGTATGTGGGACCCCGCAACCTCCTGCTTTAAATAGATGATTATGTTCTCTTTGGTAGTTTATTCATCTGTAGTTGGTTATCATAATGTTCATGTGATAATTCGATGAAGAAACTACTGAAGGCACCTCGACATCAGAGACTCCAACCCCAAGCACCTTCTGATCTGGAGATTCTCCCGCCTGAAACCCCTAGCAAACGGGAGACTCCAACTTGATGTGCGCGAAGTTCCTTGTGGCCAGGGTCCAGCTCTAGGGTTCTAGATGTTATCTCATGCTATTTAAGGCTTATTTTTCAACATACGATGGCACTAAGTAAGAAATCATTTCAAGCGGGAGTAATTAAATCTCAAGTGGGAGAACAGGAGATTTTTCAAAAATGGGCTTTCGGCGGGAGATCTCCCGTCGAAAGCGGGAGAGTTGGAGTCTCTGCGACATCATGGGACTTTGTCATTGACATTGTGCTAATAACCTCAGCAGATTTGGGGGATTTTAAAGCCAAAGACAGGTCTGACATTTCTCTTTTGAAGCAATAATGTGAAAAGAAAAGATATCTTACAGAATGCATTCGGCATGCATAGTCTTAAGGCACCTTTGGTTTGTCCACAAAGATACAAGCATTCTTGCTTTGTGTGTCTCCTGTCATACAATGTATGTCAAGGTCAGGTTTATGAAGGCAAAATCCAGTTTTAAGAATTGCATCCTGTACATGCTAATTATACGAAGAAGTATCAAGAAGTTGATTTACAGGATTATGTGACAAATGAATGTGTTAATGCTTGTCAGTGATTTGTTTTATGCGTCATGTGCCTGGCAGAAGGGTCCTAGCATGGTAACAGTCTTTAACATTATGCTAAGGCCCTTCTGCCAGGCACACAACAAATTAGTTTGTAGGGTTCAAAGATGGAAGTTAGTCCTTTAAAAGTCATAACCATTAATTTGAGGTTAAAATGTGTTGAGCTGGTCAAGGCTGAGTAGATTCTAGAACGGAGACAAGATTGAAGTTTCTTGTAATCTTACTCAGAATCAAATTTCTTCATGTTTCTTTGCTATGGTTTTACTTTAGTTCCTTGCTTCGTTGCTTTTGCCCATTCATTTTCCTCATTTTTCATTTCATATGTTATAAGTAGTTGCATATTCTGTTTCTGTTGTGAGAAAATAATGGAATCGATCCACTCTGTGGGGAACTTTTGAGCAAGCGTGGGGTTCATGTTGCCCTATCAACGTGCTGTGACAGAATGTGTCAGGATTGTATGATTTTATTGATAAGCTTTGACTTTCTCAATGAAGTGTGATGTGATGTGGAGTTTGCATGCAAGAAGAGATTGTGTGCGCTTTTCAATTGTCTGAACTGCTTTTGTCTCGGTTCTTTGCTTTGGTCTGTTTCTGAATTTCTAAGTTTTCGTACTTACAGCCTGCCACCTCATGTGGTGTGTTACAAATGGCTTGCCTCACAACTGAACGAGTGATTGTAAGTCGAACACTAGCAGTAAACAGGGGAAAATGAAGTTTTTCTGCTTTCAAATTGCGTCAGTTCTACCAGCAAAGAAATGCCTTTTCTGTTGTATAGCCTTTTCTTGCATGCTAGAATGTGCTTGCATTTACTTCTGCAGTCATCAATGTTGGATGCAGTGCTAGCCTTGAAAGTAGAAGGATGAGTGTGTGTCTTGTACAGAAGAACGTCACACACCTAGTCACAGTACAAGTTTGCATTTGTGTGTGTGTGTGTGTGATTAGCGGCACTCATGAGCCCCTGGTACTTGATTAATGTTTGTGTCAGTTGAAGTAGATTCACACTTTCAAACTTCTCCCACAAAGTGCGTATGACATCCATAGAATCTTTGGGAGCCTATGGTCAAATTTTGCATATTTTACAGCTAGGCAATAGATGATATTACTGCTCTTTCCTATATTTTTTTTTCAACCTTTCTGTACAAGCCAATCACTTATCAGATTGATGAAAATTGTTGTCCTCTGAGGTATTGATGGACCGGCATGAGGCTGACCTACGTATCAACTGGCTGACTATCAAATTGTCAACATCCTAAATCCTGTTTGCCTTTGTGTGCTTGTCTGTATAAGAAGTTTTCCTGTAGGGCATACTTCTGTCACATTTTGGTGTCTGCATAAAAAGACTCAAGGAATTAATAAAATGACGTGGTAAAGATATTTTTGTATAATTCCTTCCCCCCCCCCCAACTTATCAGTGCATTCGCTCCACTGTTTTCCACCCAGCAGGTTCTTGTTGTTGCCATGGAAACGTGTGAGACCAGGGGGGTGTTTCATGAAGCGTTTTGTCAGATATTTCGTCTGACAAAATGTTAAAAGCTACTGAAATCCTTGCATCTGATTGGCTGAGAGCAAATTTGTCCGACAAGTTGTCGGATAAAAATGCTTCGTGAAATGCCCCCCTGAATATGAGATGCCATGCACACTTGAGTGTACTACATTGTATATGTTCAGTTCTTGCCTTCCGGTGAATGCTTGCCTCTAGCATGATGCCCTTTAACTGCCCAGAGAAGTGGTAGCATACTTGCTCCAACTACATTTTATTTCTCTTCTGTGTTTGTTTCATGTCATTGTGTTTGTACCACATGGTTCCATCCATGCAAGGTCCATGCTTGTAATATCAAAGAAAGGTCTATTTACAATTAAGAATAAAATTTGCCGTTAAGAAAGAATTCAATTGCCAAAACTATTTTCTTGCACTCCTGTGCACCCATGGAATGTTTTTGCGCTGAATTTGCAAGCACAGTTCCTCTTATGCCCCAACTGTGCATGAATAAACAGTGTCCGGCGTCTGACTGTGGCGTCTGACCCTGTCCTGTAAACATAATGGTCTGTATTTGCCAACAGCTTTATAAATACAATACGTTTTGTCTAATCCATTTCTGTGATGTGTTGTGGTTCAGTTTTTTTTTCCAAGGAGGATTTCAGAGAACTAATTTTGATTTGTACTAGTTCAGGATTGACAGATCATTTATTTTTTGTGTATGAGTCCATAGACTTGCTGCTTCTTTCTCCACATTTTCAGGTCCTCGGGAGATCTCCCCATTTCATATCTGTATTGTCATATTCCTTTAGTTCAGTGTCTTTCCAACTTGTACCACACATGCTTGACGCTTCAGCCATAGTTATGTGTATATAAACAAGCCTATGAACACGCCTAGTAACAAAATATCTTTTCAAAGTCTCGCATTAAGCAGCAACATGCAGCAAGTCCAAGAATCATATGTGTACCAGTATGCACTTGTTCAGAATAGCAATGCAACAGAGCAACAACAACAACAAAAAAGTAACCTGATCGAGCTCAAGCAAGCGCTTATGAGCAATGCTTTTATTTTGAGGTCCAAAAATTTTATTTGCAGTTCTCAGTTTGGTTCTGACACACTGCATTTGGCAAATTTTCAAATAAATTCCCCAAATGAGTGAGACCTAACTGCAAATTGCACTGCAGTGCAAATCCCCAAAGTCAGTGTTATTTTTTATGTCCCCTTTGCTTGATATAAAAGGATGAATTACATCCATTTCCAGTTGAGTGTGTGTAAGTTGGGAGAGAGCTGATAACAAATAGCAGGGAAAACTAATAATTTCAGGGAGAATTGAAAATTGAATTATTGAAGTACTGCCATGTCCATGTGTTACGGAGCTAAAACTCTGCTCCATTCATCATACTACTATGTCTATGTTACATGCTGATCCTTTTCGGGTTTATATCTGAAAGATAGGGAAAAGCGATGTGACAGATTTTTTGCTGATCTCTTAGTATTACTCCTTGATCCTTTAATACCAGCCATGATCTTTGTGTGTATTTCTGAGCTGCAGACTCATACGTTTCTTTGCAGTCAAGACTTTTGAGCTGCCCATTGTCACAACAAGTGGCATTGTGTCTGTGTAAGAACAGCACATCAGATGTACTATTTTGGGATGTTATCATGGGCAGAATTGGTACGGATAGCGTTTCAGAGGTATAACCTTGAATAAAAATATTCTTCTAGTGGGTGACAGAATCTGTTTATCTACCATCTGTGTATCTGAATTCCTGCTGTGTTATGTAATGCATATGTTGCTCTGGTCTCGACTCAAGTACTTAATATTTAATTGTATGTCACATCTAGTATGGTGACTTGTAGACACCTTATCTCGGTGTCCTTTGGCGTCAATGAGCAGATTTTTTTCAGTTTTGTGCAGTTGAGTTGGCTATGATTATTTGCCATGGCAAATCTTCCCGACAGACCTAGCTCTTGTAAAATCTTGATAGGATTTACTTAGCAAGGATTTCTCATTTGCTATGGTTCCTATTACATTTAGTGTCATGGTGTGATCTGTTTTTGTATGCAGATATCAGTCTGTCATAAATACTGCTACTAGTAGTGTTTATGATGTTTTCATTATGCCTCCGCCACGAAGTGGTGCCAGAGGCATTATGTTTTCGGGTTGTCCGTCCGTCCGTCCGTCCGTCCGTAATAAATTTTGTGGATAGGGTAACTAGCAAAACCTTTTAAGGTATCCTAATGAAACTTGGCATGTATGTGTATTAGGGGGTGAAGTTGTGCCTATCAACTTTTGGGTGCACATGGTCAAGGTAAAAGGTCAAGGTCAAATACGTAAAATTTCACTATTTCCTCCATATCTATGCAATGCCTGAAGATATTTTCTTGAAACTTAGTGTATACATGTATTACCCAATTAAGATTCTCTTGTGAAAGTTTTGGGTCATGAGGTCAAAGGTCAAAGGTCAAAAGGTCAAGTTAAAATATTAAAACTTCGCTTTTTTTCTCCGTACCTTGGAAATTGTTCAAGGTATCTTCATGGAACATAGTATATAAACATGTACTGACTGGCAGTTATTATCTAGAGAATCTAGGGTTCATAGGGTCAAAGGTCAGGGGTCAAAGGTCAAGTGCAACACTTCAAATTGTCACTATTTCCCTCATATTTATGTAATGCCAGCAATTTTTTTTTTTTTACACTTGGTGTATGCATGTATAACCTAGATTATCTGGAAAGTTTCTTTTTCTCTTTTTTTTTGGGGGGGGGGGGGGGCGGGGGTTTGCCTCAAAGGTCAAAGATCAAGGGAAAGTGCTGAACTAACTTTTTCCTCCATATCTCAGAAGTGGCTCAAGTTATCTTGAAACTTACTACATATTTATGCATGTTCTGCCTGACAGTGATTATCCTATGAATTTTAGGGTCAAAGGCCAAAAGAAAACGGTAACAGTGTACTTTTCAATACAGAAATTACACTTTTTCTCCATACCTTGAAAATTACAGTATTCATACACTTATGAATGGGTCAAAGTCAAGTTAAAGTCCTTGAATCCCCAAATACATGCTCTCCTATTCATCTAATTAAACCTAGGTAAAGGAAGGTGAACATTCAACACATTTGTGACAAACATGTAATTTCAATATTTTGCCAATATTGTGAAAATGTAATTATGCATTGTCCACATATACTATAGACCTATTAGGAGAATCATGCATTATGGCGGAGGCATAGCAGTCGCCTTAGCGACATTTCTAGTTATAATTGTTTCTAGATTATTTACTTTTCTTTATTATTGACATTGATTATTATTATTGCTGTCATGATTATTTCGTCGTTTATTCAGATTTTTTTACATTTACATGATTGATTGTAAATCCTTGGTAATGACCAAGGATACAATAGTAGGAATGAATCTGTTTCCTATTGTCTCGAACAGTAATCAAATTAGGCATGGTCGCACCCAGCTCTTAGCGCCAGAAAGACTTCCAGCTTCAGATGTCTTTCCAGTTACATACGGCAATATTACTGTGTAATCCATCTAAGATTAGCAAGGACGCCCTCTACAGTCCAGATTGCTGAGAAATTTGATGCAATTTCGTATGTGTGTTTTGCATAATTCAAGTACCATATGTGAACTCACTACTAAAGCCTCAGTTAGCTTTGGGAAATCAAGAGAAGCGCTGAAGCCATACCCCATTTGCTTTTACTCTTTTATGCTCATAGTGATTAAAGCAAGTTATTTTCAGGCAGGAACGTTTCTGATGGCAAAACACTGAAGTACCAATAATTTGTACACACTAGCTGGGGGGGAAAAAAAAAATATTTTTTTTTTTTCAAATAAAAATGAAAGCTATTACCCCACATGTTTATATCCATCTCAACAGTCTTCAATGTTTTTATAGTGTCCAGCATTGATTGCTTCTCAACCCAATCCAGTACACATGGACATGTTACTGTTGTTGATTACTGTGAATGATATTCACGTTTGTGCAAGTTTGTTTGTTTGTTTTTTTTTTGCCAAAACTGAACTGGAGTTGCTATATTTGTCCATTGGACACTACTATGTTGCTTCAAAAAAGATAGGCCCATAGAAAAAGTGTTTGTTGATGAAAACAGTAAAAACTGAGAGGGAAAAAAAAGGATAGAATTCAGTAATGTACACTTTAGATAGACCCACACAAAGTGTTTTTGATGAAAACAGTAAAAACTGTGGAAAAGAAGGGTAGAATTCAATAATGTATATGTTTCAGGTGACTCAAAAGGGGGTTTCTCTATTCAGGGCTTTTTTCCATTGTTTTTTGTTCATTTTGTGTTTCCTCTAGTCCATCTGCTTGGGCAAAATGTTGTTTATAACAAATTTCTGGCTTATTTCTAGTTGAATTTCATTGCATTTCGGTCGTGCAGAGAGCCATAGGGATTAACCCAGCTTTATTCTGGCATTTGGCAATGTATCATCTTTTTTATTTTTTGTAAATTACCAACAAACAAAAAATCAATGAAAATCCGTTTGCCTACCACATCCAAGCACACACCCAAATATGATATTTTTTTTTTAACTTTGCTTGATTCTTAGGAAGGCAAAGTGTTGTCATGACCTTTATTTCTACCTGTAATAAGCTTATCAACTGCCGTAGTGCGTGTAAATATAATTCAGCCTTCAGCACATGTACAATCACTTTTGTTACCTCATCATGTTGGCCAAGTTTGTTTTCAGTTTTGTTATATTTTGTACCTATGCTCCACAGATGCTTGAAGTATAGCATCAGTAAATGTTATTTCTTTCTCTCTTTTTTTTTTCTGTGGATGCTGGAGAGAGTTTGCAAAATTGTCATTTTGTTTGTCAGTTTCTTTTGTTTCTTTTGTTTGTTTTTTCTGCTTTATAGCAGACAAGCAGTGGGTTGGTCATTTGATTTGTTGTTGCAAGATGCAATGGTATTGGCATTGTTTCAGGATGTTCCGTGGCTCTGTCGATGGCTGTATTTTTTTTTTCCGCATTTGTTTTGCCTGGGTTTAAAAAAAAAATGCAAAGGATTCAAACAGTCATTGGCCTTCAGGCATGTTGTATTGAATGAACTGCTTGAGGGAAGTGTAAGTTTTAAAGCCTGTATGCGGGTAAATTTGTGACAAATGACATATTTTTCTCAGCATTACAACTTCAACACAGGAAAGATGATGCCTCTTTTAGAGCTACGATGTCGCTTCGAAACATATATCAGGGCTCGACACTAACGGTGGCCCGGTGGCCCAGGGCCACCAAATAATAGGGCACCAAAGTTTCAGAAATGAATAATTTGGTGGCCTGATCGGGCCACCAAAAAAGGTTGGATGTTTGCCTTTGGGCCACCAAAAATAAAAGTTTGTGTGGAGCCCTGCATATATGTATTTTTTTTTTATTTTTTTTTTTTTTTTGAGGGGGGATGAGGTTGAAGGCAGTGACCTGGTTATGTTCAGTGTTGTTTGTAAACCATTCACCTGTACGGTTACACTGTGCTATTTCCTAAAGGCAACTACTTCTGTTACAGTGTTCTATTAAGTTTATCTGGAGTGGCAACTTTCTTGTAATATCAGTGCTTAATGCTTTAATATGATGCACTGTATATGAGGTAAAATTGCTAGCACCTTTGCAGCATATTCTAAAATGCATAAGAAGAAGAGAATGGAGAGATTATGTGGGAAACATGACTTTTTTCCACGTCCCCAACCCATTTTTATCACAGCAGAGTGTCTACAGCTGTAGTGTCATGTGTCAGAACTCAGGATTTATGAATCTTATAGAATGTAACTCCCAGCACTCCATTTAACAGAGCCTGCTTATATATAATTGTGTGGTGTTTTCTTGTCTTCTAGTTTCATTATGATTTGGTTAGCGTGACAGATACCTTAAAGCTGTATTAAAGAGGGTGTTTGTTTTTTTCAAGATGCCATTTATGTTAAATGTGTTTCACATGAATCCTGTTGTGAACTCGCCAGAAAAGTACATTTGAAAATGTATACATACAGTATCCCTCAAAAATATATGTGATATATTTGGCTCTAAGTAAGCTTGAAAACATCATCATGCCATGATATTGGCAGTTGAAGTATAATTTGTAGAGATGATATGACAAGTGCAATATTGACAGCAGATATTATGGACTTCGTAGCCTTTAAGTCCTGTTCAAAATGGTGAGTACATACAAGGTTGTACTTACATTGATGGACATACAGAGCAACTTATGTCTTTACCCTCTTATTTCATTGAGTTATGAAATCAATATTATAGTGTAGATTGTTACATGATATGTGCTTTGCTGTACAATTTCTATCTACGTTTGTAGATTGTGACTGTTAATTATGTGAACATTTCTTTCTATTTTTGAAAGCACTGCATGTTGCGCTGGTTTCATACATGTACTTGCGTTATTGCCCTTTTTTGCTGTGACACTTTCATTGGGCGAAAAACAGAAAGTGAAAAGGGAAAAAGAAAGAGTCTTGAAACAATGACTGGATGGATGCATATTTTGATACTTAGTTGACATATTCTATACTGTCCTGTGTTTTCATATTGTTTTGTTAAAAACAACTTTTTATAGTGTTCGGTTTGAGTTACCAGTGCCTTTTATACTTTTGGATAGCCGAACTTGGATTGTAGACATAACATTTATTGTACATTGTAACGTAGTTTCGGTATGTGTATTTATGAACGTCATTTGTGTACATAGGATCACGTACATGTCCGGTAGTTTGCAATAATTGATAAGGATATGGAGATATTAAATGGTGTTTCCCTTTTTTCAACTCATAAATATGAAACTCAGTTCGATTTCAGCGTTTCTCATCATGTTTTCATTCAAAGTGACCTGTTTGTGTGATGTGCTTGTAGTTTGGTGGTTGCTGCAATTATAATTCTTTTTTGTTGGGAGAGAGGGGGGGAAGTGTCTTAGCAGGTCATCTTGTAAATAAACTTTGACAAGTGCATTTCAATTCCTTCAATAGTTTGGATGACCACTAGCTGAGCTGCCAACTATTACTGATTTTTAGTAATTTCTTCTGAAATTGGAGAAGAATACTGAAGGTTATAAGGAAATTACTGATTTTAGAAATTGTTGCCTGTGATATAGTGGTATATTCTTTTACTGATTTTCACTCAAAAAAAGGTGCAAATTACTGATTTTTTAGCCATCAAAGTACTGAAAGGCATTTACAAAAGTTGGCAACTCTGCACTGGGGCTCATAGTACGGGTAGATGTTACTCTCTCTCTCTCTCTCTCTCTCTCTATCTATCTTTCTTTTTCTTCCTTTGTCTGTCTGTCTGTCTGTCTCTCTCTCTCTATATATATATATATGTACATATATATATATATATATATATATATATATATATATATATATATATATATATATATTGTAGTTGTTCCGCGTATTGGCAGTACTAGAAATAGCAATAATAAAGTCACAACATTGGAACTTTCATTGTATCATGTTAACTTCATTGCCTTTATTTTATTATTGCTATTATTGTCTCATGATCTTTTTGTGCAGCGCGCACAATCCTAGTGTCACGTCTTCTCTATTATGACGTAGAGTATGATACTCATAAGTGCACAACATGCGTTTGTTGTTATTTGTCCCCGCCGAACGAGTTCGAGCAGGGGACTATGAAACGGGCTCCGTACGTGTGTGTGTCCGTCCGTGTGTCCGTCCGTGTGTGCGTCCGTGTGTGATCAAAATGTTCAAAATGCTACTCCGCCATTTCTAACCCGATTTTGATTCTGTTTGCTTTATATGATAGCACTACATGGGAGCTTTGAAACTTCTATACAGAATTTCAATTGTGACCTTTGACCTTGACCTTTGACCTATATTGTACATTTTGCTTCAAAATGCTACTCCTTCGCCATTTCTAACCCGATTTTGATTCCGTTTGCTTTATATGATGGCACTAGGTGAGGGCTTCAAAACTTCTACACAGAATTTTGACCTTTGACTTCTTTGACCTTTGACCTTGATTTTGACCTATATTGTACATTTTGCTACAAAATGCTACTCCTTCGCCATTTGTAACCCGATTTCAATTCCGTTTGCTTTAAGTGATGGCACTAGGTGAGGGCTTCAAAACTTCTACACAGAATTTTGACCTTTGACTTCTTTGACCTTTGACCTTGATTTTTGACCTATATTGTACATTGCCTACAAAATGCTACTCCTTCGCCATTTCTAACCCGATTTTGATTCCGTTTGCTTTATGTGATGGCACTAGGTGAGGGCTTCAAAACTTCTACACAGAATTTTGACCTTTGACTTCTTTGACCTTTGACCTTGATTTTTGACCTATATTGTACATTTTGCTACAAAATGCTACTCCTTTGCCATTTGTAACCCGATTTCAATTCCGTTTGCTTTAAGTGATGGCACTAGGTGAGGGCTTCAAAACTTCTACACAGAATTTTGACCTTTGACTTCTTTGACTTTTGACCTTGATTTTTGTACCCATATTGTACATTGGCTACAAAATGCTACTCCTTCGCCATTTCTAACCCGATTTCGATTCCGTTTGCTTTATGTGATGGCACCAGGTGAGGGCTTCAAAACTTCTACATAGAATTTTGACCTTTGACTTCTTTGACCTTTGACCTTCATCTTTTTACCTATATTGTACATTTTGCTACTAAATGCTACTTCCGGCGGGGACATATATTACACACCGCGTAATTTCTACTTTTCCTTGTTATCTATTATTTTTTGTTTTGGTTACACATATTGCGCGCGCTAGCAGGGTAGTAACACCTCACTCTTAATAATCATTGTGAATATTTGCACTGTCATCCCTGAAGAAGAGGAAGGATCCTCGAAAATTCAGATTATTCATTAAATCAAGATTGGCCATTAATACATTCCCTGCATTCCTCTGTTGTGACTTTATCATTGCTATATATATTGTGTTTGTGCATGTATGTATAATCATACATGCAGGATTTCATATTAATGAGGAAGTTGCATACTTTAAAGCAAGATATTTTTGAAGCATATTTTGACGAATTGCCACTAGCATTCAATGCATACACTGTAGGTTAGACAAGAACCTTCACATGCATTTTAATTTCACGAATCTGGGCTCACAAGATTTGCAAAATTACGATGCACATGAACATCTCTGATATCTTGACAGTACACAATTATTTTGATATGATATGTGACCCTGCATCACAAAACCAACAAAAAGTTGCCAAACATGGATTTTTAGTTAAGGGCAGATATTGAAAGAGCAGATTCTAAACTTTAAAATAATGTATAACTCAATTCAAATTGACTCTCTTAAAGGACAAGTCCACCTTCAATGAATGCAGCAATATCAATAGAACACATCAGTGAAAGTTTGAGGAAAATTGGACAATCCGTTCAAAAGTTACTAATATCATTTTAAGTATCTGCGCAGTCACTGCTGGAAGGGAAGACTACTACAAGCGTACTACTACTACATGCGTACAACTATCTCAAAGGAAAATAAAAAAAGAATTTCACAAAACTTTACTTTAAAGGGCACATTGATTCGACTTGCTACTGACGTATGTTAAGGGTAATATTATTCCCCCTGCCTTCTGAAAGAGAGGAGTCGAGTGTACTTTTGTTATGCAAGAAAAATGGAAATATGTTGAATTTTCTTTATTCTTTTTTTATATCGTTGTACTCATGTGACATCACAAGCTATAGTAGTCTTTTCATCCAGCCGTGACTGAGCAGAAACTTCAAATATTCATAACTGTTTAACGGATTGTCTGATTTTGCTCAAACTCTCACTGATGTGTTCTACTAATACTGCTGCATTCACTCAACCCACGCATGTCTATGAAGGTGAACTTGTCCTTTAACCTATCTAAATATTGGAAAGAAAGCACACACTATGAAAAGGTGTGAACTGAGAAAAGGAGCTCTGAAGTAAAGAGTCTATTCAAGTGCTTAATCTTTAGAAACCGTGCTGGCTGTGCGATGAATCGGACAAAAAAAAAAAAAAAAAAAACAGGATGTAAACCTCCTCAGCAACAACAATAAAGGGATTATCAGTTTAAGCTGAAATTGAGCATGCTCAATAAACACATTCTGTCCATAATAAATGCCAACTTTCAAGGTGGTAGCGCTATCTATGTCTATTCAAAAGTTATTAGAGTTGAAACTGAAGGGTTTGTAAAGGATTTTAAAGAAATGAAAAGGGACCTCTGAAGACGTACCTAATCGCACTACTCTACAAAAAAAAAGTGTTGTAGAAAAACTGTTGAAAACACACTTTCCTGTTCGCTTTGATGACCCCAAACCTATGAATAGTGCAGACGAAGGATAGCTCTTTCAGAAAGTATGAAAAACTCAAGATTGACTAGGCTGACCTGTTTCACCCTATTGAGGTCTTCACGCAAAATCAAGGGCTGCGACTTTTGTTCATTTTGTGATTCACGGTCACATTATATTGATGGCACTGATTCTTTGTATGGTTAATCCATAGTGATGTCAATGTGGTTGAATATATGGGACATGCAGTTATAATACTGTAAAACGAGAAATGTTCACGTGCATTTTAATTTTGTGAATTTCGAGATAGCCATATAGGTGCCCAAGATTCGCGAAATTAAAAGTTCTTGTCTACACTATATATTCATATTGAATGTTAGAGGAAACTCACGAAAATTTCATGCCGTGAAAAAGGCCATCAGCTCCAATTAAAATACCGATAATTTCTGCAGCGATAATATTGTGTTTTACAGTACTATCATATGGTTCTTTTATGGTCCTATCTTTCATTAATTCATTATAATGATTTATGGGTGGCTAGGTCCTATCTCCCTCATGTCGATTAGGTTTTTACGATATTAATTGGTTCTTGTCACAATAAAGTCATACATAGTGTAATTAAATTACCAAATGAAAAGAAACTTCTCAACAAAATGTTAATGGAAATAGGCTTAGGGCCCATAGCAAGCAAGTTTTGAAGAGAAAATGAGCTCAAGTGAATTACGCCTTGCACCTCAAAATTCATGTGATAGGGAATTAAGGACCTATAGCCTATAATTTTTGTGGAAAAAAAAAGAAAAACCATTTTTGGGATCAAGGTGAATTTCCTAGCTGTTTTGTTTTGTTCTGTGTATATACCGATGTGTTGTTTTGTTTGTTCTGAGTGTGTGTGTGTGCATGTGTTGTTGTTGTTTATAACCTGTTGTTTGTTTGTTTTGTTTTTTTGCCGTTTGTTGGTTTTGATTTAACCACTTTCATTATATACGCTGAAATTTTGAGTTTGTTTGGTTTGGATTTTTTTTTTTTTTTTTTTTTGGGGGGGGGGGGGGGTAGATGCTGGCATAGGCTGCTTACACATGTAGACATGTCCATGCTTCCAGTGACAGTGGCCGCCAAGTTCACATGCCTACCAAAATGAAAAAGCACACAACCAGGTTGGATTTGTCTTGGTGATGCCGCGTGCCTTTCCCCGCCAAGGCTTACAGATAAAAAAAACATGAAACATAAATCAAAGAAGTATGGGGATCAGTGGCGTATCTGGGGGGGGGGGGGGGGCAAGGGGGGCACGTGCCCCGGGCGCCACTCCTTGGGGGCGCAGAAAACGAAAAAAAAGCGAAGAAAAGAAAAAAAAAACGAAGAAGAAGAAGAAGAAGAAAAAAAAAGGGGGGAGGGAGAATGATGGGGGGGGGGACAGAAAACCAAATCAAACAAGATAAAAACAAAACATGATGATGACGCGGACAAAATGACAATGTTTATTGTGTTCACACAAGAATTCCATGTTCCGTAAGCTGAAATACAAAAACCAAATCAAACAAGATAAAAACAAAACATGATGATGACGCGGACAAAATGACAATGTTTATTGTGTTCACACAAAAATTCCATGTTCCGTAAGCTGAAATACAAAAATTTTCTCGCTGCGCTCGCTCGCCAAATATATATAAAAAAGAAGGTAAGAACAAAACTTGATGATGACGCGGACAAAATGACAATGTCTATTGTGTTCACACATGTCATTTAATATTCAGCAGGCAAAATGTTTCACTGAGCAGCGGCTGCAATTTCTTTCGTTCTGAAGCGATCGCCAATTGGATCAAAAGGCATCAACGGTTTCGAACATACGGGGGGGGGGGGGGGGGGCGCAAAAAAAATAAAAAAAAAGATAAGAACAGAACGTAATGATGACGCGGAAATATACAAATTTCGGCTTCAGTTTGTTGGTATAAATTGTTATCTATACGGTCGTCACTATATCTTGATTAGAATTGTAAGATTTGATAAGCAAAAAATGGCAAGAATTCCATGTTTTGTAAGCTGAAATACAAAAAGTTTCGGCTCGCTCGCTGCGCTCGCTCGCCAAAATTTATATATATATTTAAAAAAGAGAGATAAGAACAAGAGGTGATGATGACGCAGACTTAAAAATATACAAATTTCGGCTCACTCACGCGCACTAATTTAGAGTATTTTTTAAAGTCCTCAGTTTGTTGGTATAAATTGTTATCTATACGGTCGTCACTATATCTTGATTAGAATTGTAAGATTTGATAAGCAAAAAATGGCAAGAATTCCATGTTTTGTAAGCTGAAATACAAAAAGTTTCGGCTCGCTCGCTGCGCTCGCTCGCCAAAATTTATATATATATTTAAAAAAGAGAGATAAGAACAAAACGTGATGATGACGCGGACTTAAAAATATACAAATTTCGGCTCACTCGCGCGCACTAATTTAGAGTATTTTTTTTAAAGTCCTCAGTTTATTGGTATAAATTGTTATCTATACGGTCGTCACTATATCTTGATTAGAATTGTAAGATTTGATAAGCAAAAATGGCAAGAATTCCATGTTTTGTAAGCTGAAATACAAAAATTTTCGGCTCGCTCGCTGCGCTCGCTCGCCACTTTGTTTAAAGTCCCTACTGGGATGGGGTTGGGGTTGAACACTTTTTCAGAAATTAGGGGCGCAATTTTCGCGCTTGCCCCGGGCGCCGTTTCCCCTAGATACGCCACTGATGGGGATTGATTAATGATATCGTAACTCATGTTTGCAAAATAAGACCACAACCGCGGTGGGTCGCTCGACAGGTTAAAGTTACGCGCAGTGCAAGTGATCGACCTCTACGGTAAACTCCCAATAGTTGGGTACCTAAGGGGAGGGGGGGGGGGGGTCACCGTGCACCCCCCCCCCCCCCAGGACTCCTCGACACTTACATTTTCAGGATCCTCATGACATACCAAAACATAATCAAGATGTTAACAGGAACGAAAAGTGGCTGTTCTAGGTGAAATTTAATGTATTCTATTGTTTTTCATAATTTCTTATGTATTTCCTCGTTTTTCAACTTTTTCAACTTTTGTTTTTTCTTTGTTTTTCTATTGGAAATTGTCACTGACCACTTTTCTGCCATAATTAGCACAAAACTAATCAATGAAAGTGATTAATTGTAAAAATAATCAGGTTTTCATGACTTTCATGACAGAGCACCTGTTTTCCATAGGAAATGTACACAAAAGCACAAAATTGCGCCCGTTTTGGGACGACATTCCGTTACAAAAATGGGCGTGACTTTGCACAAGTATGCGGGGAAGTTGCAAATTTGGTCTCGAAAGTTGCGTGAGACTTGAACGAAACAAAGTCACGTAAGTTTCGAGGAGTCCTGGGGGGGGGGGGGTGCACGGTGACCGAGACTTGAACAAACAAGACTTAAAGGACAAGTTCACCTTCATAAACACAAGGATTGAGAGAATGTAGCAATATTAGTAGAACACATCATTGAAAGTTTGAGGAAAATCGGACAATCCGTTCAAAAGTTATGAATTTTTGAAGTTTTTGTGCAGTAACCGCTGGATGAGAAGACTACTGCAGTGTGTAATATCACATGCGTACAACAATATAAGGAAAATATAAAGAGAATTTCACAAAATATCATCTTTTGAAAAAAGTACACATTCCCTTGACTCGTTACCGACATACTGTTATGGGTAATATTATTCCCCCTGCCTTTAGAAAGCGGCAAGTCAAGTGCTCTTTTATTATGCGAAAAAAGTGAAAATACGTTGAATTTTCTTTACATTTTCTTTATACGGTTGTACGCATATGTTATTACAAGCTGTAGTAGTCTCCTCACCCAGCGGATCCAACACAAAAATTTTAAAAATTCATAACTTTTGCATCGATTGTCCTATTTTCCTCAAACTTTCACTGATGTGTTCTACTAATATTGCTGCATTCTCTCAATCCTTATGTTTATGAAGGTGAACTCGTCCTTTAAGTACCCTACTATGTAGGCCCTACATGTAAGCACATATATATTACATACATCTATAGGCGCCGGAAGTGGGGGGGGGGGGGGGGCAAAACGCATTTTTGCCCCCCAAATAAAGCCCCCCCCCCCCAAAAAAAAAAAAATAAATAAAAAATAATAATAATAATGATAACAAAAATAAATGAATAAACGAAGAAAATAAAATAAATATGTATATATATATATATGAATAAAAGGGAAAAAATATGGCTACAAACGGCAGCTTTTGGACTGTAAAATGTCAACATTTTCAAGCTCGCTCGCTTCGCTCGCTCGCATCCAGCAGTTGAGCCCGGTGCGCCTCCCCCTTAATTTCTAAAGCGAAAAACATAGCTACGACGGCAGTTGTTGGACTCTAGAATGTCAATATTTTCAAGCTCGCTCGCTTCGCTCGCTCGCATTGAATCGTTATGCCATTCTCCTAATGTTGCTGACAGTAATTGCCAGTAGTTGCGCCCGATGCCCCCACCCCTTAATTTCCAAAGCGAAAGATAAATGTAGCTACAAACGGGAGTTTTTGGACTGTAACATGTCAAAATTTTCAAGCTCGCTCGCTTCGCTCGCTCGCATTGGATCGTTATGCCATTCTCCTAATGTTGCTGACAGTAATTGCCAGTAGTTGCGCCCGATGCCCCCACCCCTTAATTTCCAAAGCGAAAGATAAATGTAGCTACAAACGGGAGTTTTGGGACTGTAACATGTCAAAATTTTCAAGCTCGCTCGCTTCGCTCGCTCGCATTGAATCGTTATGCCACTCTCCTGATGTTGCTGCCAGTAATTGCCAGCAGTTGCGCCCGATGCCCCCCCTTAATTTCCAAAGCGAAAGATATAGCTACAAACGGGAGTTTTTGGACTGTAACATGTCAAAATTTTCAAGCTCGCTCGCTTCGCTCGCTCGCATTGAATCGTTATGCCACTCTCCTAACGTTCAAGTTGCTGCCAGTAATTGCCAGCAGTTGCGCCCGATGCGCCGCCCCATTAATTTCCAAAGTGAAAGATACAGCTACAAACCCCAGTTTTGGGACTGTAGAATGTCAAAATTTTCAAGCTGCTCGCTTCGCTCGCTCGCATTGAATCGTTATGCCATTTTCCTAATGTTGCTGTCAATAATTGCCAGCAGTTGCGCCCGATGCGCCCCCATGTATTTCCAAAGCGAAATATATAGCTACGATTAAAACTCCAGTTTTGGAACTGTCACATAGAATATCAAAATTTTCAAGCTCGCTCGCTTCGCTCGCTCGCATTTTATTGTTATGCCATTCACCTTATGTTGCTGACAGTATATAATTTGTCGATCGTTTCACACCGTCATTCCATAATTCATGCAGGGAGATGGAAGAGAGACACCTCCCTGATTCATGTAAGGAAAACTTACAATGTTCCTCAATGACTGCGTTGTTGAATGTATCACATTCCGTAATGTATTGTAGTCCCATTATTGCTCACGCACACACGCACAAGCATACAGACCGTCAAAATTACTTTATGGTTCCCCCACTTTACATATATATATCTATATATACGAGTATATCATAGATGTGTGTGCGTGTGTGTGTGTGTGTGTGTATGTGTATGTGTATATTGTGTAACATATGCATGGTCTAATCTTGAGCCCCCTCCAATGTTTGCCCCCCCCCCCCCCCCAAATCCAAAACTGCTTCCGGCGCGCCTGATTACATACATACATATAGCACACCGTGTTGTCGTGGAAACAGAAGAAATACATTTATGTCGAACGCACCCACGAAGTTCAGTAACTTTCGGTTTATCAAAAAGAAAGATATGGATAAATACTTAGTAATACCACCTCCTTAAAAATGAGATTATGTGAAAATTGATTTTTTTTTCATGCAACATTAACCCTTTAAGGACGGGGGGGGGGGGGGATCCGCCCCCCCCCCCCTCGAAGTTTCGCGCTATAAATCTGTCGCGAGGCTTCTTGACTTTGTTTGTTCTAGTCAAGGCGCTAATTCCTGTAAGAGGCTTAATCAAGGAGTTCGTTCAACCCACCCCGCAGAAAAGGTTTGACCAGACAAGGTGGTAGATGGGACCTCTATGAACATCCCCAGGTACTATGTGGTTCCAAATTGTGGTGTCAGTAGAATTTTACTGGCCACTTTTCATCATGATTTGTTGGAACAAACGTAAAAGAGTCTGCGCACGCCAAGACTATTACACGCACCACTAGCACTGCTATGTTTTAGTTCGATCTTCTTGCTTATGAGGCAGCAGCATCTAAGTAATGTCCTTCAGTTGTTGTAGCCAAATTACAGTCTGTGGAGTAGGGTGTGTCAGGTCCATGTTGTCAGGAGGTCGGAGATCAGGGCACTCACTCAATATGTGTTGAGCAGTCTGTTCTGGTGCACCACACTGGCAAGCTGCTGACGGGCGTAGCCCCCAACGATGCATGGCTGCATTGAAACGCCCAACTCCCGTTCGAATCCGATTTAGAGACACCCACTCACTCCTTGGGAGGTTTGCTCCTGGGGGGACAGATGTATCGGGCGTGACAACGAGTTGGGCAGGTCGTTGGGTGTCTTCCCAGCTTGTTCTCCATGTCTGACAGATGTTGAAGTCTGATCCTCTCAGCGTTGCTGCATGGCGGGAGAAAGGGCGGCGAGACTTCAGTCGCTGATGCCGCTGACCCAGAGTTACAGAGCCCTCAACTACGTCGTGGAGGAGGTCGTCCGGGTTGCTGGAGGCCTTGGTTACCAGCCTATGTGTGTGATGTTCTCGGCGCATGGGGGCAGGAGCGATGCCTGAGAGAACAGGTAGGAATTCTGTTGGTGTAGGCCGGAGACATCCTGTTATTAATCTCATGGTGTCATTCAGAACTGAGTCAAGTTTCTTGGTGTGAGAGCTCCTACACCACGCAGGGGAGGCGTATTCCGCGGCACTGTATACCAGTGCTAGCGCACTAGTGCGGAGAGTGGTTGCACTGGCACCCCATTTTGAGCCTGCAAGTCGGTGAAGGAGGTTGTTCCTTGAAGACACTTTTGCACTTATGGCCTTGAGTTGTTCCTTGTAGGTCAGCTGCCTATCCAACTTCACTCCAAGGTAGGTTGGTGTAGCATTGTATGGAAGAGGTGTTCCATCAAGAATGACACTGAGTTGCCGATTAGCCTCCTTGGTGTTCAGGTGGAAGGCTGTTACCGTTGTCTTGGACATGCTAATCTTGAGTCTCCAGATCCTGAAGTACTTCGCGATTTGCGACATATCTGCAGTGAGGGTATTCTCTACATTTGACCAGGCTCTGTCAGAGTGAAGAAGGGCAAGGTCATCTGCATAGCCATACTGTCGTGAGGTTGTGAAGGGGATGTCACTGATGTATATGTTGAAGAGCAAGGGGGATAGTACAGAGCCTTGAGGAACTCCATTCCGCAGTTGGCGTGGTCTGCTGGACTGTCCATCACTAGTCTTCAGAACGAACCTCCTGTTGGCTAGAATGTTGCAGAGGAACCTCACCATGTGGCGATCAGGGATTGTCTTTAATAATTTCAGAGTCAGACCCTGGTGCCACACAGTGTCGTAGGCTGCAGTGAGGTCGACAAAGATGGCGCCAGCTTTGTGATTCTTCTCAAAGCTGTCTTCGATGTCATTGGTCAGCTTGACAATTTGGTGGACTGTACTCCGACCATGGCGGAAGCCCGCTTGTTCATCTGGTAATTGTGGGTCAATCACAGGTTCTATCCTCGCCAGAAGGAGACGTTCCAGAAGCTTGTAAGGGACACAGAGAAGGGAGATTGGTCTGTAGCTCTTGGGGTCATCAACTGGTTTGTTTGGTTTTGGGAGAGCAATTACAGTGGCTTTTCTCCATATCTTAGGGATGACTTGGTTGGTGAAACAGCAAGAATAGAAATCTGTTAACCACTTCTGACATTTGACCCCGCAATGAATAAGGAATTCCGGTGGGATGTTGTCCGGACCTTGGGCCTTTCCACTCCTAAGTAGGGCTAAAGCATTAGCTAACTCCTCCTGAGAGAAGGGGCCGACAACCATCCATCCACTCCCGGGGCCTGCCATAGGTTGGTAGTCTCCTGTTTCACAGATCGAGTGTGGGCCTTGTCACAGTCCTTGAATCGCCCATTGCTAACAAGTTGTTCCGCGATGGAGTTGGCTGACACAGGACATGTTCTAGGTTTGGTACTGTTTCCAGTGAGGCGTTTGAGAGTCTTCCAAGCAACTCTGCTAGAGTGAGTGAAGTCTATCCCTTGCACGGTTTCTTCCCAACGTTTACGACGCTTCCTGTCTAGACAATCAGTCAGTTCTGAGGCTTTGGTGGAAGCCAAGTCTCCAGGTTCAGATCGCAAGAACTGGTTGTAGATAGCATCACATTCTTCGTCCCAGGTGGGGATGTAGTGTCGGCGAAAACCGCGCGGGATGGAATTCGTTGCTGCCTTGATAAGTATATTGCAGAAGTCTGAGTAGGCTTGGTCGGTGCCACGGGGAGTTGGTGGAGGGAGATTGCATACGGCTTCATCTACCAAGTTCGAGAATTTTTTCCAGTCAGCCTTGCGGAAATTCCAACGCTTAACAGGCTTCGTTGTGACTGGTCGGACTGGGTTTACTGGTATGAGCAGTGATGGCCTGTGTTGTGACTTGGGAAAGGGGTCTAAGATAATCCGGTGAGGTGATGGGCCTTGAAAGTTGACAAAGGCTAAGTCAGGATTTGACGTTGTATTCCATCTGCAAGAGTGGAAGCTGTCTGGCTGTTTTGGGTCAAACAGTAATTGGACACCAGCTGTTGAGGACCAATCTTCTAGTGCAAAACCATCTGGATTAGTGGATGAGTAGCCCCATGAAGTACTGTGACTGTTGAAATCTCCAGCATAGATGCAAGGAGCACTGAAGATAGGAAGGGTATTTGGCTGGAGTCGAAATGAGGGTGGCTTGTAGATATTTATAATGGTAACCTCGATCTTCAACTAACGTTGCCGTCCACTCCACTGGTGAGTCTGATGGACATGAATCCAATGCTTTCCAACTGTGAGTACTCTTGACAAAAGTTGCAATCCCATGAATTTCGCTTACTGTATGTGCGGCCAGAGTGAAACCAGGGATATTGAGATAAGAGCTGTCCTTAGCATGAGTTTCCTGTAGAAGAACTACTGTTGCTTTATGTGTCTGAAGTAACTGTTCAATAACATTGATCTTGGCTTTGGTTAGGCCTTCTACGTTTAGTTGCAGCACGGAGACGCCTTCCTGTATGACATCAAAAGATGCTTGCCCTGATAACTTTGTGTCAGCTTCAGGATGTGGACATGAAGGATTCATCTTATTTGGAGCTTTACTGTTGCTGCTGCTGTCTCAGATTGTTGTCATTCGCCTGATGAATCAGTCACCTGATCGATTAGTTCGATGACTGCTACAGGCGCCAGTGCCAGTGCTGCGTGTAGTAGTCTTAGCGCGCATATACTTTTTCTTCGATAAACAAGGGTTTTGCCAGCAAACTAACTTTTCACGCCAAGCTGGGTTCGGTGTAGTGTAGTTTCTAGCCGTTTTTATTTCGTCTTTATTTCAAGAGTTCAAGCAAGCCGAGTGAGAGCGCATACCCGGTGATTGTGACGACCGAATCGCAATCACTGGGTGTGTGCTCTCACTCCACTTAGCGCAATATATACAGCGGGCTTCTGCATAATACACAAACTGCAACTCAGAGAAATAAAGACGAAAAAACGGCTAGAAATTAAGACTAGGGTCGGTAAACACTTGTCGCTATTTGGGGCACTGAAAACGACAAACTCACACAGTTTTTGCATTTATTTCATGAAGAATTCATCAAAACTGCATAAAACTATATATGTATATGTTGCTAGAGATGTCATCCATACAGTGGGATTCATTGTAAGTTATAATATTGTGCATGGTTACCATGGTAACCGGATGCCTAAAGGTGACTGGTAACCCCCAAAATGCCTCCTGCTGCTGCAAACATTGTTGTGTTTTTTTAATCTTATAGATGCAATAAAAGAAACACAATTTTTTATTGATTTTCGTTAAAAAAGTTTTCCTGTTGCCATGGCAACCAGTATTATCCAATCAGAATTTAGTTGTCAATAACTCGAAAACTAAAGCCCATAATTTCAAAAAGCTCAATAAGCATGTCCTTCCTTCTGCATAAAGTGTACGACATCAGGTATATGTGAAGAATATTTTGAAGCATTCTCAAGTTACAGCAAAATTTGCAAGCAAAGGCATAATAAACGGCCATTGAAAGAAAGATATCATTTTCGAATAGCAAAATACATGAAAAAGTTGCATCCGTCGTACTTTCAACACAAATTTGACTTCAAAGCATAGGCACATGTATATAGTTTTTAATAATGTATGGACACAAATTTCCCTTAAAAATAAGATGAATACAGAAAGCAAAGCCAATATTCTATAGTAGCTCTTTCGAGTATTTACAGAGCGATGGTTATTCAAAACAATCCTGGAAAAGAGCAGAGGAAAGCAATTGATTTGTTTACGTTCTTAAAGGAAGTTTATTCAAGAATACCGATAAATTCCTTTCTAAAGAAGGAATATACACGTGCGCTGGATTATCCATCAAAGAATTAAGTGTACTTTTGTGTTTGTTAACTATTGTAATATATATGTATATATATATATATATATATATACATATATATATATAGAATAAAATGAAATATCATGATATGTAAATTTTATTCAAAACGTGCAGTAATGAATTAATGCTGAGGAGAGAATGAGGGAAAAATCTTGGGCGTCTTTTCCCTTTTTATCCAGACTAATTTTACAGTGTAGAACTCATCTACAATGAGTGATGTGCACGAAAGGCAAAAGAAACAAACCTGTCTAAATTCCAGATAGTTTTGGGAGTTACCAATCACCTGTAGGCATCCGGTTACCATGGTAACCATGCACAATATTATACCTTACAATGTATCCCATTGTATTGCTGACATCTCTAGCAACATGCACATATATAGTTTTAAGGCGTTTCGATGAATCCTTCGTGAAATAAATGCAAAAACTGTGATAATTTTGTCATTTTCAGTGCCCCAATAGCGACAAGCGTTACCGACCCTAGTCTTAATTTCTAGCTGTTTTCATTTCGCCTTTATTTCTCTGAGTTACAGCTTGTGTATTGTGCAGAAGCCCGCTCTGTCATGAAGGTCATGAAAACCTGATTATTTTTACAATTAACCACTTTCATTGATTAGTTTTGTGCTAATTATGGTAGAAAAGTGGTCAGTGACAATTTCCAATAGAAAAACAAAGAAAAAACAAAAGTTGAAAAAGTTGAAAAACAAAGAAATACATAAGAAATTATGAAAAACAATAGAATACATTAAATTTCACCTAGAACAGCCACTTTTCGTTCCTGTTAACATCTTGATTATGTTTTGGTACGTCATGAGGATCCTGAACATGTAAGTGTCGAGGAGTCGGGGGGGTGCACGGTGACCCCCCCCCCCCCCCCCCCCCCCCCCCCCCCCCCCCCCTTAGGTACCCAACTACAATGGCAATGGATTTACCCTCCATAATAATCGACACGCACACATGTATTGTGTATGTGCACCTGGCCTGGATCCCCACCACACCACCAATCGAAAGATCCTAATACACTACCTGGCCTAGCTGTGGGTAACTACACGCAGCCGCTTGAAGCACAGCGGTCTGGTCAGGCTAGCTAAGCTGTGGGGTAAACCTACAATGGTCTGTGGATTTGAAACAGCTTTCCGATGATCCGGGGACACTAACAGTCGTGTTTGTCAATTTATTTCTTCACTACCTGCACATTGTGGTAAAGCAATGATTGAAGCTCCTTGACCTTGTTTAACTTTGATAGCTCTTTTGTGTAGTGTTCACTGATCCTTGAAATAAGCAGTGTCTAGCATTCACCCACGTGGTTTTTTTGTAGCTCGCTTGCGCTTGCGTGTTCGGTGTTCTTGGTTGTATAACGCAGTGGCTCATACGGGAGGAGTGGGAACATAATTACGGTGTCTCACATTGTTGGTGCTGTGATTTCCCCATTGCCATGACGTATTGTACGGTTTGGTGGCATTTGAAGCTGAGCTCGCCCACTCATATGTTTAGGATTGGCTGTATTGCGATGAGCAGCCGCCAGAGCGTTCGACGGCTCCAAACACTGGCAAGATCTCTCGTAAGTAAAGTTAGTCCTTGGATATTGAAACACACGTAGCTAGCTGGATATACTATTGTATTTTATGGTTGTAGGACCTACTAACACAGATTGAAGAGTGAACATATCTGTTTAGGTTAGTAGTAGCATGGACCTAGCAAAAAGTTTTTGCTAGGTCCATGCCATGGTAGTAGTAGGCTGGATAGACAGAAAGATCCGTCTGTCCGGAGGACTCTTTTTATATTTTGCCATTAACGCTGTCCTCCGTATACGGAGGGGATCCGTGAAGCCAGACGCAGTCTCCGCGGAACATTCCCCGACGGACAGATACAGACCGATCTTTCGGTCAATAGGCTGGACTGCCTTCTTCTCTAGCAGCAGTCAATACACCTGCACAATGGGACAGACCACGCATTGTGAGTGAGACTCAAGCATTTAGGGTCTGTCTCACGATCTCACGCATGACACCCATTTTTCTCACGCATTGGGAGCATAGCTTAAAGGATTAAAGTGAGAGTTGCAATTGAAGGCATATTTCCCTTTTGTCTTTCAAAATAAGTAAAAAATAGTCACTCATGTATTCACCAGCTTGCACCATTAAGACTAGAACTATTTAAGAGCTAAAAATTGAAAAAGCTCCTTACCGTGGGAGGATCGAGGGCGGACACCCCCCCTCCCCTCACTCACGCACACCTATATCAGTATATGCGCGCGCGTAGAGATGCTGAGTCATGAAAATCTCACTCATAAAAAATGTTTTGAACTTGGCATCTATGAATGGGAGTTGAAATTTGAACCCACAAACACAATTGGCACAAATGTAGAAACGACCACAAATGTAGAAACACCCCTAATGTAGAATTAAATACATTGCTGCACACAAATGTAGTAACCCCTAATGGCCGCACTATGGACCGATTCGGGTTCGTTGAGGGCAGCAGACAATTTGTGGCACTGGGCGCAGCCATAAGCTCATTTTGAGGTGTCTTGGCCGACCCCCCTCCTCTCCCCCACCCCCCGGGCAACGTGTTTACCGCGCACTTGTAACAAAGGTTCGCGCGCTAAGCAAGCATTCGCGCACTCAGTATGAGATGCCTATTGGCTAAAACGACCATGCATCAGTTTTTCATTCCGCGCGTGGAAGGGGATGCAGGGGGAGAGGGGGGGGGGGGGTGGGGGGGTCGGCTAAGACACCGCGTTAATGGCGCTGCCCATGCCAAAAATACACATAGCGCGTCACAGAATCGGTCTATAAGTTATGTGCTATTTAAACGACCGTTAATGTAGAAATGATTTCAAAACGTCACCCACAAAGGCACAAATGTAAATGTAAATTAACATGTTACAAACGGCAAATCGGTCGATATAGACTTTCAATTAGTTAGTCTGCTTCTCGAGTTCTATTAATTTACCATATGATTAAACCTTTTTTAACGTTTCGTTTGGCCTACAATCTACATGTAAAATACGGTAATGTGTACAAGTACGTGTGTGGGTGGGGTGGGGAGATGTGCAACATGTGTGTTTGTATGTATGTGTAGGTACCTACCGATATACAAATGATGCACAGGATAGAGTGCGTTAGTGGAGATGTAGCGCACTCGAGGGTATTTACAATTGTGAAACATGCACGAGGTGAAGCCGAGTGCATGTTGCACTACATTGTAAATACCCGAGAGTGAGCTGCATCTCCACTAACGCCACGACATAATCCTGTGCATCATTTGTTTTATAAAATGGGTCGAAAACTAACATCATTTTTCACGTACCTTTGTGGGTCAATACCAGTCAGCTACATGTAGCACTCGCTCAAGAATTGATGTCTGCAGATGTTCGTCCCAAACATTTACGCACGTCGCACTTGGAAATCCCGCACAGTATAAGTGCTGTACGTATTAAAGAGTATACGTACGCCACACATGTTATGCACACAAGAAAGGCCGGCCGGTAGGCAGCCCGAACTAGAAGTTGTTTACAGGATTGACAGCGCGTATAGTAGCGCGCGACGCACTTGTAACAACTGATTGAGTGCGCACTGCTAGTGTAAACATTGTGACGTCAGGCCGTGCATGTTAGTGAGAAATTAATACAAGCACACGTGACTCATTTCAGCGCTTCCAATTGGCCACATTCTTGAACCCATTTTATAGTATATTTTAACTATAACTACGATCATGCGACTAGCCCAAACGTGAAGTGTTCAGCGCGGCGGCAGGCTGCGGATGATGGGATTGGGATCTCACATGGGGTAGTATGGTGACCATTTGGTTCTGCTATTTATAACAGTCCATTTCTGTCCACATTGATGACTTAATTAAATGATTCAGTCAAGAGGAATCTGTGAGTGTGACAAGGACAACTGCTCTGTATGACATATTTGAAACCTTTGCACTTGTGCTTGATGTGCTTGCCGGTAGCAGCTAGATTTAGCCTTTTGACCAGGCACTCTTGCTGCGCGCAACATCCCGTGCAACTTGCATGTGGCGCCCGATTGCTCTTTGCTGGTGGATACTGCGATACACCATACAATTTTTTGTATATTTAGCAAGTCTAAATTTTCGGAAATGGGGACTTCCTGACAATTTCGCAAGTGGTTAAATTCGTGATTGTGGAGTACTGTACTGACCGGAGAAATGTACACGTGGATCAGACGCATTATTTTTGCATGTCTTTAATTTCGCGAATAGCACCTAGTAGAGCTGACTTGGGAAATTCGCGAAAATGAAAACCTCACGAAATATTCGGCATACTGTTTCAGTTTACAGGCACCTTTGTTGGTCGTAAAGGAGTATGCACCAAGACTATGTACCACTGCAGCATCTGAGAAGCTAAGACTGTAAATCATGATATATTCGCGGCATTAATTTTTCGCTAATTGGAGCCGACGGCCTTTTTTGCGGCATTAAATTTTCACAAACTGCCACTGGCATTCAATGCATATAGTGAAGACAAGAACTTTCGCCTGCATTTTAATTTCGTGAATCTTGGTGCTCGTGAAGTGCACGCGAACATTCCATGGCGCAGGCTCATTGTGATTAACAAGGGTTTGTGCCTGCAAACTAGCTGGTGGGCACATTTCACTCGGAACACCACTACACAGTGCGCAGCAAAAGGGCATTATTCAAAGGCTAAAAACGTCATGACTGTCATGCATATTCATATTGCTGATGCGCCAAGTGTCGCACAAAGGTGCATCAAAAAACAAAAAAAATGAACAGGAGGTATGGATATGAACTTGTAGAAAAATGTATTTTCAAGACCATGGGATCAATCTCCTTAACTTATCAAACTTCTTAATCTTTTAATCAAAAAGTTTGAGTCATTAGTGCGCATGCTCAAGGAAGAAGACAGAAGGTGCCATCTGCATATACATTGTATGTAACCCTGCACCTCAAAACAAACAAAAAGTCGCCAGACATGAATTTTTAGTTAAGACCATATTCTGAAAGAGCAGACTTTAAGCTTTAAAACGATGTATAACTCAAATCAAATGGACTCTCCTAACCTATCTAAATATTGGAAAGAAAGCACAAACTCAGGAAAAGTGTGAACTGAGAAAAGAGGCTCTGAAGTACAGTGTCTATTCAAGCGCTTAATCTTTACCAAACCGTGCTGGCTGTGCGATGAATGGGACAAAAAACAGGAAGTATAAACCCACCAGAGTAACAACAATGAAGGGATTATCAAATTAAAGTGAAATTAAGCATGCCTCATTAACACATTCTGTCCATAATTAATACCAACTTTCAAAGCAGTAGGGCTATCCTTTCAAAAGTTATTAGAGTTGAAAGTGAAGATTGTGGACAAGGTTTTTCAGAAATGAAAAAGGGATTCTAAAGACACACCTAATCACACTATTCTACCAAAAATGTTCGAGATAAACTGCTAAAAAAAAACCACACTTTCCTGCCCGTTTTATGATAACAAATTTTAGCATAATGTAAAAGAAGACCCGCTCTTTCAGAAAATATGAAAAAGTCAAGTTCGGCTAGGTTGACTCATTTCACTTATTGTCAGTCCTCACGCAAAATCAGTGTGTGCGACTTAATGTTCGTTTTGAGGTGCACGGTCACATATGTCTAATGATTGTGACGTAACAATGAACACCTGTACGACGACACAATAGCAGTGATCTTCTGAGGTGAGCGTTCGACTATCCCTAGCTGGAATGGAAAGTTTTGCAAGAAGTTTCGCAGGAAGTTTGCGTTCATACTGGCAAAATTTTGAGATCTTAAAGATCACGATCAAACTTTTTGATCTTTTTGCCAGTGGGAATGTGGCTATTGGCCCGTTCTCAGTAAAAGCGTTCAAATACGGAATTTTGGTGTCGCCGACATTCCATGACAGTTTGCGGTTCCCTGAAACCTATTAGATACTATTTAAATGTTTATAATATATCACGAGGACTTTATTTGTTAAAAATAAACACGATCAAATGCGGTTATCTGCCTTTTTGTATAAAATTTTGCTGTTAAACTTCGTTAAGACCCCAAAAACGCAGTGTCGCCGGCTATTTCAGAATTATGTTTTATTGCTCCTCTCCGTCCACAAACACAATTTCCAAATATCATTTTCATGGACGATGAGCATATCATATAGCTAATCACAATACTCAAAAAGTTCCAAAATTTTTATTGACTTCTTTTTTTATAGCCTTTTGAAACCTGTCGCCAAGTTCACCGCCAGATACGTTACCAGTTTCTTTAGTGTTACAGCATTGCAAAAATAACAAGACTATGCAATGACCCTGTGTATATGAAACCCTGAGGATATACTTCATACATTGCAAGTACTTAGATTTTTTGTGCAACAGCTCTTTTTTGAGAATACGGTACAATGTTTGAAATATCGGTTTTCTACACTTTTATTTGGACAGATACGTGACATACTTTTCACGCCACCCACTGCGACAGATGTTGCAATGTCAGACAAATTGTATATTATACATTACTCCTCGGAATGACGCATCGATTCAACATTAAAGTTTAGTACAAGTGAGAAATATTTGGTAGATATCGCTCTCATGATAATATGATCGACCATATACGTTACCACAGATACGTTACCCCAGATACGTGACCGAATTTTGCTCATTGGTCTTGTGCTTTCTGGGGATCAAATCTGGTCAAAATTCATCCCTACACATTACATGCTTCGTTTTGTTGGACCTCAGGATTATATTCTTACACGAAAAGGACAGAGAGGTGAAAAAGACCAACACTTTCACATGATTTTTCTTTCTGCATCAGTGTCTCACAACTTAATGCCAAGTTTTCCGACAGATACGTTACCACACAATCAAAATGCTGAAAAGAAATTGTAAATGTTTTTACAAACAAATCGTTGTGTGCTCATAAACTCCAAAGTTCTATTCTATAAAACCCAGCCACTTTCATATTCTATGCAACAACTTTGAACGTTTATCTTACAAGACGAAGCTAAGATTCAGCATATCAGTTTTTTTGCTTTTCGGATTTAGCAGATACGTTACGTATAATTCAGGGCACCCACGGTGACAAATAATGTTATGTAAAACAAAGTGTTCATAAAACAATTCTGCATAGAATGACGCTTCCATAAAAAATTAAAGTTATGTTCAAATGAAGAATATTTAGTAGAAATTGCTCTGTAACTTCACCGACAGATTCATTTACGGTACGCCAGATACGTTACCAAACTTTGAAAGAGTAAAAAGTAGTTTATGAAACGCTTCCGAGAAAAGTTTCAGTGTTCTGTTGCATATTTATTCTAGTGTTTTTCAACATATGAAGAACTACTCAAGATTCATTGATAAGTTGAACAATTATTTATTCATTTTCATTAAAAGGAATGAGCCAAATACGTTACCATAGGTCAAACAACTGTTTAGCATATCGAGTTCATAGAGACTGTACCTACTTCCTTCTAAATGCCTGCAAACATATATTTTTTAAACCTTGTTTGCATTATCCATCAAAACGTAATGAATATTTATAGTCAGATGGATAAATACATTCAGACGTAAGATGAGAATATTCTGTGAATGAAGAACTCAGCTTTCACATTTAGGGCTCTTTTCCACTACATTTCATAGTTTAAATATTACGTACAATGTTTAAAATGGTTAATTTGGGCTTACATCATTCATTTTTACATCAATTCATGAGGTAAATAATTAAACAGGTGATATTTATTAATTCATACACAACTAAAATTATTACTTATATTTTACCAGATACGTTACCAAAGGTGATTCGATGTTTTTCAATAGTTATTTCCCCAGGAAAGCAATTCATATTTGTTTCTTGTGAAATTCCAAATTGGATCGTTCCCTTTGCATGATTTGTGGAATTCGAAACTTTATTTGTAAGCGAAATTTGCTAAAAATACAAAGTGAATCTTAAGGTTACATTTCATTTCAGCAAAAAGCATATTTCAACTTACCACACAGAAATAATTTCTACCAATTAGCAAGGGATGACAACATCTTTACCTCTTGAAAAACCCCAATATCTTTAGGGGGACAGATGTCTTTTCCTAAACAGAAATTGGATCAAAACAATAAATTTAATTCAGAGTTAGGAGTCCACTACAACATGTAAATTTGCGGTAACGTATCTGATTGGTGATCAAATATCATATATGATGCTCTATTTCAATTCATTTTTACTCAATGAATGGCCATCATTTAGAATGTTCCACTTTTTGTTTCGTATTTGACCGGTTTTGAAGTTTCCAAAAACACATCTTTGAATGTATTACTTTGTGGTTGATTTTTCGGTTTTACTCACATGGAATTGAACACTTAATCTGAGAATGGCCCTATTGTCTCTTGTTTTTGTGTGTAACATCATGATTTATGTGTGTTTACACTGTATCTCATGCACTCACATGATACTCTGCTCATTACTACACTGTTAAACGCCACAGAATTACAGATTGCCGTCGTGTGACAAGACCGTCACACCAAAGATGACATCAGGTAACAACTCTTCATCGTCTGATCCTGATGCGCGCCGATTTGCACGGCCGGACGAGGTGAACTACGCCCTCCGGCAGGACATGGGGGAGGACTTTCGGAAACACACCGTCACGATCTCCACCCTCGGGATGAACTTTGACATGCTGTACGGAGAATGGCCCGGTGTGAGCACAGAGGGCAAAGAGTGTCCAGTGGTCATCTGTGTCCATGGGATTCCAGGCACGTACGGGGCATATCGTCCAATCGGCAGCCGCATAGCAGCTAGGGGTTATCGGGTATTGGCTGTTAATTTGCCTGGTGAGTTTCAAAATTGAACGTCTCAAACCCAGGGAGCTGCAATGTAACTTTAATACCTTTGGCAACCACATGATGTAGGTGAGACAAGAAATATCATACCAAGTATTTATATTGTAATTATTCCTGTAGCTATTTGTTGTCCCCGCCGAACGAGTTCGAGCAGGGGACTATGAAACGGGCTCCGTACGTGTGTGAGTCCGTGTGTCCGTCTGTCCGTCCGTCCGTCCGTCCGTCCGTCCGTCTGTGCGTCCGTGTGTGATCAAAATGTTCAATTTGCTACTTCTCTGTCATTTATGAGCCAATTTTGATTCTGTTTGCTTTATATGATAGCACTACATGGGAGCTTTGAAACTTCTACACAGAATTTCAGTTGTGACCTTTGACCTTGACCTTTTACCTATATTGTACATTTTGCTTCAAAATGCTACTCCTTCGCCATTTCTAACCCGATTTCGATTCCGTTTGCTTAATGTGATGGCACTAGGTGAGGGCTTCAAAACTTCTACACAGAATTTTGACCTTTGACTTCTTTGACCTTTGACCTTGATTTTTGACCTATATTGTACATTTTGCTACAAAATGCTACTCCTTTGCCATTTCTAACCCGATTTCGATTCCGTTTGCTTTAAGTGATGGCACTAGGTGAGGGCTTCAAAACTTCTACACAGAATTTTGACCTTTGACTTCTTTGACCTCTGATCTTGATTTTTTACCTACAGTATTGTACATTTTGCTAAAAAATGCTACTCCTTCGCCATTTCTAACCCAATTTCGATTCCGTTTGCTTTATGTGATGGCACTAGGTGAGGGCTTCAAAACTTGTACACAGAATTTTGACCTTTGACTTCTTTGACCTTTGACCTTGATTTTTGACCTGTATTGTACATTTTGCTACAAAATGCTACTCCTTCGCCATTTCTAACCCGATTTCGATTCCGTTTGCTTTATGTGATGGCACTATGTGAGGGCTTCAAAACTTCTACACAGAATTTTGACCTTTGACTTCTTTGACCTCTGACCTTGATTTTTTACCTTTATTGTACATTGGCTACAAAATGCTACTCCTTCATGCCATTTCTAACCTGATTTCAATTCTGTTTGCTTTATGTGATGGCACTACACTGTAGGTGACTAAATGCTACTTCCGGCGGGGACATATATTACGCACCGCGTAATTTCTATTTTTCCTTGTTATTCATACATTATTTGCAAGCATGAAGTGTGCACAAGTAGAACCAGAACTGGGCATGTACTGGTATTGAACCACAGTGTTTCAGGGTTGATAGTTTCGTATACTATGCCCTGTGCTACAGAGAGTAGAGATTTCTTTCTTTCCTTCTTCTTCTTCTTCTTCTTCTTCTTCTTTTTTTTTTTGGGGGGGGGGGGAGTGGGGTGGGATGGGAGAAGGGGCAGTAAACCATTTTGTTTCTGTTCATTTTGAAGTCTGATGATATTCTTTAATCAGCATGCTCATTTGATGCCTTGTACTCTCTGTTAGATAAGTGCATGCACATATCACATATATGTCCTTCGATTTTTTAAGTTCTGGAGCCCTGAAGGCAATCCTTGTCATAAGAATAGAAGCAAGGGAATAGAATACAGTGCCAAGTGTGAGTTGTTCTTTTTTTATTCTTTGATAAGATAAGGATTGATGTAGGTTGGAACAAGTCAAGGGGCTTCACACATTGGCAAAATATGGTCTTGTAATCAAGTAATTGCTGGGGCTGAGCACTCCCTTTAAACCCTTTTACAATGTACCTCATTCCATTGGGATTAAACTGGCAGTGTCCCTATTTCCAATGGCTTTTTACAAAAGGGCTATCTCCACCTATAGTCCTGGACTCTGTAATTGCAGTGGATAAGCCTGTTTGTGGTTCCACTTGAGCAGAGAAAGTTTATATGCCTTATGAGGCATGTTGGTTTTTACATTCACAGAGCTAAGCATGGATCTGTGATGTAGTGATTATGGCTGTGTGTGCTACATAATTATAGAACTACTCAGTATTCAAGAGCTAAGCGCTCAAGATGTACATGTACAAGTGACATCAATACCATGCTCGAGATCAGAACAAGAAAACTTTGCACCAGAGTTAGAAACTAACTGTAGATTATTTGTTGTTTTCTGCAAGCTTTGCACAGATGCAAGCTCCCAAACAAGCAAACAAGTGTGGATGCACATTTGAACATTCACAGCTGCCCGTCTTTACAGGGATGGTATAATTTTTGTTGAGATGGGGAATTCAGACTTTTTACGAGATAAATAGAAACCACTTCTGAAATGCTGTATACGCCGAATATTTCGCGAGGTTTTTATTTTCGCGAATTTCCCTAGTCAGGTGATATTCGCGAAATTAGAGACATGCGAAAATATTGACTCTGATCCCGATGTGAATGTGACGTACGCGTGTACACTTCTCCATTCAATACAGGACTCCACGATCGCGATATTGTCGGGAATTCCCGATTCACGAAAATTTAGACTCGCGAAATAAATGGCGTATACAGTATGACAGAGCATACAATTCTAGAGGAATTCAAAGTTTATTTGATGAAAATCCATTTTAGAATGGCTAATTATCTTGTTACAATTTAAAACCTGAATTCCCATGTCAACCAAAAATATATTATCACTTTAGGGTGCTTAACCCATTGAGGACGAGTCCCGACTATACTCGGGTAGGTGTCTATGAGAAATGCGTGTTGTAGCAAAATTAGGCTGTCCTCAATGGGTTAAATGTCATTGAATGTTTGCAGCGGGTTCACATGAAATTTTGGCGATTTGTCTTGTGTGAGGCGTTTGTCATCATACTTAGATAATGCTTTGAAAGCATTACCGTGGATTCCAGTTATAACAAAGTCCTTGGGACTGGCAAATTTCTTTCATTATATAAATGGAAATTTCATTATAACCAAACAAATGGACAATAAAAAGCATAGCACAAATATTGCTGCGGCCTGAATTTTTACTTTGCTGTAACAGGAATTCCATTATAAGCATGTTCATTTTAATGGGAGTGCACTCCACTTAAATACCTCATTGTGTGCGTGTGCTATGGAATGGGAAGGCTGGCCCTGCTTCAATATATTCGAGAATCTCTATAATAAATTTTGTATAGCTTTATCACTGATCTCAGTCAGTATGCACACAGGCAAAGAATCTCGACTGTACAGTCTACCATTACCAATGAGCGTCCACTTCAATGCCCATGTGCGCTGATCAGTTGTATTTGTGATTTTCTCATGTACCCCAGGTGGGCAGCGAACAAATCGGACCACCCATGGATCGCCACACTTCTGGGTCTTACAGAATTTCACTCATTATTCATCACTGTCATTACTGTAGTCTTTGCCTATAAATCAAGCTCCTGCTCTCTTTGTCTTGATTGACAGAGTTGCTATGGTGATTGGTCACTCTTCGGGCTGCATGGTGGTCACTAGCATGGCAGCTGACCCTGAGCTGGACGGAGTGGTGCAGTCCGTAGGAATGATCTGTGGTACTGGCATCATACCCCACAGGTCAGTCCCAGCTTCATTTATTTGGAAGATGTGGTTGACCCACAATTAAATTTGAAAGATAGTGGAATACATACCAGACTGCTGGAGAACAGCTCTTATCTTTTCTCACATGCATTGTGAATTAGTCAGAATGACAGTAAAAAGTACTCTATAAGCTGTTATTTTCATATGCAGATATGTATGCAAATGATGTCACAGACATTTTCCCAGGATGTTGTTTTCACGATTTTGACACCAAGGCTATCATGAGTGTGCTAATGCCTGGTCAGTTTGGGATATTTTCATGTGTTTGTTAAATTCACGGTCCAACAGTGATTGGCAGAATTCACAAAAATGAAACCCTTGTGAGAATAACAGCTTACACAGTATGACATAGTCCCACTTCAAACAGTCAGCCAAAAGACCAAATCAGATTTTACTCAGTACTGTCAGTCACTTTCATTTAACCCTTTCACACCTTGGGGTCGATTGGCAATGTTATTCTTAACTCATTGGTAGATAATCATGGACGAAGTAACTCGCACACTTCTAGCATGGGTTTAAACAAGCCAGTCATGCTATCAGCAGAAATTAACCTACAGAGCAGCATGATAGGTGGATGACACAAACTATATGTGACCCACTACAACAAAGTGATCCTAAAGTCGGGCAAGGTCGATTATTTGAAAATTACATGACATAAATCCCTAATCTTTCTGCTTTAAATTGATATATAACACATCATATAAAAATAATCGGCTGCGGAGATATCGATGTTTAAAAGAGAGCATGTCGAGACGTCTGGGAAATCACTGTTTCAAGAAAAGCGCCCTAAAAGTTCTCCTTGCGACGCAATCACGATCAAAGGACACGCAAGTCAGTTTTCACCTCCGAACAATGGAAGGTAAGCCCTAGCAACCCCCGGAATGCTCCTTCAAACACAGCGTCGTCGGTCTCCTCACCGACCAATCAGTGACCAGAATGGCAGGAGAAGCGGCTGGGCATAGCGCACCCCGCCAGCACGCACCAGTCAACTGGGCAGTGTGCGAGCTTCACGCTTCGGTTAGCGGCAAGCAGCAAACTGACCAATGAGATCACTCTGGTCGTTGTTAGGGGCGGAGCCTATGTGTGGCGCTCACTCCAAATGTTCGAACCAGTTTCTGCTTCGTTGAAACGCCAAAAAACATGTCCCAGAAAAACGCTATTTTTTGGTCTTTCCTTTCATCATTTTGCTTCAAAATTTCGACAGATGATAGGAGACATGTCAGATAATATGTATAATATATATATAATATAATAATATGTAATAATATGTCAAATTCAGAAAATCGTAAGTTTTGACCAATTTTGATGCTCTGACTTCAAACTCGATTTTCACGGCTTCGACCGTGCGCGACTTTAGGACCATTTTGTTGTAGCGGGTCACATATAAACTCACAAGCACACACATACACACATTCATACACCTCTACTTAACTGGAGCAAATACCCACAAGGTGGTCTGGGGCAATTTCCCCTGGGCAATTACCCCAGACCCTTCCCCTGACCCTAACCCTAATCCTAATCCTGAACCTAATCCTAAGCCGGGGGGGGGGGGGGGGGGGGGGGGGTTATTGCCCTGATATGCCACAAGGTTATAAGAATGGCCAAGTAAGATTTAACTTTTTGGTGACTTTCAAACAGGAGGTTCAGTAGCTGGAGGGTTATATGGTGACTTAGCACACAGGAGCATTTCACATTGATGTTACCTCTTTATCCTCTCTCAGGATGCAGAGACAGTGTGCTGTCATTCCTTACCTCCCGTATCTTCTCTACCGGGCAGTCTTCCTTCCCATCATTGGACCGGTTGTCCTGCATCTAGTCTCTAACTATGTGTTCCGGATGGGCTTCAGGGGAAGAACACGGGAAGCACAGGTGTTGTGCATCCATGAGGCAGCTATCTTGCGATTTGATCTGGTGAGACATGTTTAGCATCCTGGACTGTGTAGACGTGTGAAATTTCATGGGTGTATATGGTCTATTATTGTCTCCCACTTCCTTGTATTCCTCCTCCTCTTCCCTCACCCCTCCTCCTCTTCGTCTTCTTCATCTTCCTCGTCCTCCTCATCCTCCTCTTCCTCTTCCCTTTCCTCCTCTCCTTACTCATTCTCTTCCTCATCATTTTCCTTGTAAATCCTCTTCCTCATACACCTCCAACTCCTCTTCCCTCTCCTCCTCATCCTCCTCCTTTTTCTCCTCGTTTTCCTCCGCTTCTTTCTCTTTCTTTTCTTTGGTCCTCCTCATCTTTCTCCTCCACCTCTTCTTCTTTCTCCTCCTCTTCTTCCTCCTCCAATTTTTTATCTTTTTTCTCCTCTCTTCATCCTCCTCTTCCTCCTTCCCCCCCCCAGTTTCTGCTCCTGTATCTGCTCCCCAACCTCTTCCCCTCCCCCTTTTATCCCCTCATGAAAGGGGGGGGGGGAACTTTCAGGGTTGTTTTGGCACAAGTTTTAATGATGGCTACCTTTTCTCCCATCTGTCCTGCCCTTCTTGTTCATGTTCATTCTTTCATCACAGTCATACTTGATGATTTATTAATATATAATAAGACTCCATTGTCTGTAATATTTGGGCCCCTCAATTCATTTTTTTCGCATACATGTATTGTATACAGTCAACCATGCGTAAGTCAAATCTATCTGGACTGAAGAAGTAGCTTTGACTTTGAGAAAGTTCAACTTACAGGGTATTAAAATCAATAGAAAACAAAGAGACGGAATTGAAATGAGGGATTGAACTCAATCAAAAATAAAGAGAAGAGGACTTGAAAAGACCTTCAACTTATGCGATTGTTCGACTTATGCAAGGTCGACTAATAAGCAGGGTTGACTGTATTCAAAAATAAATCGGAATATTAACCTACAAATGAAAGGCATAACTCTAATGTCAAAAAGATAATGCTGAAAATGCCTTGGTCTTGGCTCACCAAACAGACACCCAGGCTCTTGGTTTCCCTGAAGAGCCTGAACTGTCCTTTCATCCCTGTATTTCTGACTTATCGATGTTTGTTCTGTCCCTTCTCATATCACCTCAGTAGGTTTATCACCCTTTTGGCCTCCTGATACCAGAAAATATTGCCCTTGTCCAGGGTTTTAATAAATTGCACTCATCTTTTGACTTGGGCAATATTCCGCCCCTGCTTGTGCAATATTTTAGGTATCCCAGTCAGTGTCATCAAGTATATCAGATAATTTTGATCTTTGTTAATCCCTCTGTGTTCCCAGTTTGCCAAAGACCTGAAGGAGATGAGAAGGAAACAGCTCCCTTCGCTCCTCTTCTACTGCGTGGATGACACCATCGTTGAGGCAGAAAAGATTCCTGGTACCATAGAAACCCTCAGCATAGCCGAAGACGGTATCAAGAAGTACGATGCTGATGGCCAGCCACTTGCGACCTTCCATGGTGAGAAGAAGTCTTATAAATCATCATCATTAACCCTATCTCTGTCACATAGACGAAGCCAGAATGTTCAGACATTTTGCAGTGCAGAGACATGGGATTGTTGTTGGCCAGTTCTGATTGTTATTATTGACATTAATGTGTCATGTTATACATCATTTGAAAGCTTATGGTCTATACTTTCATATTACATAATAATCTGAGTGAGGGCGCCCTCACATTTTAAGTAGGACGCCCTCTTATGTCACATAATTATCTTTGCAGACTTACTTGTACATGTTACCACCTCATTTTCTCACACAATATGCTCTTATACCCCAAAAAGGTCTATACAAATGTTGTAGAGAATTTATTCAGCTTTCAGATGATGTGATTATTTTGTCAGTAGCATTAGTACTTTTCATTTTATGAACAAAAGTGTGTGGCAAGTACAACCTACATTTTACACACTTCGCACAATTTCTGGTTTTATGAATGAAATGTTGGCATGAAAGTAGATAAAGCATGCTAACATCCAGTCAGGATGAAAATATTAATTGATTATACGACTTTTACTTGTAGTTTAGATTATTCTTGTCCTATGATATTGCCATGTATGGTAAGATAATCTAAGGGTAAAAACTGTCACTGAAAATATTCAGTCTTCAGAGTGTCCATTCCTGTTGAGTATGCTAGACTCCTTTGCACTCTCCTCATTGAACAGAATTGAACCATCAATGTAGTCATTTGCTTTATGATAAACCTACATTGAACATAAGTTTCATAAAGTAACGGTTTATTAGATAATAATGATCGACAGTCAAACATACCTCAGCTTCTAAGCTTCGAGACCAAGACTGTCCAGCTGCGGGTAGGAGGCTACTGTACCCTTATTGCTGCTAGCACCCTGCCCCGCTAGCCCCGGCTAACTAGAGACCCATTGCACCGCTGTTAGTGCTGAGTAAACAGCTACAACTGCTGCACTGAACGTGCAGTGTTCATTTATTCTACAGTTCATTTATGAGGCCGATATCACGAAAACCATACCCCTTCACAGAATTCAAAGATGTTGAAATCCCTATCCTGAATGTTTTCACTTCATATTTTACTATATTGACTTAGATAAAATGGATGAAAATTGACCCATGTGTACGATCTTTTCATCGCACACGGCGATCTTATTACAGTCCCACATATACAGATTCGTGTAAGTTCTCCACACAAGAAACCTATAGCAAAACTGTACACAATACATTGCAGTCTGAATGCAAATAAACATGGGCGGGGCCACCACAATTCTTTTGACTTTGAGAAGGCTTTCCTGATTGGTTGAAGGTGGGGAAGCTTTTTTTGCACACTGGATATCGTTTCCTTACACTGTCAGCCAATCACAAATGAGTTTAGAGAGTGGTAGTGTCATAGCCATTGAAGTAATCTGTCAATCAAAATAGGGCCGATTTAATCGGCCCAAGCATTTACATGGCAGGTTTTGGGCCGATTTAATCGGCCCGTGACACAGATAGGGTTAAAGGACAAGTTCACCTTCATAGACATGTGGATTGAATGAATGCAGCAATATTGATAGAACACATCAGCAAGAGTTTGAGGAAAATAGGACAATCCGTATAAAAGTTAAGAACTTTTGAAGTTTCTGCTCAGTTACTGCTGGATGAGAAGACTACTGCAGGGCACTGTTTCACGAAAGTTGTCAGTGCTGACAGGTTGTCAGTCTCTGACAATCACCATGGTAACAGTCAGTGACCACAGCTTCTCAGCCAATCAAAACCAAGGATTTTTTGCTGAAATTGTCAGTGCTGACAACTTGTCAGCACTGACTAAATTGATGAAACACCCCCAGCTTGTGATGTCACATGTGTACAACGATATAATAAAAGTATAAAGAAAATTCAACATATTTTTACTTTTTCAAAAGTAAAATTTTGTAAAATTCTCTATCTATTTTCCTTATAATATAGCATTGTATGCATGTGACATCATTCACTCTACTAGTCTTCTCGTCCAGCAGTGACTGTGCAGGTACTTTAAAAATTCATTACTTTTGAATGGATTGTCCAATTCTCCCAAACTTTTATTGATGTGTGCTACTAATATTGCTGCATTCACTCAATCCACATGTATATGAAGGTGGACCTGTCCTTTAATATGATTTCGTGATGCTCCACAATGTTAAATTTGAACATAATGCACTGATGGTGTGATGAATGTTTGTGCACAAGGCACCTGTGAGATTGCAAAGTGCCTTGCAGCCTTGGTACAAGTCTAATGTTTTAGAGCTTTCTTGCACTAACCATATATTTGAACATTTGACCCCAGTGAATTAGGCGCAGTCTAAGGTGTAATCTTCAGCTGGTCAGGTCTGCTTTTGTTACATTTAGTAGTTCATGGCTTGTAAGTTTCATATTTTATGCATGTCACCAAATCTTGGTATGGCACATAGAATGTCAGACATCTGCGTACAGATTGTAGCATATTTATCTCCGCCAAGGGAGGAGGTTATGTTTTCGTTACCGTTGGTTTGTTTGTTAGTTAGTTAGTTTGTTTGTTTGTCTGTGTGCAGAATAACTCCAAAAGTTGTGCGCAGATTTGGATGAAACTGACAGGAAAGGTTGAGAATGACACAAGTAACAAATGATTAACTTTTGGTAGTGATCCAAGAAATTTTTGGATATTTATGAAGGATTTTTGATATTTTGACAGGTGGGGTCAATGAACTTCTGAGTTCAAGCTGCGCATTTTTGAGGTTTTCAAACACGCGCTAAAGTGCGTGCTCTAGTTTCTGCTAGGGCGAGGAGCGTGCCGCGCAGCTGAAGGTTTATGACGTAACAAAGGCTTCTATATTGGGAAATCGGGCGATTTTTTTCAGCGGGTATACCTATGGGTAGAAATCACTGATCTCTATGGAAAAGCCCAAAGAGCTTTTCCCCAGTGGTGGAGAGGAGAAAAATCTCTTTGGGAAGAGCAAGATCATCGGTGGAAAGTAGCTGCTTGGCGGAGGTCTGCGCTCTCAGAGTGCTTTTCAGTTTGCAATGTTGTCATTTCACTATGACAGCTTAACACTTGCAGTGGTCCACCCTGATGGTTTATTTTTCAGTTTTGAATGCTTTTAGAGGGTATCAACAGAGTATCATTATACCACAGTATGGCCAACTCAAAGTGGACCATCACTCAGTGTTCATCTTGACAGTGATATGATTGTTGGTGCCAGCATCTGAACTAAAGTTACTGGAATTTAATAAAACTTCAAGTTGTTCATGTTTTCACAAACTACATGAAAAGTGGAAGAGTTAATGAAATGACTCGCTGACAAGTCTCCTTTTGGTTTGTGAATATCATTACCTCACCAAATGTCTGATTTTGATGAAGATTTTAAAATGAAGAAGTCATGGTTTAGAAGATACTGTTCTTCATCTTTAGTATGTTAGCAGTGATGTTTGTTTTGTTTTTGAGAGGGAATATTAAGTTGGTAAAATTATTAACCATCCCCAAAATGTGCTGTAAAAATTGACAATTTTGCATTAGTAATTATTTTGCTCGGCCAATAATTAGAATATATCCTTATTTCTCTGCTCTGAAGTGTCACTGACATCTTCACTATGCATTGAGCACATCAGAATTTGTCAACTCTGCTCTTTAGATTTGAAAATTAGGCTAGGCATGCAAACCATTCACGCATTTGTTTCCTCTCATCTTGACTACTGCAATTCCCTTCTTGTTGGTCTCCCTGCTTCAAGTACTGCACCACTTCAAAGAATTCAAAATACAGCTGCTAGGCTTGTGACCCTTACAAAAAGATCTGAACACATTACTCCAGTTCCCTCCACTGGCTCCCCATCCATCAACGTATCACTTTTAAAATCCTCCTTATTGTTTACAAGATATGTAATAATCTTGCCCCATCTTACCTTAAAGATTTAATTTTCTTCCGCTCCTCCACTTCAACCCGTTCTCTTCTTCTTCCTCCGCTCTCCAATTATCACGTGGTCCCCGCACCTGTACACGTTATGGTGATAGGGCCTTTTCAGTTATTTCCCCACTTCTTTGGAATGAACTCCCTTTTTATATTCGTAACGCTGAAAATGTTGATAGGTTTAAGTCATTGTTGAAAACTCATCTGTTCACACAACCTTAATTTTGCTGTTGTTGTTGTTGCTGTCGTTATCATAATATGTACATAATGCTGTATTTTGTTTTTACGTTATATATATTATTTTTTCCCCGATTTGATGCGCTTAGAAACATCAGTATTAAGCGCTATATAAATGTTATTCATTATCATTATCATTATAACCTTATCACATGTCACTTTATTTTTATCATTTCCTCTGAAACAGAAGGGACAGTGCGAAGAGTGGTTTGCTGCGAGAAGGGGTCGCATCGCCTGCAGTTTACTCAGCCGGAGCTGACTGTGAATGAGATCGTCTCTCTCCTGGACGCACTACAAAAGAGATAAGAATTGTAGGGATGGAGGAAGCCCTGCGTGTCTTTCTGCTCTGGATTTCTTCTTCTTAGGGGTGAAGTTCTGGCATCAAACAGACATTCCATTTCCAGAGAAGCAGGAGAAAGTTTTCTTCCAGACTTTCATAGCTTGAAGTTCTCAGGTATTCATGATCTTCTGGACCGGCAGAAAGCAGTGTGTGAAATTTAAAACTCGTGCCAGATACCACGTTTACCTCAAAGATTGCCAACAGAGATTAGTGGATGACATTTTGACTTACATGATTTTGTCTGAGCGAGTGTGTATGTGTGTGTTCATTTGATCATGAAATTAATTGCCAATTGAAAGCATTTGTCTTAACCCGTTGAAGACTAGCCCAGAGTATACTCAGGGAGATGCCTATGGGAAACATGTATGTGTTATAGCAAAATCAGCCTGCCTGCAGTGTGCTAAATGTAACTTGAAATCCTTCACAATCCTTACCATTTGTTGGGTTTTGGAAGGCTTCCATGTCTTTCAATATTTACAAAGTATATCTACGTTTAAAGCGTTGAAATGACAAGATTATGTTATTCATGGTCATATTGTGTGTTGAATAGGATGTGCAGAGTATAGAAATGTTCAAAATATCTTTGTCCTCTGCTTAATTTGTATATTTTGCCATTTTATAAATCTGTTTGGTGCTTATCTTTGGGGGACGAGTTTATGCAGTTTCAACTATTTAACCTTAAAAAGGTCGTGGGGGGGGGGGGGTTGAAAACCCCATCCTCAACATTTTCCACGACCAATGAAAATCAGCATACTGTTACGACACGGCACGACCTTTTATACATGTTTGTCAGGTTAAATATGGCTCAAAAATATGATTTTGTGTATAAAGTCTATGCAAGTAGAGTTTTCTCACCTTATTCAAAAAGATATGATTATTTTCACTGGCAATGGCTAAGATCTTTTGATTTTAACATAATTATGCTTAAAATAGGTTCTGTAATAAATTTTGTGGAACAAAATGAAAAAAAAAAAATGTTCAAAATATAAAGAAATACACAATAAATCCATAAAACAATACAATTCATAAAAAAATAATTTTGATACCAGATTTTTTTTTTTGTACATTGTTAGGATAGATTTTGCTATTCTTCAGTGAAGGGTCTCAGAAACACTGACATATCTGGTTTTGAACTTCCAAAGCAGTGGGCAGTTAACAGAATGTTATCCCATTGCATTTTAATTATTTCATTTCATTTTATAATTTAGGTTCTCTGAATTAATTAAAACTATATGTGGTGTGCTATGCTTTCATGTCTTCAGGTAAAATTTACCAATGCTGAACCAAAGACATTCCTTTTAATACAAATTTGGAATTCTTTGGTTCAGCCTGAGCAGGACGAAACGCATTTCAGTACCTGGCCTGCTCCTCTTTCTTGCTATGCTTGCTTATTGGTCTGTCTTTAAATCGCGGACACACCTTTCATGTAAGACAACAGCTTAACTTGGAAAATATATTCACTATCTTGTAAAATGACATTCACAAATTTTCAGAGCTATTTTCAACTGGTAGAAAGAAGTGCAGTTTCAGCATTTTCATGACACAATTCACACCATGACCCAAAGTCAGAGTCACTGTGCAGTTTTGCAGTTATACCAACTTTGTCAGGTACACATTTGGCCATTTCCAAGGTATGGAGAAAATACTGTAATTTCAGCACTGAATAGTACAATTTACTTTGTAGTTTTCAACCTTACCTTTGACCTCATAACTCAAAATTTGCAAGAGCATGATTGTCAGGTAATACATGTTGATATGCTACCTTTACTGAAGATATCATAAGCCAGTTCAGAGGAGGAAAAAGTGAATTTTTAGCATTTTGGGTTGACTTGATGTCTCAGCTGAGTAAGCCGACCATCAGTGAGGGGTGAAGGTGTAGGAGGAACCTGAACAAGATCATGTAGATCTAATCCAGGAGGTGGAGGAGCAACTGGGACATCAAGGTGTTCAAACATATCCCTAACAGCAGTGCATGAGGCTACTTCCTTGAAGCCACAAAATTTTTTTTTAACAAAAATCTAGAGGGGGGTCTGATGATGCTCTGTATGTAGGCCATGACGGTTTCTCTGACTTGCAAACAATACTAGATCTCGATTAATCCTGGGAAGATAGGCCTGCATTTCCTTGCCCACTGGGACGGCGATTCCGGCTCGGAAACGTCCGTGGAGTCAGGCATGGTGGAGTCACCCGTGGGTGGGTCAATGCCAGCCCACTGGGGGAGCTAAGCTAACGGTGGTACGAGCTTGGGAAAGTGCAACTTGGTGCGTGTTTATACAGGAGCCTCTCGCATCGGCGCGCATGAGCCTGTATTTTACCTCCCGCATGAGCGCTTATTTCTCGTGTTTATACAGAAGTCAAAATACCGGCTCATGCGAGCCGATCCGAGCCGATGCGAGCGGACCTCAGCTGAACTGGACCTCTCGAATTTTGGGGTCAAGCATAGGTCACGTTCGCAGTGCAGTTTACACATGATGGGAAAAAAATGGAAAAAAAATCAAGATGGCACCGGCAAAGTCATCAGGACCACCAAGCTTGAAGGTCATTCTTGTAACATTCCTCTTGGCAACCACCCGGCCAAATGATCAATTGAAATCCAGTTTTTCAGTAAGAAGGAGAAGACGTGGTTCGACCATGACAGATATTAAAATACGCGCTTTCCGGTTACCTCTCGAATTTCGGTCGTCTGTATAAACACACAGCAAAATACGCGAGGCTCCTCTCGCATCGGCCACCTCAAAAGGTGGCGGACGGAACCTCTCGCATGAGCCTGCATTTAGCGGCGTATGCCGGCATACGCCGTGTTTATACAGAGCAAAATTCGAGAGGTCCTCTCGCATGAGCCAGCATGAGCCAGCATGAGCGCGTATTTTGCTTCTCTGTATAAACACGCTCATTGTAAAGAGCCCAAATCTGTGCTTCATTGTCTGTGTCAAGTATGCCTTCATCCTTTAAAGAGAAAAAAAAAATCATAATACAGATTTGTGACTCCACACCACATATCTACCCAGGCTCGTTCGATTCTCTGATTGTGTGTACTTGCACCACGCAGGGCACTTTCTCTTCCCCCTCCACGAAGGACTTTCATCAATGAGCACACATCATCGTTTTTCCCACCGTGATCACATCTGACCCTTGATGGGAGTCCATATGTTAATATGGCTGTCGTAAAATTGTCCAGAACGGTTTCAGCCCTGTTGTTTGCTGCTCTGAGAAATACAAAGAGACGACTGTATCCATCTATTCCACCGTGAACTACAATCCGCCACCTTATCAGCTTGTGGTTTCCATCAATGTGCCACAGAGAATTAGGGCCAGCAACTTGAAATGTCCTTCTGTGTAACTGATGTCTCGGGGGCCCTCTGTGCTACTCCCTCTGGATCAACACGGAGCATGCTGTCTCTTACACGATGCCTCTGGACCTTGACACCCATTCCTTTCAGTCTTGCACAAACTGAATTGGTTCCTAATTTGGTATTGCCCTTGATGATGTCTCGTACAAGCTGGTCTAAATCAATGGCCCCAATACCTGAGTACGCAGGCAATGTGATGGAATATTCCCTCAGTCAGCGCCTGACTGTTTGGCGGGATATGCCAAGAATGGAACCCATTTCAATTGTTGAAAATCCACACTCGCACAGAAATTTAAGGTGGTCTACTGAGATTGCAAATTTTGGTGCTCCTCTGTCTCATGAAACTTTTGGTGTGGAATAGGCACTGTTGTTTCCATTTTGTGCTTCAGTTTCATACGTTGTCAGCTCAATATCAGCAAGTCCTTTGTTGAGCCCAATACCAAGATCTGCCATTTCATCACTTATAAGAGTCCCAGATGAACGCTGAATGGATGTCTTCACAGTTTTCAGCCTCCTTATACAACAGCTAGAAAAAGGGGATTGACCATGCTGAGTAAATCAAGAAAGAAATGAGCAATATGCAAGAAAACCAAGTGTTATGTTAGATACCATACACCTCAAGAAATAGTGGTCATGATTCACTTTGTTTACACAAGATTTTAAAACATTAACACACATGAACTCAGTTTTTGAATTTTTCAAAATCTAAGAATTTGGACTTTCCACTGAACAATTTGAATAGAAATTTGATTCTATCCTGCACTTCGTTTCAAATATTGTGATGGATTAATAGAGGGCTTTTTTCATGTCACACATTTCATTTAAAAAACAGCACATGACACATATCTGATAAGTCTCTTAGCGTTGGTGTTACATTCTTGTGTTTTGGTAAGTTTCAGGATACTTGGGTATTTCAGTGTACAAGGTGCCATTGACTATATCACCAGTGGCAATGATCATTGCTTGCACTATTGTACTTCTTTCAGTCATGATTACCATTTGTACGTGTTTGCATGAGGCATACTGTGGGTGTGGGGCTGGCAACCTTTGCTGTGGTTTGGTCTACTGCTATCAAAGAATGCTTACTTTCACAATGCAAGGATGTTGCTTCACACCGCCATTGTTAAACATAGACTTGGACTACAGGTAATTTGAGTCCATGTCTTGCAAGATATGGACTCAAAGCAGGAATTGAAAGAAATTGAAGAAATGCTTCAGGAATTGTTTTGTAAGTCATTCCTTGTCCTTGCAATCAAAAAGACTTTTATGTTTCGAAAGCATTTCTTCCATTGATAGGCAAGGGTTACGTGCCATTTTTGGAAGATCTGGAATGTCTGGTCTTCCCAGTTCAATGTTGCATAGTTTGAACACAATGACATTCTTCATCGTACCATTTACGAAGCTGAAATCCTTCCCAACATACCTACAGTAGCTCGGAGCACCCATCCTTGGGTAGCTGTCTGGGAGACAGCAGTGTACATGTACTTAATTTGTCCTGTTTTGTCCTTACGCATCTCCCTCTCACTGTTGTGATTGTGGTCAATTACTGCTAGCTGTGTACGAGCAAGCATGCAAGGGTACTCAAAAAATTGCCGTTTTGGACAATACCGTAACATCAGGCCATGATACTGCTCTAAACTACCTGTGTATGTAGGTACAGTGTGATCTGTCAAATGTCCTTGAGTATGGTTTTCTCAAAGACAACATCGTTTAGAGCTTCATGAGCAGGACTACCTGAAGCCAGCCATTATTAGGCAACTGACAGTCAACATTTTTTACCGGTACCACACTTTGTCTGTTGATCTTTGTGAAACGACCTTTCTTTCGTGGTTGCCATGCATTTCCACCTCCGTAGAGCCTTCACATTCCAAACTTCTTTTTCAATGTCTATGGAAGGGAGAGAGACACACTGATCACCATTCAGTATGCAACGTTCATTAGTCATCTTCCGAGTGCTTTTAGCCACATCAGCCCAACTTCTCTGTGCTTTTGCATAGATTTGCTCAGTGTATTTTGCCATAACACGAGGTGACTGAACACACTTTGAATATACATTCTATACAGATTCAGGTTATACCTGCAGACTATCATTTCGTTCTGTGTCCAAGTTTGCATTCACATTTTGCTTCACTAGTTTACTAGGTTCTCTTTGCCTTGTTTCTACTTTTGATTTCTTGCCCTTCCTGGTCTTAGCTCTTTTCTGTCTTTCAAGATAGTAGTCTCTCATTGCTTTGCCAATGTAGGTCACACCAGGTTGGAGAATCACACCATTTACTGATCTCACTGAGCTCTTGTTATTGGTCTTGGTCTTGGGATTGTCCGTCATTTTTTGGGATGTCGTCACTTTTGTCTTCTCAATCATTTTTGTCTTCCTTGATTTCACAGTTGTCCAACCATCATCAACTGCAGTGTCTAATGGCTGAAATTGCCTCTTGGTCAGATTTGTCATGAATGTGGAATCTGATTCATCTCTGTTACAATCTGCCCTTTTCTTCACACACACATTTTTCATTTCTGGAATGCCCTGTTTGTCCTTTCTTTTGACATGCCACTTTTTCATTCTGTTGGTTGGTTTCTTTCTCTGATTGCTCTTGCATGATGAATGTGAAACATCAACACCAAAATCTTCATCACTATTGCCTTCATACCAGGCAGAGGAATGTGTCCAAAGTGGGACCCATTCTCTAACAGATTCTGCCAAATGTAGTAATTGGTGGATATTGAAGGACATATTATTCCTACCATACAAGTCTTGGAACTGAGTCACAAATTTTTTCAATGCATCATTTGCTCCGGTCAGACCAATTGTTTTAATTCTTTCCGCACTTAAGGTGTAAAATGGCATGTACAAGTGGCATCCAATGGTGTAAAAATTTGGGTCACAAAATACCTTTGAAGACTAGAGTACTATAAAGAAGAATCCAACTGACACCTTCCAGTGCACTCGATCATGAATAGGATGGGGGTTCTGGTCACTTCTGTAGGTGGATAAAAATTGGCCAATTTTCTGCCCCTGTCATTCAGTGAACCACATAAATAAAACTGTTCAGGATGATTACACGAATCCAGCCACAGTGAGGCTAATTGCCGTCCAACACCAAGGAATATTGCCTAAAGGGGTCAGGAGGGAAACCACTTACCAAATTGACATGAGAGACTCTAAAGAGAGGAGAGAGACCCTTTGTATCAAACACTGGTGAATTCTTCTCTACAGCTTGGAAAGCATGAGCTCTAATGCTCTCATCTCTGCGCCTGTCTTTACAAACATCATTGTAAGGATAGGCTCTTACATGACCTCTTTCCTATCTGTTGAAATGGCATGGAATGCCAATTTTGTCATCAAAGATGCGATGAGCAATATTATAGCTCCCTCGCTCTGAACGTACATCCAAATCAACCTTGCATCACACAGTTTAGCCTCTGGGTCCTGTACACATCACATGAAACTACTTGCCGCAATTCTCACATGGTACTTTGCTTTCATTTTTATTGATCACATTGCAACATGCATCACATTCACTGACCTCTAGATTTCTCATCAAGTCATACCTGAAGGGATTTCATAGTGAGATAGTAGAGTGTAGAAAATATCCTGCTACTCGCCATTCGTTGTTTTTATGCACACAATATCTCCCGCGTTGCCGAGCTGCACCTGGAGTTGATGTTGCAGGAAATGGTCCTCCAATTGAAAGTTCACTTATTGCACTTCTCTCGTTTGGTATATATACCCAAGAACATATAACGCGACACACAATAACGATTTCCTGAAGTAGCACAATGATGAAATAGCACAATGTTGGATGGTCCACAAGATGGCGAGCTTAGAGATGGAAAGGGAAATAGATAGATTGAGAGAGAGAGAGAGAGAAGTTCGCGAGTTCGATGTTTGATGATGAAGTTTGGTGAGTTTACAACTTGACATTTCCATGCTTTCATGTCGAAAGCTGGTCAAGAAATGTAGTGTACGTGTGAAAAGTTGATTTTTGTGAATGGAGAGTTGTAACATGCGTGCGAAACTTCTTCGCGACGTGAAGGGAAGAAAGAAGGAGATTGGTTAAGCTGGTATCTCACTGAGCGGCGAACGTTTGCGAACATAGCGAATTTGAGATTCGCCAACTTTTCTGACGAATGTTTGCGAAAATCAAAGTTCGCTTCTGCCATTAGTGACAGTTAGCGACTTTTAGCGATGTTTAGCGACAATTAGCAACACTTTAGCAAATGTTTGCGAAAGTGTTTGCGAACACAGGTGGCGACTATTAGCGAGTGTTAGCAAATGTTAGCGACAATTTTGCAAATGTTAGCGACAGTTTTGCAAATATTAGCAACTGTTTGCAAATCCTTTGCGACAATTTTGCGAATGTTCTTGAACGTAGAAAAGTACCAGGCGATTGTGTATAGTAAGACCCATAAAACGACATAAAACCTTCCACTGAATTCAGATCTCTTGTGACAACCGTTCAAGATGGATTTCCAAGATATGGAAATAAATTTCTGCCAAGAAGAGGCTCAAGGTGTTGCTATCCTTGAAGAGCTGCTTTGTCAGGCTGCTGCTACAGCTATTAGCAGTGCTGCATAAGAGAAATAAAATAAAGAAAAACAAGAAAGGAAGGAAGAAAAGAAAGAGAGTCAGAGAGTGCTTGTTGCAGAGGACAGACTTTAGTCAATATGAAAAGCTTTTGAAGCAATTACAATCATGATGGAGATGTCAAGAGCTTCAAGAACTTTCTTAGAGTGGAACCTTGTCTGTTTCAGAAGCTTTTAGATAGGAACCATGTGGTTACTTGTTCGCTAGCAGTGGCGAATCATATAAAAATGTTACACCGTATTACGACCGTTTGCGAATTCTTACGAGTGTTTTGCGAATGTTTGCAACTGTTAGCGAAAATACAAATTCGCAAAGGTTCGCAAAGAAATTTTGAACATGTTCAAAATTTCTTTGCGACAAGAAAAACTGTTTGCGACAATAAAAACCGTTTGCGAACTTTCTTGCGAATGTTAACGAACCTTTTGCAACCGTTTACGAACCCTGGCGAATTCCCAAATTCGCTACGTTCGCAAACGTTCGCCGCTCAGTGAGATACCCCCTTTAGAAAGGATGTCCATCTCGCGTTGTCATGGTGACCGTAGGAGTGTTCTGACAGATGATATATGAGTGCTCGCAATACAGAGGGCCAGAGCAGTCGTAAAAATGTGCTTGTATTACGCTAAAAGTGACCACTAGCGGATATTGTCGGCGAGTGGACGAAAACAATTCTCAGTAGAGTGAGAAAATGAATGTGTGACTCACTGTGCTGATACAAGTAGCTCCCCCGTAGATTGCTGCGAAATGAGATGCAGGAGCAATCGATGAGTGTGAAAAAAATAGAGTAGAATGTTCTTAGGTGAGCGAGAGTGATAAAATGATATGTACAATGACTTAGAAAGCAACAAGCTGAATCGGTAAGAAACAAAAATGTATCTTCAACCGTTGTCACAGTAGTCAACGTATTTCGTGGGGAATCGCACATGACGACCGGAGCCTGTTTTCTTGATTTCCGTGGTCATTTGGTTGGAGTGTGAGGTGGGGATCCGAGGTGGGATGGAAGGGGGCGTGGCAGGTTGTGTCGTGCGTTGAGTGTTTGTCGTCACGGATGGTCATGTGGTGCGAGGCAATGGCTTGGGGATGATATCCATTTCTATTAATACTGGTTTCAAGCGGTCGATGCTGACGGTGCCGTGTTTGCCGTGGTAGTCGATCACGAAAAACTTGTCAGCATTCTGAATGACCAGAAAGGGACCTCTCTATGGGTGCTGTAGTGGTTTTCTCATGGTGTCATCGCGAATGAAAACGTGTGAAGATGTGTTGAGGTCGTTGTGTATGAATGTCGGTTTGTGTTGAGTGCGTGTTGATGGCGGGTGCGTGTCCTGCGTGAACTCTTATGTAGACGTTGGACTTACTCGGAAGGGTCGATGTCCGTTGTGGTCTGTTCATGCTTGGTGATGCACTGGCCTGGGAGTTGTAGCGTTGTCCCATAGACAAACTCTGCAGCTGAGCAGCCTATGTCTGTCTTCACTGCAGTCCGAATGCCGAGGAGAACGAGTGGTAGTGTCTCGGTCCATTTGGCGTCATCGTGTGCCATGAGAGAGGCTTTGAGTTGACGATGTAGGCGTTTGACGAGGCCGTTCGATGTCGGATGGTATGCCGTTGTGCGAATGCAAGTGGATCCGAGTTGCGTAGTGAGAGCGTTGAAGAGATTGGATTAAAATTGACGACCTCTGTCTGTTGTGATGGTCGATGGTGCGCCGAATCGTGCAACCCAGTGAATGACGAAGACTCGAGCGACTGATGTCGCTCATGGGGAAGGCTTCAGGCCATCGTGTGAATCGATCGACACATGTGAGGAGGTTTGTGTGACCATTTGATGGAGGGAGTGGGCCGACGATGTTGATGTGAACATGGTCGAATCGTGCATCGGGTGATGAGAAGGTACCGAGGGGTGCTTTGTTGTGGCGATGAATTTTGCTGTGTTGGCACTGTAGACATGTTTTGGCCCATGAACGAACATCATGATTGATACCGTTCCAAACAAATCTGTCAGTAACCAGTTTCTGCGTTGCTCTTACCCCTGGATGAGAGAGTTGATGAAGGGAGTGAAAGATCGCCTTGCGATGAGGGGCTGGAATGTATGGATGACGAAATCCAGTTGACAAATCACAAAATATCGTGTGATCTGATGAGGGGATTGGCACTGGTGAGAGTTTGAGTGAAGTGTCAGTCGTGAGGTGTTTGAGGTCCTCGTCGTCCTCTTGGGCAAGAGCAATGACGTCGAAGTCAATGGGGGTAGTGCTCACATTGTTGATGAAAGCTCGAGAGAGTGCGTCAGCAGCTGTGTTCCGTTGGCCTGAGATGTGACGGATGTCGGTGGTGAACTGGGAAATTGCCAATGTAGGTCACACCAGATTGGAGAATCACACCATTTACTGATCTCACTGAGCTCTTGTTAATGGTCTTGGTCTTGGGATTGTCAGTCATTGTTTGGGATGTTGTCACTTTTGTCTTCTCAATCATTTTTGTCTTCCTTGATTTCACAGTTGTCCAACCATCATTAACTGCAGTGTCTAATGGCTGAAATCGCCTCTTGGTCAGATTTGTCATGAATGTGGAATTTGATTCATCTATGTTACAATCTGCTCTTTTCTTCACACACACATTTTTCATTTCTGGAATTCCCAGTTTGTCCTTTCTTTTCACATACATCTTTTTCAGTCTGTTGCTTGGTTTCTTTCTCTGATTGCTCTTGCATGATAAATGTGAAACATCAACACCAAAATCTTCATCACTATTGCCTTCATACCAGGCAGAGGAATGTGTCCAAAGTGGGACCCATTCTCTAACAGATTCTGCCAAATGTAGTAATTGGTGGATATTGAAGGACATATTATTCCTGCCATACAAGTCTTGGAACTGAGTCACAAATTTTTTCAATGCATCATTTGCTCCGGTCAGACCAATTGTTTTAATTCTTTCCGCACTTAAGGTGTAAAATGGCATGTACAAGTGGCATCCAATGGTGTAAAAATTTGGGTCACAAAATACCTTTGAAGACTAGAGTACTATAAAGAAGAATCCAACTGACACCTTCCAGTGCACTCGATCATGAATAGGATGGGGGTTCTGGTCACTTCTGTAGGTGGATAAAAATTGGCCAATTTTCTGCCCCTGTCATTCAGTGAACCACCTAAATAAAACTGTGCAGGATGATTACACGAGTCCAGCCACAGTGAGGCTAATTGGCATCCAACACCAAAGAATATTGCGTGCAGGGGATCAGGAGGGAAACCGCTTACCAAATTGAAATGAGGGACTCTAAAGAGAGGAGAGAGACCCTTACACCAAACACTGGTTAATTCTTCTCTATAGCTTGAGCTCTAACACTCTCATCTGTGCGCTTGTCTTTACAAACATCATTGTAAGGATAGGCTCTTACTTGACCTCTTCCCTTCAAGGTCTTCGAGAAGTTTGTACATTGCATGTGTTGAAATGACATGGAATGTCAATTTTGTCAAAGATACAATGAGCAAATAATATTATTGCTTCCACGCACTGAACATATCGAAATCAACCTTGTATACCTACTGTCCCCTCATCCGCATTACCATGTAATCACCCTGCCCCACGTCCAGCCCCCCGCTTATTTAGCAACTTCCTAAATTCCTGACTTTGGTTCTCACTCTTCCTAAACTTATCTAAATGATTAAACATACGCTTCCCTACATGTCCTACACAGTCTAACTTCTCTACTTTACAATCCTCCCCATATGTGTCTTCTACTGCCCTAAATGCCTTACTATCACCATCGCTTACCATGTACCTATACCTTAGCCTGTGCTTCTCTACCGACCTACCCCATATTGCTACTGCTGCATCTACCGTAAAGTTCCGTGTATAAGACGCACTATTTTTTCGTCGGAAAACGTTGAAAATCGGGGGTGCGTCGTATACACGGGTACAGTCGAATCACGGGAAAAAAATCTGTCATGTACACCCAATTTTATAAGGCCAACTTGGGGCCATGTATGCCCATCGACGTTTGGAAGGTAAGCAATCACTAAAACTTGCGGATAAAAGAGCGATCTTTCAATCTGGACACACACAAAAGCTGCAAATACGAGATAAACTTACATCGGCCTTGTGCAGTAACGATGTATCAATCTGGCCATAGACAACAGCTGTAACAGCACTGCTGTACATGCTACCGATGTCAGTCTACCAAGCTACCAACAGCCAACCTAGTAGCTGGAATACGCGATGTACAGGTATCATTACTAAATTACCAATACCGGTACCGTAAAACTTATCAATGTGCTAGTATCAATATGGCCATAGACAAAAGCTGTAAAATACGGAGTAGGATCGACACTATGTCACCGTAAATATGAACGATGTGTGAAGCATGCATGCATACCCATGTCGTTCGTTTGCTCTTTATTTCACGAGTGCGAAGCCAGCTAGGATACCATAGCTACACTGTAGCTAGCTAGCTAGCTAGCATGCAAGCCTTTGGCAAAGGCATGCAGCAGCTGCAGAGAGGCTTTTGCAATGGACTCGCGTGCACACAGCGATCGGATCGAAGCGCGCTTGCCCATTGCGCGCTGTGTGTGCAAGTCCATTGCTCTCTGTGAGCGTGTGCTGAAATTATAGCGAGCTGCCTTTTGCAAAAGGCTAGCACTGTGCATACAAGCATGGTACAAGAGACACACATGTTACTGGTAACAGTGCATGAGTGTAATTACCGTACGCACCGTACGTCTTGCCGTATGATCCCTCTGCTACACTTGTTGATGTTTTTCTTATTTTTCGTAATGAACCTTCCAGTCTGACATGCGTCAATAAGCGAGACACCCTCTGCTATGTATGACAGCAAAGATCGTACTGTACACTCATGAGTACGATATGCATGACACATGTACCATGATTGAAAGGCGAAACAATAGCAAGTGAGTACCGAGACAAGTCTCGCATTTTGAGTCTTCCATATTTTGTTGATGTCCGATGAATACCGTTAAAAGAAAATATAAAAGGAAACGAAAAATAGAGCAAATACATGCTGCATTCTAGGGAAATTTTGAGCTGAAATAATATGTATGACACACGCAATATTTGCGTGGACATTTTCGTGTTTTGTTTTTTTTTTTAATTTTAGGTCCGAAATTAGGGGTGCGTCTTATACACGGGTGCGTCTTATACACGGAACTTTACGGTACTTCCATTTTCCCACAAGACCCCTTGTGCCCTCCCAAACAATTGTCCTTATGCCCATCCCACCACTTCCTAAACTCCTCTGTATCCCTATCCCACCCATCCCTTAGCTTACATTCTCTACAATCCTTAGAAAGAACCTCCCTGTCTAACACCTCCCCTGTATCCATGCTAATTACCACCCCCACCCCATGATTAGACACAAACCCTCTCTTATGCCAAGTCCCATCATATGACACTGCCACATCCAGCAACTCCTCCCCCGCCAGCTCTGGGTTCCCCTCCACAATATGAGCCCGGACACGACCGGCGGCCTCTGTCATCTGCTGCTCAGCTGTCTGTAGATGAGAATGGACAACAAACACACACACACAAATTATTTCATTAATGATATTGTGTGATCACAAGTTACTATTTCTATTACATAAGAAAAGAAATCTTCAATATTGAAGCAATAAAACACTTAAAGGACAAGTTCACCTTCATAGACATGAATGTTGAGTGAATGCAGCAATATTAGTAGAACACATCAATGAGAGTTTGAGGAAAATCGGAAAATCCGTTCAAAAGTTATGAATTTTTGAAGTTTCTGCTCAGTCACGGCTGGATGAGAAGACCACTATAGCTTGTGATGTCATATGAGTACAACTATATAAAGAAAGTATAAAGAAAATTGAAGATATTCTCACTTTTCTCACATAATAAAAGAGCACTCGACTTCTCTCTTTCAGAAGTCAGGGGGAATAATATTACCCCTAACATAAGTCAGTAACAAGTCGAGGAAATGTGCACTTTATTCAAAAAGTCAAGTTTTGTGAAATTCTCTTTTTATTTTCCTTATATCGTTGTACGCATGTGACATCAGACACTGTAGTAGTCTCCTCCTCCAGCAGTGATTGCACAGATATTTTAAAAATTCATAACTTTTGAATGGATTGTCGGATTTTCCCCAAACTTTCACTGATGCGTTCTACTAACATTGTTGCCTTCACTCAATCCACATGTATATGAAGGTGAACTTGTCCTTTAAGAAATATCATATCTTACTGCTTTGCTCTGAGACTTCAAGTTGTTCAGGTGCTCCTGGAAGCATTTTGAGTTGACTGGGGATGGAAGGTTCATATATGAGCAGAAGTCAGCCAGTCCTTCACGTCCCAGCCCCAACTCCACTGCTGCGATGACAGAGCGGCGGTTGATTTCTGCAGACTGCCCAGCACCCTCCGCTACATTGGCAGATGTTTTGAAGCTGTGCTCTGTCTTGCAGACAGAGCACTGGTGGACAAGGGTGCTACAGAGACCACTTCGTTGCTTGTCAGCTTCAGCAAACTGCAGAACACCTGAAATTAAAAACACAGATATATGAATTTGGCATCATATTTCAGTCAACAGACAATATTCCTCCTGATTACTCATGTGGTAATGTTAAATGTTCATCTGAAAAAAGATACTGTAGTGGTAAGTGTAGCTGTCTGGTTTATGGGTAATTCATTATCCCTATGTTGCCTCATAATTTTTACATGCACTATGACATTTACACTACACATCAGGAGACAATATCATACACAGAAACACACCTTATCTGTTCGTTTACAACTTCTGCAGACTTCGAGCCATATCTATGTAAGTTATCATACTCAATGCAAGGAAAGTCATATCTTTATATGATTATTCCAGCCACAAAACTTGACATGTAACATGAGAGTACCAGTTTAGTGCTGCAGTATATTCAGCAGACACTGAACAATTACGAACGTTAGACTCGTGGAGTAAATTTACACGGCTTTCTTGAGCTCTAGTCTATCTATGTTGTAAAGGAATATACATTTATTATTATTCACAATCAAATAACAATTGATTAAATACAGAGAAACTCACCTCCTTGGCAGGTATGGCCCTTGAATTCGACTAAAGCGGCATTCAGCACGAGCAGGCTTGTTATCAGATTTGAGCCCAAGATTTCAGAGCTGGTCCCACACAGATCTGAAGGTGTGAGACCACACTGGGAGGTCAGCTTTCTCCTAGAAGCAGTGTCCTCCCCAACAGTGGCAACAGGTGTATAGCGGCTGCTTCAAGCTTCTCCCTCTTCTTCTTGGGCTCATGTAGTGGAATTCCACTGAATCTCTTCTTTTTCTTGTAGTAACAAGCCTTTCTTTTGCCCATGGTGAAAGTGAAAGTAGTGCAAACTAAGAGCAAATTACACAAAAAACTGTCACAGTGTGTGTGGTGTATGTCATGTGGCACAGGCATGACAATGCACATGCATACATGCCTACCACTAGGTGGCAGCACACTGATATTGAGCTAGTCTGATAGCTCAGACCCTACCCTTCAATTTGGTACCTCATATGTTGAAGTAGCATGAATGATAATAAATTTAGAGATTTTTGAATTATCTTATTATAATCTTTGATTCACATGAGATCTGAGGTCACAAAACAGTATGAAACATAAACTTTTGATTAACTTTTTGACCCCTTCTAGGGCAGATTTCAAAATATTTTTTTTTTTTGATAGGTCAGTCAATAGTTGAAGATTCCAATCTCATAAAAATCCAAAATTTGATATCTTGATGATTTTTGGGTCTATAAATAGGTAATTTAACCCCTTTTAAGAGTACATATATGAACACAATACAACTATCTACCTAATTAACTCCTGAGGGCCACTCAAACTTTAACCCAACAAAAACCTTGGGGGCACCTCTAACAATGCCCAAAACATTGGGGCTTAACTAACAACAACTAACAATGCGACTCCCTACATTGTAGGTGGGTTGCGAAAGGAAATGTAGGGACAGAAATGTAGAAGGAAACCAAAGGGCAAGGCAGAAAGGACAAGAAAGGACAGCAAGTGGATCCGGGTATCCGGTGGACAATGCTCCTGCATGATCTCGTGGAACTGCTGATGAGCAGCCTCCCCCTCGGGATTACCCCGACTGCTGCGCACATGCAGGACATGCACTTTCCGATGGTCCCGATCCTCAGGATCCGTTCCATGAGGCCCAACTGGACAGTCCAGCAAGAATCGGGGACGGAGTAGTCCAGCCCCAGCTCACTGACTCCCGCGACTCTGGCGTCTGTGAGCAATTGTTCCAGCTCAAAGATCTGCTGGTCGGAGGTCCTGTCAGCATGCTTGGGATGGATGCCCACTACTACCTTCCACCGGGCGTCCTCTGGGAACACTATGCTGGAGTAATGGTCGGGGTCACAGTAATGTAGAACCCCTCCGACCACACTCACAGGAACCTTGGGAGGGCAGCCTACCCTCCTTGCCAAGGTCGGACCCAGACCTTTGCTTGAGGAAACGCTCCATCCTGTCCTGATGGAAGTGGGAATCAATTACTAAGAGAGGGGAACCGGCCCCTTTGGCCTGTGGTCGGACGGTACCACGAGGAGTACATTGTACTATAGACCTATTAGGAGAAGCATGCATTATGGCGGAGGCATACACCAGTCGCCGTAGCGACATTTCTAGTTTCTTTCTGCTAGGACGATCGAAGTAGAAGTAGGTGGATCGGGGGGGCTTCCTTGGGGTATGCAGCCTTGTCAGTTCTGCAGGCATCCATTTGTATCCACTATGGCAAGTCCTTCCACTTGTTGACTGTGAACCACTAGCAAGACAGTGGAGTTGGAAATAGTGCAGCCAACACAGTTTTACCTGGTTTATTTAGGTGAATAACATCTGCAGCATACAACTTACAAGCGGCTATCCTGAAATTCTTCTCTTAGATAAAGACACTCACAGTTGGGAAGCTTTTTGCACAACTCCAGAAGACACTCATTAAAGATAGTAGAAGAAAAATGCAATTCGTCCAAATCCCAGCTACCGACGAATGAATGCAGTGATTCCCTGTCGCATCACATGGACCGCTTCCTGGGCAAGCCTTCAGCTGATGGAACATTCTTTGCTACACCTTCTCCTTCAGGAATGTCAGGTTTGACCTTCCCATTATTAGGCAACTGACTGTCAACATTTATTACCGGTACCACACTTTGTTTGTTGATCTTTGTGAAACGACCTTTCTTTCATGGTTGCCATGCATAAATTCCACCTCCATAGAGCCTGTTCACATTCCAAACTCCTTTTTCAATGTCTGTGGAAGGGAGAGAGGCACATGTAGTCTGATCACCATTCAGTATGCAATGTTCATTAGTCAAAGTCATCTTCTCAGTTTATCTGCTGTTCACGAATCCCAAGACGGCGGATGTGGTCTTGGGATTGTCCGTCATTGTTTGGGATGTTGTTACTTCTGTCTTCTCAATCATTTTGTCTTCCTTGATTTCACAGTTGTCCAACCATCATCAACTGCAGTGTCTAATGGCTGAAATCACCTCTTGGTCAGATTTGTCATGAATGTGGAATCTGATTCATCTCTGTTACAATCTGCTCTTTTCTTCACACACACATTTTTCATTTCTGGAATTCCCAGTTTGTCCTTCCTTTTCATATACCACCTTTTCAGTCTGTTGGTTGGTTTCTTTCTCTGATTGCTCTTGCATGATGAATGTGAAACATCAACACCAAAATCTTCATCACTAAGGTCTTCGAGAAACTCATATCTGTTGAAATGACATGGAACGGAAACATCTTGAAACAATCCGAACATTACCGCAAACTGTACATCTACTGGATCAACTCAAAATATGTCGTGCAACAAAATATAGATCATTTACAATGAAATATAGATAGTAAAGTATCTTGATTCTTTTGGGGAAAATTTATGCACATTATAAAAATACACACACTCACACTCTTTGCGTCTACTCGTAGCAGTGAGTTTCTTAACAACAGATTTGGTCTTGTGCCAGACATTGAACTGATGTTCGATGTCTGGGTATTCCTCTCTCATCAGCTTCCTTATGTCCGTGTGTCTATCAGTTGCAACTGTGGCGATACTACAATTCTCGTCTAGGAGTTCGTCCAGGGCCCTTTTGAAACACAATTCTTCCATTTGCCACAGAGCTAGTGGCCCTTTTCACTTATACAAGGGACATGGCCATGATCTTTTTTGAGTTATTTCTGTGAAGCTGTTTGAGCAATACTTAGTGTTAAAGCCTGGGGACAGATACCTCCCATCCCCACAAATTGCTATGAGATCCCTGCAAACTTCCCTTCTTACTTCACAAACAATCTCCAAACAGGCAGTATTCACTGCTGAGAGGTCAGCACTGCCTTTTTTTTCTGATTTTCATAGAATTTGATTTTGTTGATGTTAAGCAGGTTGAGGATTGAAAGAAAAAAGCCATGGGGCTTCCTTGACATTCCCCTCAATGTAAAAAAAGAAAAAAAGAAAAAAAAAGCACTAGATGCAGGACGTCGGGGTATGCGAGGTTGACTGTACGTATTTCAAAAGGAGTAGTAGAGGAGGTTTACTGGAATTCAAAAGGACTAATAGAGGAGTTTAAGTTCACACTGTATTCTAGTGATAAAATGTATATATTTAGCACACATACCTCTCACAGCTTTGATCTTCTACAGGTAGTGCAGGTCGCTTTGCTTCCAGGTCCTTGTGCAAGTTGCACTTAGTCCCTTGCAGGGAATGGGTGATGAGCATCTCCCGACCGAACACCTTCAACAAAATGTGTTCACGGTGGCCGTAGGAGAACTGGTGTCCAGGAGAGACACTTCATCTTCCTCCAGCAAAACTTCTCCTGATGATGTCTTTAACTGATGAGAGATTACAGATTTGAAAGAAACAAAAAATCAGACATAAGGACCTAGATTAGTGGCATATCCATCAACATTACTGCTGCAAAGTTTCATGATTCCTTGACCTTATCAGTTGCTAACCTATTGAATTGACATGAAAAAATAGAATAAGATAATAATCATACACATTTTCAGAATATATCTAATGTATGACACATCACAACTGTCATGTCATTTTTGCAGATTCAAAAAAGTATTTCAAGACATTTTATACACAAAGTGCAACAATTGACTTTTGTTGAAAAGATCATTGAATGCTATGATGCTTAAGGGATAAGATGGCTGCGACGAATTTACACAGATTTTCTGAACTCATGATAAGGGATTGAGGAAGTGGGTGTGAGACAGAAACCTATAAAGGGATTAACATACATCACCTTCTTTTAAAATCTGTCTTCACTTATTCATATGTGCTTAAAGACATAGTACCCCCCCCCCCCCCCCCCCCCCCCTTTGACTCAAGCAAGCTATCAATGATTACGGCAAAGGATAAATAGGGAAGTTGCATGCAAGCATACATCTCTCTGCACTGGCTGATATTGCAGATGTCCAACAGATTTTGGAGGCTGGAAGGGCATAGGCTTTGAAGCAGAGGTAGTAGGGCTGCTTTTCACACTGGCTAGATCTGAGTAAGGGCGTAAGTCTGCACCACTGCTTGTGACAGTCTCAACACTGGCAGAATTGTTGATATTTTTGAGAAGGGTTCCCACTCTCTCTACAAGCATGGGTAAATCTGATCAAGGGAAAGGAAAGATGAACAGAATATGTACATGAAGTTGACATTACACAAGTTTAGAATTATGACATCTTCTCTTTTGATATCATGCTGAACAGCAACTGGACAAATCAAAAATTTGCTTGAAACTTCTTGGATGTCTCTGCTGTTCAGTTTTTTCCCTTCAAGAACTGCACAGTGGCTGTGTTGCCTGAAGAGATATCAACAACTCGTCCAACAGAGGTTTTTCTTCCATAGAGGACCGCCACCCACTCTTTCTACGTATTTGTTTTCCACTGGGCATGTGGAGCTGCAATAAAATGTTTGTCAAAAACAAATACCTGATTTACGGTGCCACGCACCGATACTCCCATCTTCTTTGGACTACCATTCACATCACGAATGGCAACAACTGGTGGGTTTCGATAATCGTCGACAACCTCGGTGGAATACTCAAACCTTGATGCTTGCAAGAAGAACTATGGAAAAATGATAAGACCATTATCAATAACATAACATCAAGCATCAAAACAAATTTTTCTACCATCTGGCCACGCGTATAGTTGCAACCGGGATTTGTTCGTTGTTTACTATGTATATTACAGTCCCACGTATTGATTCATGTGCTTGCTTAGAATTGTGCTAATATTGACCAGTGCAGTGACTATCGTAAAATCTTGTCAAAACTTACCTGCTGCCGCTCGTATCTTTCCTGTTGCTGCTTACTTCCTCTCTTTGGAGCTTGAGGCGGCCGATGGGCGAAAATTGTGGGAACAGCGTCAGATTTTAGAAATTTTTTCTTCGGCATGTATCCCATCAACTTCGCCCTCATGTCCTCTTGGAAACATTCCGCCTTGAAATGGTCCTCGCAGACGACTTGATTTTTGCAGTATGTGTACGTTTTTATGTCAAATTTGTCGATTCCAATGTTGGATAGCCATCTGGCGCACCTTTCCCGCTCATGAGCAGGGTTGGGAATTGCAAAAAAACTCTTTTTCTTGCCATCGCCCACTTTATTCGAGCACCCAACGCCTGACACATCGGCATTTTCGCGTGCCGGGTTCATCCGCTGCATGCCCGGAACCATGCGGTACGCTACCGCTTGCTCGACCTGTATCGCCGTTGCTCATGCAGGTGACGTCAGTTGACGGCAGGTGACGCTCCAAACAAAGAGCAATGTGAGTCTAATGTGTCACGCCGTCACGTGATCTTTCTCGCCAGCGTACAGAAATTTAACAGTTACGATTCAAAATTGATGATGCTAAAAAATCGATTGTGACAAGTTGGGAGAGCATTTTTCCATGAAACTTACTCATTTTAGTCCTTGATTTATGTAGATTATGGTGAAATTTATTCAAAATTGTCCAGACTTCTCCTTTAACAGAGCAGATGGCTCTGCGTATTAAATGCTGCTAGCGCCCACTACCGAGAAGGTTTGAATAACTCTGCTTTTCTCTGATAAACTGAGTTTATCAGAAAAACTGTGTTTATCAGTTGATAAACTCAGTTTATTAAGTGATAAACAGAGTTTATCTGAAAAACTGTGTTTATCAGTTGATAGACAGAGTTTTTCTGATAAACTCTGTTTTTCTTGAAAAACAATGTTTATTGGTTGATAAACACAGTTTTTCTGATAAACTGTGTTTATCACTTGATAAACTCAATTTATCAAGTGATAAACAGAGTTTATCAGTGAAAAATAGAGTTTATCCACTTTTTACACAAACGGCTTGCCATAGGTTTAAGTCTGCGCCACTGCTTGTGACAGTCTCAGCACTGGCAGAATTGTTAATCTTTTTGAGAAGGGTTCCTACTTTCTCTACAAGCATGTATAGGTAAATCTGAGGGATAGAATAGATGAACAGAGTATATACATGAAGTTGACATTACACAAGTCTAGAATTATGACTTCTTCTCTTTTGATATCATCCTGAACAGCAACTGGACAAATCAAAAATTTGCTTGAAACTTCTTGGATGTCTCTGCTGTTCAGTCTTTTTTCCCTTCAAGAACTGCACAGTGGTTGTATTGCCTGAAGAGATATCAACAATTCATCCGACAGAGGCTTTTCTTCCCTAGAGGACTGCCACCCACTCTCCCTGTTTGCATTGTTTTTCACTGGGCATGTGAAGCAGCAAACTGGCGCCACTACTCCTTACTCGAGATCTAGATCTAGTCCACAATTTCAATTCATTAATTGGAGGACTTACTTGATCTCGCTATGAGCCGAGCCTTGGAAGACCGACCTTCGAAAATGACATCAACAATGTCTTGCTCCCCAATAGTGACTGTCATGGTTTCTAAGGCATTTGGATGGCACGATGGCTGTAGTATTTTCATTGAGAAAAGCCATGAGGGCTTCTCTGAAGCGTTGTTGCCTTGTGGATCTCGGTTCCATCATTCTTCTTCTTCAACCCAGTCATTGGGTGTCCGGACAGGTACTCAAAAAAATATCATCATTTCATGGTTAGTCAACATAGAAAAACAGGTAAGCATTGTTTTTGGTTAACATCTAACTGATATTGTTTCTTCAACACAGTGATGACACTCAATAATGGTTCTACTAAAAAAGTGTATTCATTCAAGAACTTCGTAAGATTTTTGTAATTTGCATGACAACAAAATCATTAACCTGTAATTCAACTTGGCCATTGTTCCATCATAACATGAGCCAAAATAAGGAAACATGCAGTGATTTTGCAAAAAGAAAAAAAATCCATACCTTGTATCCTGCTTGGAACAGGTATCATCCTCGGGCATCAGCTTCTCACTCTGTGTCTCCTCCTCTGAGTTATCTTGTGGGAATATGGTGGTACATACCTGTTCTAAACATCCTTGCATACATAGGGGTAAACATAATATGTTGGCATCATTCCACCCAATGCTGTGACCATCAGTGTCAATGGTATGCTCAGCAACAGCTGACTGGCTGAAATAGTGGACTCTAAATGCCTCTTTGTATCCCTTTAATTTGTCTTAGAGTGACCATCCATTTTTCGCCTTTGTTGTCACCTGCATTTGATTTATCTATAGAATGAACCAATTTGTTTGGAGGGTATTGGGGCTTTTGAAGGAAACGTCAACTCCTTTGTTGTAAAAGGCCTGTTTCAGAAGAGATGATGCCAATTTAATTAATTCTGCATTTTACTTCTGGCCAAGGAAAATCAAAGGAGCAATTTGGATATGAGGAAGACTGATCCTTTGTATAAAAAGGACTCTGGATATATATCGCCAATCTATGCTCCAGGAGTTAGAAAGCATCACTAGACAGGCAGCTGTGGGAAAGAATCAGCCAGCTTAAAAAAGTCAAATTGTGGATGGTTGAATGTGGATGATTGGTTGAAGCCCGAGATTCAATAATTACCTCTAACTGCCGCCACTTGCTCTGCTGGCAGTGCCAGCCGGGCGAACTCTTTCTGGGCATGGCAGGTACCCCCCCCCCCCCCCCCCCCCCCCCCCCCCCCCCCCCCCCCCCCCCCCGTCAGAGAGTGATTGATAAGCACCTCCCTGCCAAACACTCTATTCATTAGGGCATTAACTAATGCCCTTGGCGAGTCATGGGGAAGGGTCTGGATGTCTTTCCTTGATAGTAGGACTTGCCCACTACAGGTTAACTGTTTATGGGAAAATGGAATATTAGAAGGAAAACAGGAAAAGAGGGAGAGAAAAATGATTTACAGTGAATGCGTCATTTCACACTTGTCACTTTCAAAAAAATACATCAGCTCACCATTTTCATGTTTGGAAATGAGCATATTCTGGAAAAATTTGCCATTTCTATAGGCATGGATGAAGTTCATCTATGCTCCTTCTTCACAATTCCGTTGAAGACAAGTCCCAAGCACACTCAGCTCATATTCAACGAGTTGAAAACATGTAAGAACACAGTGTAAAAGGGAAAAGATGCTTGAAGTTGAAAATTGCAAAAATCTGCACTTCAGGCAAATTAATTCCATCCCAACCCTATTCAAACAGTATAAAATGTTATTTGTCAATTTGTTTACTTCGAGGAGGGGAGTAGGGTATCATTGGCTAAAATTTATCAAACACACACAAAGAAACAACATACGTCGCCATCAGGAACGAGGTGCCACTGGACCTTGGGCTTGGGCTTGGATTTTGCCCCCTGGGTCTCCTTCTTTAGGGGCGGAGATGGAGTCTGTCCCTCAGTTTCAAGTGCCTCTTCTCCTCCAGACTTGGTCCCGACAGCGGTTCCTCTGGCATCCTTGCAGAAAGACTGTATGGTAGTCAACAATGCCGGCAACTCTGTATATACCCACAGAAATAAATGCATACAGGGAAAATGTTTATAGTATATATCAGACAAAAATCCTCAAACAATTCTCGGAGTAATTCTTTGTAAATTAAACTGCATAAGATCGATGATCTTGTTGAGGCCAAGTTCAATTCTGGTGTACGTGCCATACTTGGCAGAATGCCCCGGGCTGTCAGCCCGCCCATCCCCGGCAATGGCAAGCCTCTACCCTTCTGCCTTGAGTGTTGTCAGCAGACATCTCTGATGGGCCGTCCACACCTTTTCCACCACAGGCTGGAGTATGCATTCTCGGTGCTTGAAGAACGTCCTGTCCATGATTACTGCTACCTTCATACTGCTGAGTATATGGAGGGTCTTCCCTGCACTCCCTCCAGCAAACAATGTGGCAGCAGACAGGAGGACGTTCCCAGCTGGAGTTCGCTGCCATAGTGGGGCTGGCTGTCCCAGACAGCAGTTTTGTCGCACGCCACACATTCTGTGGTGACCCTCAGATGGGTGCCTGTCACCTTTTTTATTTATGATGACATTGCCCAAGGAGCAGGAAGAACACCTTTGGAACAGTCTCATCAAGTGGCTTTCAAAGATGATGTACTTTGCCTCCTGATGAGGCACTGGTGTCAGGTTCGGTACATGCCCTGTTCTTGGACTGTGATCTCTCTTGTCATACAAAGTCAAGGCAGTAGTCATTTGAAAGGCTATACCACATTCATGCAGAAAAATTTTGAATGAATAGGTAAGCACACTTGTATCAAAGCAGTAGACATTTTAAAGGCTGCCACTTTCATACTGAAATATTTTTGAATGGTTCAAGGTAAGCACCACTTGTTGGTTAATCACTCTGAATACTTCTTTACCTTTCATTTTTTAGAGAAAAAAAATAATTGACAAGATTTTGACAGTGTCCTTGCTAAATGGTTGTCATCAATATGCTATCAAATAGAAAGTGTATCATACAGACCTCCCCCAAAAGAAAATAAACATAGCTGGATAACCATTCATTTGTGAAATTAAAGACTGAATATGAAATATGCACCTGTTATGCTATGTGGAGTTGTCCAATATGCGAACAAATACAACCTCACTTATTTTTTCCACGCCCTATAACCCCCTCTGCCTGCACAATTCTAATGCGTTTTAGAAGTGACCTATTCTGTCTCTCTACTTCGCCATTTGCAGCTGGATGCAGCGGCATCGTGCACCTATGACAGATGTTACTCTTTGTCATGTAGGTCTTGAATGTGTCTGACCTGAATTGTGGTCCATTGTCTGATGTAACAGACATGGGAATTCCACACCTGCAGAACATCTTTTCCAAGGTGTCTATGATGTGTTCACTTGTTGCATCCTTGAACATTTCCACTTTGCAGTATGTACAGTACTAGTAGCAGTCCACCACAACAAAGACATAATGTCCGGATGGGAGGGGGTCTAGTAGATCGATAGCCAGATCTTCCCATGGACCTGTTGGCATGGGGGTTGATGTGATGGGCTCCGGGTTTGGCATGGAGCATGTGATTTAATTGGCAACCGGCTTGAAACAGTAGGTGTAACTGAGCAAATTTACTCCTGATTTTCAAATCCTTACTTCAAGCCCTGCTGTACAGTATACAAGTTATATGCAACCCGGTATTTATCTTATTTGAAATTATCAATGTACTCACCTTTCCAATGTACGTCTATGTGTTTCTTCTTTGTGCTCACCAACCTGATTGCAACAAAGTCTTCAGGGTTGAAACTGTCGATGACAAACAGCTAAAAAAAGAACATTCTCAATTCTAGGGAGTTCTGACTAGAAGAGGTACCCAAAAGATATCATTTCATGGTTAGTCAACATATAAAAACAGGTAAGCATTTTTTTTTTTTTTTGGTTAACATCTAACTGATATTTATTCATACACCTGTACATCTCAAAAGCAACACAAAGATTTTTTTAGCATGCTTCACCGCCTTGATTCCATGATCATCACCGCCAGCAAGTCGGGAGAAGAACAAGACAGAGATTTGAGAAATCTAAAACTATATGTGCAGAAGAAAATAACACACAAAATCAAGTAAAGTGAATGTGCAGTTGCGGTGTATGTTACAAAATCATACCTCAAAAAATTTCACTTGGAGAAGCAGGCAGTTTAGAAAGCTAGCATTTTGGCAGAATGATAGTCATTTGTGATCTCAATATTTCACTATTCTTCAGCTTATTCCAGAGTAAAAAGGGATGGTAATGGTAGAGAACAGATATATATCTTGCCATTAGGTAAGGTCTTATGTGTGTGCGAAAATGTGCGAATCAGCAATTACCCATCTTTTGACACAAAATTTGTAATGATCTCAAGTTTGCTGCTCCTCATCATCTGTATCTATTCAAAGACATTTCCATCTGAAAAAGGCACATCAGCAAAACAAGACTGAAAAGAGGGAAAATGTTATTTTGTGAGTGACGATACATGATGACACAATTGTTACTGTCCAGACACCTGAATACTTGTAATGTTGTCAAGATATTCGAAGAAAAAGAGAGGAACTTACAAAATACCTTTCTCCATCTATTTTTCCTAGTTCAATATTCTTCTCTTCCTTGGGTAATAATTGAGTGCACTTCTCAAATTGTTTGGAATTTTAGAACAAACCTATTCCGTAAACTGCGTTAAAAAAAAAAAAAAAATACATATCAGCGGAAAATGCGGTGTAAAACCCTGTGCTTTTCACAGCCGATCAATTGGACAGTACTGTACAACTCTTTGAAATGTTGTTGGCAAAATCTGATGGTATAGGACTTTTGAGACCTTTTCAAAACTAAAGCTAGGTTCAAATTCTCAACCTACATCACTTCAGTTCAAGGACACATAGTTAGGTAACTTACTGATGTATCTATGATCGCCGATAATCATTTCAACACAGTTAGCATGCACATCTGTAGTAGGCACAGCTGTTAAACTGACATCCTCTCTGTTGCAAATCTTGATGTGATTTATCTGAACATTTGCATTGGGATGACTGAAAGTATCAGTATTCTCCAACTCCAACAAATACACCATCATGAAACAGGAATCATCTAACGCAACAATACTTTCTAACTTGTGCACCTTTTCATCATTGAAAGCGACTAATGTATTATTTCTTTTCATAGTATCAGCCCGATATGAAGAAGAACAATAAAAATGTCCTCTGACCCTTATCCGGTTATACACAGTTACTGCTTGATTTATATCCACCTGAATAGTAAGTGCTTCAAGAGCCTCACATTCAATAGCACTCAAGAGTCTCATGTGACCATTTCCAAAAACTCCGACATCATTATAACCATGGTGAGAAACCACAGGAGAGACCATATGAAAAAACCTCAGAATTGGATCAGACACTTCCATCCGTGAAATGAAACTGGGAAGCATATGAACAAACAAGAATTTTCTCAATGCCTGCATTATGAAGCCAGTGTTCCCTTGCAACTGTCTCTTGATTCTAAAATTTGCTGCTTCGACGGGGAAACAAGAATGTGTCCAAAGGGGGCCCCACAGTTGAGCACATTTTGTAAGATGAGTTAATGAGTGAATATTGAATGTCATAACACCTGCTCCATACAAAATCTGACACTTGCCGACAAATTCAATGAACAGCAAGTTACTTTGGTGTAAGTCTTCCAATGAGATTGAGTTCTGAAGTAAGAGATATGAAGCCTGGACAAGGAGGATAAAATGCATCCAATATTCATGAGGTAAAATACCACTCAAGCATGGGAGACTGTAGACAAGTAGCCAGGAGTACCATTCTGAGGCTTTCCAGTTTTTTCTCTCTGATAGGGACCAAGGACTTCTTGCTACTACACTTGGAGGCCTGATTGATTGAAGACGATCATTTATAACTGACAACAATCTGACAGACCCTATATAGAATGGATTGGTTGCACATGAAAACCACAAGTGAGTGAGCTGACGAGTTACTCCCAACAACAGACAGTGCATGAAGTCCACTAGAAACCCCCAGCATATGGGAAAATGAGGAAGATTGATTAAAGGGCTGGGTCCCTTCACTCCTCGAAGAGTTCTGTTATTTCTGAACGACTGAGCCATGTCTTCCAGCATTTCATCATCAGTCCCATCACTGTATTGGCAGACATCAATTGGATATTTGACTGTTCTTTCGATACATTTTCATGGGTGATAACAGAGACTACAGCCGTGGTAACCATTGAACCTTATAGTATTCTGCATCAAAGAACGTGCAGGTGCATCAGCACAACTAAACAAACCAAATATCTTGCTGTGAACTTCGAGGTCACCCTTTTTCCAAGTAACACCCTCAACAGCCAGCTCCTTTGCCTTTTTCACAAATTGCTCCAGAAAAATCTCCATCTTAGGTTCACCCTTTCCACACCAAACACCAGCAAGTAACAAGTTGTGCCTCGGCTTGGGGGGTAACTCGTTAATCATTATGAATATTGGCCACATAGAAATTGAGAAGACCGGAAAACAGGAAATCCATCAGTATTAAATGAATATGAAAAGTTACTGTCATTACCTAATAGCTCTTCATCGGCCATCATCCTCTTATACACATCTCTGTCATAAATATCTTCTTTATTGTCTGGGGACAATTTGTTCCTGTTCCTCCGATATGAAAGTTGTTCTGTTATGTCCGGTCTCTCAAAAAGTGTTTTGATTTGTGTGGGAAGGTCTGCTGTCACAAAGAAATTTTGATAGCACTAAACATAAGGGCATCAACCAATGCCCTTGGTGAATCGTGAGGGAGTGTCACTATCTCCTTCTTGGGCAGTAGGACTTGCCCATTGTTGGTTAACTGTTAATGGGAAAATGGAATATTAGAAGGAAAACAGGAAAAGAGGGAGAGAAAGAAGATTTACAGTGAATGCATCATTTCGCACTTGTCACTTTCAAAAAAATACATCAGCTCACCATTTTCATGTTTGGAAATGAGCATATTCTGGAAAAATATGCCATTTCTATAGGCATGGGTGAAGTTCATCTATGCTCCTTTTTCACGATTCCGTTGAAGGCAAGTCCCAAGTACACTCCGCTCATCTTCAACGAGTTGAAAACATGCAAAAACACAGTGTAAAAGGGAAAAGACGCTAGAAGTTGAAAATTGCAAAAATCTGTACTTCAGGCAAATTAATTCCATCCTAGCCCTATTCAAACAGTATAAAATGTTATTTGTCCATTTGTTTACTTCGAGGAGGGGAGTAGGGTATCATTGGCTAAAATTTATCAAACACACACAAAGAAACAACATACGTCGCCATCGGGAACGAGGTGCCACTGGACCTTGGGCTCGGGCTTGGATTTTGCCCCCTGGGGTTCCTTCTTTAGGGGCTGAGATGGAGTCTCTACCTCGGTTCCAAGTGCCTCTTCTCCTCCAGACTTGGTCCCGACACCAGTTCGTCTGGCACCCTTACAGAAAGACTGTATGGTTGTCAACAATGCCGGCAACTCTCTAAATACCCACAGAAATAAATGAATACAGGGAAAATGTTTATAGTATATATCAGACGAAAATCCTCAAACAATTGTAGGAGTAATTCTTTGTAAATTAAACTGCATAAGATTGATGATCTTGTTGAGGCCAAGTTCAATTCTGGTGTACGTGCCATACTTGGCAGAATGCCCCGGGCTGTCGGCACGCCCATCCCCAGCGATGACCAGCATCTGTCCTTCTGCCTTCAGTGTTTCCAGCAGGGATCTTTGATGTGCCATCCACACCTTTTCCACCACAGGCTGGAGGATGCGCTCTTGCTGTCTGAAGAACGTCCTCTCTGTAATTACTGCCCCCTTCATGAAGCTGAGGATCCGGAGGGTCTTCACAGCGCTCCCTCCAGCAAACAAGGTGGCAGCAGACAGGATGACGTTCCCAGCTGGAGTGCTGCCATAGTGTGGCTGGCTGTCCCAGGCACCAGTGTTGTCGCACGCCACGCATTCTTTGGTGACCCTCAGATGGGTGCCTGTCACCTTTTTGTTGATGATTACATTGCCCGAGGAGGAGGCAGGACACCTATGAAAGAGTCTCATCAAGTGGCTTTCGAAGATTATGTACTTTGCCTCCTGATGAGGCACTGGTGTCAGGTTCGGTACATGCCGTGTTCTTGGACTGTGATCTCTCTTGTCATACAAAGTCAAGGCAGTAGACATTTGAAAGGCTATCACATTCATGTAGAAATATATTTGAATGAATAGGTAAGCATACTTGTTGGTGAAACACTCTAAATACTTCTTGACCTTTCATTGTTCATGAGAAAAAAAAACTGACAAGATTTTGGCAGTGTCCTACCTATTATCATTCACAACAAAATTGCACATGGCCTAACTATGCATTTGTGCAATTAACTACCGAATGTGCATTTCAAATAACCTCTTTCTTTGTTCTTGCTTTATGCATAATACCTTGACATACAATATGGAATTCTCATCTTCATCACTTTGAAAATGTATACATTTTCTTAAATGTGTATTTCCAGATAAAAATAGAAGTTGTGATCAGGAAAAGTTGGATAATTCTGTTTGTTTTGATTGTACAAATCTCAACATTCACTGAAGATGTTTTATCAAGACAATTCTATTTGTTCCACTCATTGACCACCAATCTTGATGCTTGAATGTATTAACTCTGATTCATCATGAAACCAATGTTAGGTATTGTTCTCACCATCAGAAATGTCAGTTCTCAGTCTTTTTCCACTTGAAACTGTCCACACTTCTCCAATCTGAATGGTAATAAAAACATTATATTTCCTGTGGTCCTGGGGGCCGTCTGTCTTTCTGTCTCTGTTTTGCCCTCCACGTGAACTCTCCATGCGTGCAGTTGGTGCGTGCGTGCACGTTTGTTCGGGATTGTGCTGTCCGTCTCCTGAATCTACTGTTCTTGGTTGTGGTTCGGGAAGTGCAAAAAGATGACATGAAACAAATCCTTTTGATACACCTTGCCCCTCTTAAAGACACCAGACACATCCAAATGCACCATTGAACTAAATTTGTTTTTACTTTCTGTTCGAATGATTTTTTCCACTTTCACTTTGGCAACTTCTCTGGCAAGCCCAGGAGAGCTGCGAATGCTGTTGAAATATGACTTGCAAGAGACAACCGAAAGGGAACAATGGCACTGAGGAATCCCACAGTGCATAAGTGACAGTTTTCTGTGCATTAGGGATACTGGGCATTGAAACCCAACAAAAATAACAGCTTTTACAGTATGTATGTACTAATGTTCCAAGCACATTTCTCCTTTTCAGTAATATCACATATACCAGCAAGTCCCCATATGACTAGACAACGTGTATTTCATTCATCCTCGTAGTTACAACTGTATGTCCATAATTTTGATGATCTTTTAAAGATACAGAGCAACAAATGTAAAGCAAAAATAGAAATATTTTTTGTACTGCTGTAAAGTGACTGATTTTGCTTGCCAGATTGTTTAATCAATGCTGCATTCACAATGCCTCCTGTTACTGTGACAAGTGTCATTGTATGGGTTCAAAAAGTCATGATTGTCCACCAGTAATCTTTTGTATAAAAATGTACTTGTATCAATTAAATGTATTAAAGGATTAATTGTCTAATATATGATGCTATTTCTACGTGTCTTTCAAAGACCGTGCATGTTTAAGTTATAGCTCGTCATTTTGCAGTGAAACCCTGAAACATGAATTTCTCTCTGTATCTTTGGGTAGGAGAATATTGTAACCCAACTGGGCCATTGTGCATTGTATGCCAGGGCTCTCATGTCTTTGCATACATAGGAATCATTCTCTCTCATCACCGCATTCATATGGAACAGGAAAGTACAAATGATTACACCGGTATAACCAACTTCAGGTATTTGAATTGCAATGACACAAGTGCTTCACTTGCCTTTTTAATACTCTTGACAGCTTAAAAGAATAAATGGACGGAAGTATACCACGAAGTCACCATTGCTCGCAGCCTGTCAGAATGTAAACCGACTGCCCTTAACTGGGGCTAGTACTGGCTCCCTACACACCCGTCCTTCCCCAGATGTGACTAGAACGCAACCGCTCCCCTACTCAGTACACTTGCAGACTTTTATCCGTATCGCGCGCGACTAAATGCACGCCCCATCAGTATCCAGATACTCGAACGTGATTACACGCACCATCGTGACTTTCACTTTTGTTACAATATCAAAGCCTACTGATCCTCACTGATCCAGGAACCGGTTTTGCCTGTTGAAATATAAACAAATAGGTTGTTGTCATCACAGCAACATACTGTATCAGAGCATAGCTTCTCTTACGGCAGCATGGTAGAAACATCTGTTTGGGCCATTGTAGTAGCTTTCGTATTTTAATGGAACCAAACACCTGTGTCACTATTCTATCCCATCTACAATCAGTATCTTGGTCTCCCTCTACTATGCACCACAGGAACTTGGGCCTCAAGGACTCTTTTTTTCTGTCCCGTTATGTCTCATAACATGTCCAAAGTATTCCCAGTTTCTGTTTGTTTTCAAACTTCAATAGCCTGTCACTAGGTACATTAAATGTCCTTCTGAGGTATTCAAATAGGGATCTCCCTAAAAATTTGCTGTTGGAAGCCTCCCAATTTTATGTGTGACTGCTGCAGCCCAGACCAATTCCTGAGCACCGTTTCATAAGATTTGTCGGCCCATATACTGTAAGTTGTCAGTCTCTGACAATTAGTAACAGTCAGTGACCAGAACTTCTCAGCCAATCAAAACCTATCAGACACTGAAAACTTGTTAGGGCTGACAACTTTCATGAAACAATGCCCAGATTACAGAGACACACAGAAGGGTGTATGAATACCTAACTTCTGGGTGCTTGAAGGGGGGGGGGGGGGGGGGCAAATATTTTTGTAGAGAAATTTGCCTACTTAGCAGCTCATTATAAAGAAGAAAATGAGTGGAGTAACAAAGAAATTCAAGAAATGACAAATTAGACAATGATGTTAAGACAATGTTCGTTAATTCAGCTTGTGTCATCTCTGCTAGTAATATTGCAGACCATACATGTGATATTCAGGAGCCAGATCATTCATTTCAAGTGTCATAAAACTTTGTTCTTGTCCAGTATTATGTTTTGTAACAATTGTGTAACTTTTTGTATGAATTGGAATGTTCTGTTGTCATTTATTATGTGTGTGTTATTGGCCACGGCAGTGCTGCCGTTGTGGTGTGATAAGGTGATGTAATAAATTACATTTGTTTGAAAGAATGAATTGTATTCCTGTTGCATTTATTCCATATTAGTCAATGCATACTCAATACTGTAATCTTGTATAAACGTTAAAATGGTAAAGTAGTTGCATGTACACTGAACATAGGGAATAAAACACTCATATACAAACAAACAAACACATACATACTGTATACACCATATATTTATCGAGTCTAAATTTTTGCAAATTGGGACTTCCCGAAAACTTCACGAATGGTTGAATTTGCGATTGTGGAGTACTGTACCAAATGTGACCCTGCACCTCAAAACAAACAAAAAGTCGCCAGACATGAATTTTTAGTTAAGACCATATTCTGAAAGAGCAGACTCCAAGCTTTAAAATGATGTATAACTCAAATCAAATGGACTCTCCTAACCTATCTAAATATTGGAAAGAAAGCACAAACTCGGGAAAAGTGTGAACTGAGAAAAGAGGCTCTGAAGTACAGTGTCTGTTCAAGCGCTTAATCTTTACCAAATCGAGCTGGCTGTGCGATGAATGGGACAAAAAACAGGAAGTAAACCACCAGAGTAACAACAATGAAGGGATTATCAAGATTAAACTGAAATTAAGCATGCCTCATTAACACATTCTGTCCATAATTAATGCCAACTTTAAAAGCAGTAGCACTATCCTTTCGAAAGTTATTAGAGTTGAAAGTGAAGAGTGTGGACAAGGTTTTTCAGAAATGAAAAAGGGATTCTAAAGACACACATAATCACACTATTCTACCAAAAATGTTCGAGATAAACTGCTAAAAAACACACTTTCCTGCCCGTTTTATGATACCAAATTTTAGCATAATGTAAAAGAAAACCCGCTCTTTCAGAAAATATGAAAAAGTCAAGTTCGGCTAGGTTGACCCATTTCACTTATTTTCAGTCCTCACGCAAAATCAGTGTGTGCGACTTTATGTTCGTTTTGAGGTGCACGGTCACAATTAGAGAAATGCATGCATACACGTCACATTTATGTTGGGATGCGAGTTAATATTTTCGCATGTTTTTAAATTCACGAGTAGCACCCGACACCTGGCAAAATATTTAGCATATACAGTACACACACTCACAGTCTTAATACATATACATTCCTCATCTCACTTTCTTTTTGTACATAAGGTGTTAAAGTGTACGGCGACTGGAATTACTGCAAAAAAAAAATAATAAAAGCATGTTGATATAGTTGCTTGACATGTGTGCCACTCTGTAATGTCTTGATTTCATGGAACTGAATACACATGAAATTCATCTTACTTCTCAGAGTGCAAAAGTATCCACTTTAACAGTATGCTGGAAACTCACTGGCCCGAATTCACAAAGGTGGTACAAATGAAACCATGGTTTAAACCATGGACAAATTAAAACCCATGGAGCGCCAAGTGTCACATGGAATATTTCGTTACAAAATCAGTCATTTCGTTGACAGAATGATTATTTTGTAAGGAAATGACAACATTTTGTAACTAAATGAATATTTCGTCCACGAAATGATAATTTCGTTAATGAAACAGTCATTTTGTCGACCAAATGACCAATTTCATAACAAGGTATTCCGTGCGACACTTGGCGCTCCATGGTTTTTGTCCATGGTTTAATCCACGGTTTCATTTGTACCACCTTCATGAATTCGGGCCACTATGTTCAAAGAGATCTGGGCCCAGTTTTACTGAAAGATAAAATCAATTTTAGATTTCCTTACCACACAGGCTGCCATAGACTTACAGCAGAAATTAACTGTAGTCAATTTTGACTCTTCATAAAACAGGGCTCTGCTTTAACAAAATTCCTGATGTAACAGACTTATTTCTCTGGTCTGCAATAAATTTATTTCCTATGTTTTGTATTGTTTATTGACTACTGATAAAACGAAACATCTGATGTAAAGAACAAACCGTCCTAGTCCCAATAATCTTGTTATACTGAGTTTCCACTGTACTCTGTGTATATTTTTACATTTCTGCAGTCAACACACAGGTCAAAGACCTTTATCCCCACACCAGAAAATCAATATAAAAAATAATGATTGAATTAATGATGGTACCAGCCACTTTGTTTGGTGATCACAATAAAGGGACTTACAGATGAAGATATTTACACTGTCATGACTGTAGGCCTACAACTGTGTGGTTCTCAGCTTCCATGGATTCAAACAGTACATGTACCAGCATTTTCCCCTCAACATTGAAGACTAAATTATAGTTTATTCCTGTGTGTATATTCATGATCATATTATATACACATTCTAATTTCATCTTCCATTACATTGTATGTCTTTCAATGTTAATTACCCTACAAGGACATTTTGTTTACATAATATGGTATCATTGGCAAGTTGATTGTCTAGTGTCCTCTGATGTTTTATTATTATTATTATTATTATCATTATTGCTATTATTATTATTATTATTATTATCATCATCATGGGGGAGATTCCTCCCTTTTCAGTCAGGTTTCGCTTATCACTTCCTCACCCTTTTTCATTCCCCTCCTCCCCCCCCCCCCCATCTCTCTCTCTATTATGTGTATGCATGTATATAGATGGATGGATGGATAGATAGATAGATAGATAGATAGATAGATAGATAGATAGATAGATAGATAGATAGATAGATACATTTGTAGATAGATTAATAAATGAATGAATAAATAGATAAGTATGTATAAATATATTGTATTGATTTGTCATGAATATATAAATATCCATCTATCTCTCCAGTGTTCTTTACTCTTCAAGGGACTGTACAGTACTGGTTGAGGTGAGGATTCAGGTTTACAACATTTCTTGGTGAGATAATGAGAAACCTCTTATGAAATATGTACGAGCATGTAATTTCCAGGAGTTGAATGTTTCCTTGATGGAAATTGGCCTTGAAATGGCAGAGATATCCAAGAAAAAAGCGATCCTAATGAAATTGACAGACCACGACTTTTATTAGGCTCTCTTTGTATTTCCTTGTTTTTAGATATCTCAGTCATTTCAAAACTGATTTTCATCAAATAAACTTTTGATCTCCTTAGAATTGTATGCTCTTGAACATTTCATAGAGTGGTTTCTAAATATCTCACAAAACGTTACAAGCTGAATCCTCACCTCAACCAGTACTGAACAGTCCCTTTAAGGCCCTTTTCCTTATCACCGACACTCGTTAATATCCCATGCAACATTATGCACTTGTCGGCATTAAAGTTTAATAGCAACCACTTGATACAACAAAGGAAGACTACTGAATGCAGATCTATACAGGTTTGTTTATTGTATTTTGTCACTAATTTATTATATCTGACAGTGATATAAGGCTGTTGACAATGAAGAGCACTTTTGAAGAAAATCTTCAAATGTCTCTCTAGACCAAGAAGTAAAGATAGCCCATGGGAAAGTAAGTAATAACACCTCTACTGTCTGGGCTCAAACATAAAGTAACTCATGCAATGACAAACGTACAGTGCTTTTAAGAAAAGCTCACTCCTGAGAATTCCATGACAAATGATAATACACATGCTTATGGGCCAAGAGGAGCTGTATTGGTACACACAAAAAAAAAGAAACAAAAAAAAGAACAGAACAGAACTCATTTCAAATGAGATGCAGAATGTCATTAATGATATGGCATTACCACCCATTTATCAAACTCAAGGTACTTGAGAGTGAACTATCTGGTCCCATCCAGTATATCTCATTTACTACATGGTTAGCTTTCTATAGACGGTGAATATGATGTGACAAACTACCTGTAGCTCAGTTGTGGAACCATTTAATGGCTAAATGATAGAGTGGCTGTATAATAAATGCCAAATCCCCTCTAGCAGAATAAAACAGAATCTGATACATGTCTTGATCATGTGGAGAAGAGGGCAGGAAAAAGTCCTGCTCATGAGCATTCTCTGTGAATCATTATTTCTTGAGAATGCTACTTGTCACTAAGCTGTGCAAGACTTGGGGTGATGAGAGTAATATGCAAAAAAAAAAAAAAACAGTTAGGACAGACAGCATTTGGATCATCACATAGTTTCCAGAACTCACCACTGCATATATACAAAACAAAAAATATCTTTTTTGAGAATTCTGTTACTGTAAACACAGAAATTTTTGAGGTACATTAATTTCGCATATTTTGTGCTACTTCTGGCTAGCGTGAATTCTAAAACCTGTGAAAATATCTTCACAATTTTCTCTGCACATATTGAATGGGTTGACACACCTGCCAACTGTTCAGATTTAATCTGAATATTCGGATTTTTCACTGAAAGAAAATGCATTAATTTCAGTGTGTTCTGATTTTTTGAAAATATCTGTTAATAATTAAGTGTATTTGAATTCATAAAAGCTCAGATTTTTAAATAATTTTTCTTTGTTTGTTTTTATAGATATATGAAGTCTCAAGGTTGGTAGGTATGGGCTGATAAATGCGCAGTGCAAAATCAAGAACCCGCAAATATGTTTTACCGCGAAAAATTAATCACGAGAAAATATCAATGTTTACTGTACATGATGTGAAGTTATTTCTACAATGCAACATATATGTCATGGGCCTTCCTCATGTCCGATAAAGGATTATATGTATCAATACGTAGGTCCAAGACAGGTACGTAACATATTCATCGCACTTCTACAGTTTAGCTTTCAGCACATGAGGGGGAAGCATCTCATCCACACTTGAACCAAAGATCAAGATTTCTGAAAGTTTGTGCGTCAAGAGTAACAACTGAATTTACAGCTGATAATACTGTAGATGCACAATATCAGGACTATTTGCAATACATCATAAACACTTGCATTTGTTACAATTCAGACTACAGCCAACATCTCCACAGATTTGAAGATTGATCATGCATGTGAAACTGCCAGGTTTCATTTGTGCAATAAAGAATCACGAGATGATATACAATTCCTTCTATATTTCTTTTCACTTCAGTCAACATCAAACCTGGGTAAACCGTCTGAAGATAAAGCCTCACCATCACGAAAGCATGCCGAGTACAGTATGAAGTCTCTGAGTTAGTTCATTCTGAGACACTCAGGTTTCATGATTCAACTAAAACTAGCAAATGTGCTTGTTTGTCAATATTAAAGTGTTGCATACTGAAATCTCAGAGAGAATTTCAGACAACAAGGTTGAAATGCTAGGGAATAAATGTATGTGGCAAAATGTATGTTTGTATTTTTTTTTTACTAAAGTTTTTATAAATCAAAAGCTTTTTGGTGATTTCAGTTTTATACAAGACGTTATACTGTAGCAAACCCTCATAATAAGATTTTTCAGCTTTATATAAAGAAACTCATATCAGAAGATAGTGTAGTCTTCATTCGCTTTTGTGAGTGTGTGTGTGCGTGTGTGTGTGTGTGTGTGAGGGTGTGTGTAGATGGACAACTCAATCACTCATACATTAGCATTAAACTGATTTCGTACATGACAGAACAACGCTGAATTCATAAGACTATGGACATGAACTACACAATAAACTTAATTGTGTGGCACCAATATGATATCACTTCTGCTAATACCCGGTACAGTACTAGAAAATGAAGAGTAGGTGATCATACAATATGATTAAACTGTATGATAAGTGGTACAAGTATGAGTCCGTAAAAACATACTCGGGTACATAACTGATGCCACGGCATACTTTGTGAATCATTCATAAACTATGGACACAGTCCCCAAATCACCCGACTCTGAGGCAAATTATTTGATATATAGGGCCCCATTTTTTTCTCTTTCTCTTCTTCCTTAAAAACAACAACAACAACACCTGACTGGCAGTGGGAGTTATAATTTTTCCAGAGTTAAACTTGTGCATCCAACATTCACTGACCCATTCAAGACTTTACATCACATGTATCAACACACACACACACACACACACACACACACACAAACAAACATACTGTATAAGCTGACATTTTCATGGTAATTTCATTTTTGTAAATTGAACAAGTAGGTACTGGCTCTCAATCACACACACAAAAAAACAATGTGAAAATATTGCTGAAAACTAAAACCAAAAAATGCCTTGTATGCAAGTTTAACACTGGCCATTTCAAGAGTCTGGCACTGACACATACATTGTAATAATATGCACAAGATGAAGCTGAATGCTTCCTACATTTGGGTCCCCTGCTCAAATCTTTGGAACACTGGTACAGAGACTCCAACCCCAAGCACCTTCTGATCTGGAGATTCTCCCGCCTGAAACCTGAGAGTTGGAGTCTCTGCTGGTACTTCTTTTCCTAAGAAATTTGATCTCACTTCAAGCAATATGTACTTGCACAAAACACTGTTGGAGAAGTCACCATTCTTCTGAACATGTGTATGATAAGACCACAAAGCGTGAAATTAACATTTCACAAAGATGTCCAATCAACTGTCATAATTTTGTGAAAAATCTTTATGAGATAAAATCAGTGTGTAATATACAGAGATAGAGAGAAAACACTACGGATAATAACATTTGTAAAAAGATTTTGTTGCATTTTTTTTCACATGCAAACTCAATGAAAACATGAGAATATGGTTTGTGCATTTTGATACAATTTCAGAAGATATTTTATAAACAGATGCAGATGCTAGCATTTCTTATCTATCTATGTACTGCTAGCCCCATTGCTTAATCACATACATTAGAAGTGTCAATAGATATTACAAAGTATTTCCATTGGGCCTGGAAAGATCAGGCTCCATAATAAAAAAAAAAAAGATGAAAATAATAAAAAAATTACATTTGCCTTGTAAAATTGGTTCTGACATCTCACCTATGAAAATACAAAATACAACAAAATTTGTTATTGTGAGTTCCTTAACCAGCAGTCATAATATATGTCTAATAGTACTCTTCATTATCTAGATAAAATAAAGTGATTGTAATTCAAAAAGAAAACAAAAACTCTGAAAACCATTTGAAGACATATAAGCTTGCAAGAAATCCATTCAGACACATCTGAATTAATGTAAAACCAGAAACATTGAGGCATGAAACTTTTGCAAATTGGCAACTAGCATTCAATGCATTGTGTAGACACTTGAAACTTTTGCAAATTGGCAACTAGCATTCAATGCATTGTGTAGACACTTGAAACTTTTGCAAATTGGCAACTAGCATCCAATGCATTGTGTAGACAAAACCTTTCGCATGCATTTTACCTAATTTGCAAATTGGCAACTAGCATTCAATGCATTGTATAGACAATACCTTTCACATGTATTTTACTTTTGCAAATCTTGGCTCCTAGCAACACTTTCATACACATGAAAATATCTTGTTTTGCAGTAAATGCCACTTTCAAATGCCCATTTTGTGTAGCAGTGTTGCTGTCACACACTCTTTTCAGTAAAGAATGAAGTTAGCTTCAAACAATCAAATACGAATTATAGCATATCATGGTCCATGTTAAAATGACAAAAATGATAATAGCCCTGTGAAAATTTCAAAAATTACACTCCATTATAAAAATGTATACAGCGTAGTTCAGCCTCCAAGTTGAAAATTCTGGGTTACACGCCCACCTGAATGAAACAGGAAGAAAGCTGCATCAAGCAAACTGTACACAGTGCACAAATTAAATATGAACAGCCCCTTACATTTGAAATGATACCCTCAACCCCATCCCCCCCCCCCTAACACACACACACACAAATTCTCTCTCTCTCTCTCTGTCATTCTATATTTCTGTCCAATGCTTAAAAAGTTATTAAGAGTTGTTCATTCAAAATTGAACTTAACCTGCATGTAGTTCTGAGTTGGATATATACATGATGGGTGGATATACATATATAGCTGAAAGTGGTAATAAATAATCGTACATGCCGAGAATCATCACTATACACAAATCACGTATAGAACGGTCTAAAACCATGTTCTTTATTATATAAAAATTTTTTCGAATACCTGGAAATTGGCTGTCAATTCACTGATAACAGGCAGTTTATCCTTCTGAGAGTTGTGAGGTTCAATTTATTAAGATTGCACACCAAGAATTTCAAAGCATGTCAATGATGATTGCAGGGAGGTCAAAGAGTTGAATCTGAATTAACTGCTGCTCTATGATTTGCAAGCACATTACACGGCATTAAAAAAAAAAATTGGATAGAAAATTAATTAGAGTGCTGGACCTGTGCAAAAAACAAACAAACAAACAAAAGTCATCAGTGTTTTGGCGAAAAGTTCAATTTCACACATTTCAGGAAATGCAGTCACTGTCAACACTGAATACAAGTACAAACTTATGTTTTAAATATGCATTCATTAGTTGTCACACATGCTCACCTGGGCGTTTGCACATTGGGTGAAAACACAACTGGCTCCACTAAAAAGAACTGGCTGGCCCTAATACTCATTGAATGGAGACTACACACTCCTACCATTCCACTCAATCTCTCCTATCCTATCTTCTCAGTAGCTTTTCACAACTATTTGACGAGTATCATCTGTCCCTCGGCAAGTGTCGCAATTGATACAAATACAAAAACAATACCAGTATCCCTGTAAAAATCATCACACAGCCTTGCTTTCATTCTACAAAAACCCGAAACTACTAGAAAGCTATTTATGAGTGGAAGAATCGATCCATTAGGCTGCGTATCCGTGATCAACATTACATATTTATCACACATTTGTTCGTCCTCTAAGAAAATTGCACTTCAAAATCCAGCGATCACACTTTACTACACTTGCAGTTCTTACCTACAATTTGTAATTGGATTACAGTCCTGAGCATGAAGCATTATACACACAAAGTATCACTGAGATGTATTGGATAAAATACTGCACTACTATGCTACACACACTGAGCAATTATCTACTCTAGTACATACACTGTGTATTTGTACTGCAACATTATATAGTACTATAGCAATTACCAAAACTACACAATAACAAATCTCACAACCAGACACGAAGATAAAAAAGCTAGATATATATATATATAGTCTATACTTGGTTTCAAAAGTGACACAGTAAAAATTAAGTTGAATTAAACTAGACATGACCCCTTGATTGCAGAACATCAAAAGTAAGAGTTGTGCCAAACACCATTCTCCATTGCAGTATACTCGTGATCATGATGGCCTAATATTCAAGAGACCTATCTAGTATGCTGATTCAAAAGTGCATGCTGTACAAATCACAAACTGTACCTGTTTGCATTATTACAATGTATGTTGTTTTTTTTTACAGGCTACAATGGCATTTCTTGCACATAAAGTGACACACATGAAGGGGGGAGAAAGTCACATATGACAATTAAACCAGCCGTAGGGGGAGCTGCCTAAAGGCAACATGACTAGAGGCCTTGATAGACAACTGGCCCTATGAAAAGAATGGCGGGCAGCTTGATATCATTTCAAGTACTGTACAAGAGGAAATTTTCAAACATTTGGTGCGACATAAAACTAGCAAGAAATTAAAAGCACAAAATTCTGTTTACTTGTCATATCTACAACTATTCCATACTTTGATTCTGGGAATTAAATACATGGGATATTCATCCTACCCAGCCCAGCGTGAAAAATTACTGAAGTTAAAATTTCCACTTTTACAGTAAATGAGTTTCCACAGCACTGATGTATCCCATGCGTGCCATGCAAGGTCATGCATATTAAGGTCTTTACACTGTTTTGGTCGTGTCTCAGAAATGAATGTGTGCAAAAAAACAAACACGCATATATTTCTCACAATTTTCTTTTGACTTTGGCTGCCAATTTGAAATGGCCCTCAGATATGCTGTGAGGTTAGGTTAAGGCGCACGGGTGGAAAGGAAACTAACCCAGCATACCACCTGGTAGGGCTCAGCCAGGATTTTTTCCTCCTGGTACATGTGCTGAAATACACAATACTGACCAAATCCATACTTTACGAAGATGGTTACTGGCCATGTCAGACAAATGGCTTCTGTGCAGAGGGTTTCTGCTGCACTGGCAGGTTACTTTGCCTTTGACACTTATTAACAATGCGTCTGCCCAAAAATGCATGCTGATCAAATGGGTGGCTATTTTGGACTGCAAAAGACTTCAGCTGGAGTAAGGGCTACGTTTCACTGGCCAGGAATTACAACCCACATGTGCATGCTTGTATCAAAAAGTGTGTGACTATAATGAGTAAAGAAAGTTTCCCAAAGGGAACAAAAGGCATCTCTCCTACAGTATCAGGTGAGGGCATCTACTGAGCAAATTAGCATTTGACTTGCTTGGAGTTTGAATCACAGGTATCTGCGAAAAAAATGAGTCAACAACTTGGGATAAGAAGAATGGAAGAATGAAGACTTTACTCTCCATCATCGGGCCAACCTCCAGCCACTTCATAAGTAGTGAGCTGACACAAATGAGAAGGGAGCATCCAGCCACTGAGTATTATAGAATCCAAAAGAATGTAACTTTGCTTCTCTTCTGGCAACAGTGATCAATAAATTTGCCCAGTGCATTCAGTTGATGTACTCCCCTGCTCATTTGCAGATGCACAATTCAAAATACACATCATCGGCAATTCTCTACAGCAGTGATGTTCTTATTTGAGAATTTGTTTTTTCTCGCGTCAATTTTCTTTTCTAAGTCTAGATAACATGGGTGTATATGTGTGTACATAAATGTATATGTATATATACACATAATGTGTGTGTATATTAGATATACACACAGCATAAACATACCATCATAATGAAGATAAATAACCATTATTTATCTAATGTAATTCATGTTGGGAAATGTCACATTCCATGCCATTGTAATTAACACAAACACAACACTACATAAAAAGTACTAGACAGTTTGTACTACCGGGTTCTTGGCAGTACAATACCATACAACCACCAGCAGAGACGTTCTACATCAATAGGGGCATGGCATAACAAAGGTGCGTGAAACTTTAGGTGTGTTCAACACTCTTCCTAAAGCGTGCCGTACTGTGCCATGTCCACACCAGAGGAGCACTTGAACATCGCATGAGGTACGCTATCTCCACAGAGTGCGCAAATGCTTCAAATCTGGCATTGTATGGTACGGTATGGTACGGTACGGCACGGTGTGGTTTGGTTTGGTTCGGTTCACTTTTGAGCGCTCGAACACGGCTTTGGAGAGCAGACCAACTTGGTTGACCGCTACATTCAAAGCCTACTTGACCTTTTTCTGTGCTATACTCTCCTTCCCCTCCCCGGCCGACGCTGCCTTCTGCACACCGTTCTCCGCACCGTTCAATGCCCCGTTCGGCACACCATCTCCCGTCTTTTGGCGGTCGAAATCACGCATGACCTTACGCTGAGCCTTGGGTGGCCGTTCGCCTTTGATGTAGGCGTGGAGGTAGAAGTTGGCGAAGAGGAGGAACATGGAGGTGGCGTAGGCGATGAGGCCATACTGCATCCAGAGAGGAAAGTTGCAGCGGACGTAGAGGGAGTTGAAGGCATGGACAATGCCAAGGCAGAACTGAACCTGGGTGATGAGAAGGATATCATGAAGACACGTTTTTCTTTTTAATCTCTCTCATAGGAATATCTCCAAAGTAATTACAAATGCCAGAATAGTGTAATTCTTCTTCACTATTACAACTGGTACCACAATATGCCACAGAGACAAACAGAACAAAAGAAAGACATAAACAAAACTTTGAGGCAATACATATCTAACATAAAATGTTGATCTGACTACTTCAACAGGTTGACACAATATTGTGCAGATTTTGACATTTTGGACATGGAACACCAAAGCTCACAACACCATTAGGCATTTTCTTGCTGTTCTTGGTGGTAGTGGAAGGAGTTTTGTTGCTGGTGGTAGTGGTAGTGGTGTTGGTGTTGGTGTTGGTGTTGGTGTTGGTGTTGGTGTTGGTGTTGGTGTTGGTGTTGGTGTTGGTGTTGGTGTTGGTGTTGGTGTTGGTGTTGGTGTTGGTGTTGGTGTTGGTGTTGGTGTTGGTGTTGGTGTTGGTGTTGGTGTTGGTGTTGGTGTTGGTGTTTGGTGTTTGGTGTTTTGTTTTGTTTTGTTTTGTTTTGTTTTGTTTTGTTTTGTTTTGTTTTGTTTTGTTTTGTTTTGTTTTGTTTTAAATACTTACAAACTGCAAGATGGTGAGATACCTCTTCCACCAGAGGTATTTATGGAACTGGGGCCCCATGGCAGCTAGGCAGTAGTAGCTGTACATCACCACATGGATGAAGGAGTTGAGAACAGCACCAAAGAGAGCTACATGGGTAAACAAAGGAATAAAAAAACAGGTGTTCGCCAGTGTTTTATTTCTGTTTATAAAATGGGCTTTAGAATCTCTGCAATCTGATTGGTTAATTGTCATGCACTGACTTTTACTGATCTACACTGAACCATGCGTCAGGTAAAATCAAAACGCATGGATCAATCATTGAATAGTGTTGTAGGTGTACTGGATGCATGATGGGGAAAAAAGGTTGAATTTCATGAATTAACAAGCCTATTCTATAACACAAATGATGCACAGGCCTATTTCGTGGATCAGTGAGAATTGAATGCTCTCGTTTAACCTTGAAAACAGTCTAAAACCCCTTGCTGCGCTTGTGGGTTGAACAGTTCCAAAGTTAAAGTCACGCATCCAATTCTCATCGATCCACTCTATCCTAGGCATCATTTGTATGTCTGTGTGTGTGTGTGTGTGTGGGGGGGGGGGGGTGTTCAATTTGGAGAAACTGAGCATGGTTCTGAAAATTCTGCCATCTTCAATCCCCTGCAAGAAAAAAACAGGTGTGTTTGTGTGTGTGTGTGTGTGTGTGTATGTGTTTTGCTGTTTTTTTTTTAGTTGATCAAACATTTCTGAATGTATACTGTGTTTATACACATTCAAGATGAATGTTTTGTCATGTGAAACTATAGAAATCAAATGATTATTGAAAAAAATAAAATCAAGTTTGTTCCTGTGTATGTTTGTGCGTGCATGTATGGTGGGCTTCTTTGTTCAATTATGAGAGATTTTAAAGACCCAGTCAAAAATGAATTGTCAATATCAAAATCCAAACCATATGGAACATTTGTTGATAATTGAACACACTGCATTCACTCACACTGTCCGCCTGCCACCCACTTGATCCCGATCCACCAGAGGATGAACATGGAGGCGTGGTGGTAGACGTGGAGGAAAGTGACCTGGTTGTTTCGCTTCCGCAGGATGAAGAACGTTGTGTCCAGCATCTCAAAGAACTTGGAGAAGTAGAACCACCACAGTGCCTTGGCAATCTGTGGTGAGGAGGCGGAGTAAAAGTGAATCAGAGGTATTGCTGAAGAAATACGCAGCATGTCTGAATAGTATTATTGGATATTGCAGCCAATTTTGGCCAAACCGTGAAATGCTCAATTATATCACCATCAGCTAAGTGACACCCTATTGTGTAGTCCCACAAACTATGTCTCACTGCCAAGAGGAAAATGTCCTGGCTGCGTAATCAGCAGAATGTATCTGGGATTGGCTTGAAAGTACCCATTCTGGTCAGAAAAAAAAAAAAAATCTTTGCAATTATTTCTCTGGATTTAGATATCATTTTTAGACATTAATAAGTGGCAATGGACGTGTGTCAGCCAAGATGTGTGATGATTTGAGTGGATTGTGTTTTTATCGAAAATAATTTTAGTGATACTCCTAAAGAGGTTACTGAATATGGGATCAGCACTGTGCACAGTCATGCATTTCAATGTGCTAGATAAACTGCCAAGTTAGGGGGGGGGGGGGAGGGGGTGTTCATACATCTATTCATTCCTACAGAATCTAGGAGACATTGTGGGTCTGTATTAGTGTGTTGATTCATGCATGTGAAAAGGTTGGTTTGCTTTCAAGAATACCAACTAGAACGAATCATCCAGACAATAAATGTGGATAAAACCTAATTGCCATATATATTATCCATGATTTAACTGACTTTACTCTACTAAACATATGAAATCCCTCTTCTGTTTGGTATTCAAATGGAGTCTCTACACTGTACACAGGATATCACTCTTATACATAGCTGAAACAGAGCCATCAGAATTTGAGTAATCTCACTGCTTACATGTAGGCTTGGTCAGGGGAATTTCATGCATTATTTTGATTGCTACGCCTGACTTCAGCACCACAACTTTTTGGCTTGCACTGAAATAATGCGCTTTGAAGAGATATTCGCAGTCCAATGAAGAAAGAGTTGCCAAACCTTGAATGGATTCCAAAATTTTTGCAGTCTGACGTAAATGTTCCAAAATATCTAGTCGGAAGGGAGAGTGGTAAATATAACCTTTGAATAAAATTGAGGACAAATTCCTGAACTTTCTTGCTCTATACTGCACCCTCAACAAACAAACCAAAATACATTAAATGCATACATATATTTTTTTTTCCCTACAGGCAAGCAATTGGAATGAAGAAAAAAAAAATCCCTTCTTCTTCCCTTCCTTCACATGCTTATTTACATATTGAGGCTCTTAATCGAATCCTTTAAGAATTTGGAAAGGATCAAGGACACGTGTTACCACATGATTATTAAGTTCTATTATATTCATAAAGAAACTAAAGAGAAGGATCTATTTCTCAGTAAACATGTCAGTCTATACTGATTGGTTTCAATAGCAAACTTCTCTCAAGCAGAAGACTGGCTTTGTTTGAGAAACCAGGGCCAGAGAAAAGGAGACATTCATTATGCAACCTTCTTCCACACAAAGGAAGGACATTCTTCCAGTAGTCATTTGTGGTCACACCCATATTTGTGTTTATAAGCATGGTAAGATCTAGAGAGACAAACAAATCTGTACAATTGTAGATCTAGTGAGTGGATTACAATACAATGCAGGGAAAATATGACTGCAGTCATATATCAGAAATGCTTCTTGTTTTGTTTTTGTGTTGTTTGCCGGGTTTTGTTGTTGTTTTCTTTGTTTGTTTGTTTGAAGTTGTTGTTTGGTGTTTTTTTTTCTGTTTTTCTGTTTTTCTGTTTTTTTAATGTTTTTGTTTTGTTTTGTTTTTTGGTTGTTGTTTGTTTGTGTTTTTTGTTTGTTTGTTTTTTTTTTGTTTTTTTTTGTTTTTTTTTTTTTGGGGGGGGGGGTTCAGATTAAAGCTTTGTAAAAGTCTACAATATTGATTGAGATGTACCTCTAGTCCATAAAAAGAGCTTATAAATCAAGTTACAAACCAGGAATACAAGGTTGATTTAGGTTTTGAGAGCCATAATTTTCCTACTTAGAGAGGTGGACTGACACAATTTGATCAACGACAACAACAACAAAATGTAATCTGGGGTACTTTTATTCCAATTCATCTCAACCAGTCAGTGCATGAAACTCTTGAAATGTGCCAGTACAATACACAGTGTATATGTGCATGGCTCAGATCAAGGGTACCCTGCACATGTGCAAAAGTGTGCTTCTGAAAATTCTAAACTAAACTAATGCAATGTGACCAGGACATGAAGTACCATTTTCACTTTTGAAGGCATTATATATTATACATGTAGTAACTCCAGACGAGGTTTCAGGTTCATTGCTCCGAATTTAGGTATTTTACAGCATTTTTATGGTTAAAAAATGCCAATATTTCATGATTTTTATGCCTCCGCCAACGAAGTGGCCAGAGGCATTATGTTTTCGGGTCGTCCGTCCGTCCGTCCGTCCGTACGTATGTACGTACGTACGTACGTACGTCCCGTTTTGTTTTTGTCTATATCTCAAGAACTGTGTGGTGGTTTTACATCAAACTTGGTATGAGGGTATATCCTGGGGGGATAATACTTTGTTTGGATTTTAGGGTCACGGGGTCAATGGTCAAAGGTCACAGGTTATTTTGTGAAAAAAAAACGTTGAAAATTCATGTTTTTTCTCCATATCTCACAAATGGTTCAAGGTATCTTCATGGAACTTAGTATATATGCTTGTTCCAATGGGCAGTGATTATGTAGGGAAGTTGGGGTTCATGGTTCAAAGGTCAGGTGTCAAAGGTCAAGGTCAACTCCTCAAAAATATCACTACTTTCCTTGTATTTATGCAATGCCTGAAGGTTTCTTTTTTATTCCTGATGTATACATGTACTACCCAATACAATGTATATATTCTGTGGGAAGTTTCTTGCCAAAAGGTCAAAGGTCAAAAGGTCAAAAGGTCAAAGGTCAAGTGAAAGTGCTGAATTGCACTTTTTCCTCCATATCTCAAAAGTAACTCAAGGTATCATCATGAAACTTACATATTTATGCATGTTCAACCTAACAGTGATTCTCTTTGGAACTGTGAGGTCAAAGGTCAAAGGCCAGGTTTAGATAATGCTATTTTCCCATTTGATACTGAAATTATACTTTTTCTGAATACCTTGAAATATACTCAATGCATAAACTTACAAAAGGGTCAAAAGTCAAGTAAAAATCATCAGTTCCCCAAATACCTGCATTCTGACATTTTAATCATTCATCCAATTGAACCTAGTTCTAGGAAAGTGAACATTCAGCACATTTGTGTCAAACCTGTCATTTTAATATTTTGCCAATTGTGTGAAACTGTCATCACACATTGTCAAGACATTGTACTATAGACCTATTAGGAGAACTATGCATTATTGCGGAGGCATATCAGTCGCCGTAGCGATATATCTAGTTTGTAGTTACATGCAGAACATTGATTTTTGGGACACCTTAATTTTTACTTTAACATTTTGAAATATGAACTGATTTCAAACTTTCAATAAAAATTAAGTATCAAATTACAAAATTCTTGTGTTGTTGATTTTTTACAACACTTCTGAACTTCCAACAACCTCAAGGCAATTTGTATGTCACGTACATAACTTTTGGTGTCCACCACTTTTTTAAAGTTGTTAAGTGAAAAAAATTATGGCAAACAGTACATATATTCTTTATGATATTCCCATTCATTTATATGTTTATGTATATAGTATCTTTACTTCAAATTGAATTCACTGCAACACTAAGTGGACTTTTCAATATTTTCACAGTTAATTGATAGACTAAATCTTTTGGTGTCCAGGGTTATAAATGTAATAATGTACATTATTCTGTCAACGCAATGATATTTTCTTACAAAAGCATCTACAAGAGCATCTACAATTTGTTTAAAAGTGTGCATATCATAAATAATAGATAACACTCATGATATGATTGGGTGTCTTTGGCAGAAATGAAGTACATTATGAGATAAGACCATAACATAGGACACCCGAGTTATGTACGTAATTTTTTTTATGGACGTTTTTTGTTATTGATAGCTGGTTCAGAAGTTTTCATAGAAAATATCACCCTCTGTGCCATCATTGCTGTATACTGCTTCACTGAACAGCATGATATTATAATTTTTGGATCAAATTAAGAAATGAGAAGAAAGTTTGTATGGTAGAATGTTCAGTGTTACGTACATAACTCGGCATCCATATATATTTCAGGAAATATCTCCAATGTTTGTTCAAAAAATCTTAATTTTTTAACTGGTTTTGTTTCTTTTTGGGGCAAGTTTCACGACACTTTGAAGTATATTTGCAAAAGCGAATTGAAAAACAACATAAAAGCATAAAGAGGACACCGAGTTATGTATGTTACACTTTCTGACCACCAAACATGGCTTGCTGATTGCCAGATGTATATAATGTTTCATACTCTAGCACTTACACCAAATATTTTGGAATGTTTGGAGATTACAAAAATAATGTTACTGTAGTCTATGTTAGTTTCAATTTTTTAGTTCAAATGTAACATTTTTGGTCCCTTGATCTGAGCCATGCACATATACATTAAATGGTTGCAGACCATTTGAAAGAGAAGTTTGCACTGGGGGCTGTGGGCAAGATCAGACCAAATGAAACACTACAGCAAAAATTAGTAGGGTCCTATCAACCAAAGAAAACAAAAATGATTCATCTTTGTTTACCTACTGTTGATGAATATATTGGAGAGATATCAAATGCAACAGTCTCAGGCATCAAATTACAATTTACAAAACTCACCATGATATTTATGGTAGATGATTTTAACAACATCCAATATCATATCCAAACACCTGTGAAAGTGAGACACTGGTGTAGGTACTTAAACTTTAACGAGGGGATAGAATTTCCTATCATTGTGCCCTTTCAAACTCCATGCATTCATGAGGTTATGAATAATTCAGTGGGTTTCTTGAAGTGGAATACACTTGTGGAGGTGACTTGAATTTGATCTGTTCTTGAACGCATCAAGTTCTCAAGTTATTTATTCTGACAGAAATATCATCATCTTGAAATTGGCAACTCTGAATCTTCCTGCATACCCTACGTGTATACTGGAAAAAGATTCTAAAGACTGAACTATCTAAATCTATTTACCCTGCACAAAACCACATCTAAATTCTTTCTAACATACATTTGTCAATAATGATAATCATTATACAGAAATGTGGGTCTATCATATTTAAGTGTATCTGTATGTGTGTGTGTGTGTGTGTGTGTGTTTGTGTGTGTGTGTGTGTGTGTGTGTGTGTGTGTGTGTGTGTGTTTGTGCATCCTAAAAATCATCAGCATGTGGGTAGGGATGGTCTTTTGTTATTTTGTTTTGAGATAATGATTTTGCAAAGTTTTTTGTTCACCTGCTTTGATTTTACATCATTATATTTACACCTGGGCCCTGTTTTATGAGGAGTTAAAATTGATTGTACAGTTGATTTTAACTATTAAGTCTATGGCAGCCTATGTGGTAAGGAAATTTAAAATAGATTTTATCTTTTGAGAAAACAGGACCCTGATCACGATAAGTTAGTATTGAAATTATCAGTTATAATGGTAATGAGGGGACTTGTCACCCCTGCACAACAACAATTCTGGGGGCAAAGGGGGAAGCTCACCCGTAGCTCATATTCATTGTTGCTGAAGACGACTTCCTGACAGCTCAAGCTGTAGCCTGCCTTGTAACCACAGTATATACCCTGTAGGTGAGGAATGGATAGAAAAAACAACACTCAAAGTCAAACTAACACTAAGTGGGGGGGGGGGTCTTTGTGAACTAACTCAAAGTGATAAATGGATACAGAACACCTTCAAGGCTAATGTACAAACAATGCACCCAAGCCAAATTTGGGAATTACTATACAGCTGTACACAAGATATGGAAAAATCAATATTGACAGCAGAAGCAAGAGTAATAACGACTAAGAATAGGACAGTCGCTCAGCAAAAAAAAAAAAAAAAAGGAAAAATATATTTTATATACATGTACATACAACAGATTCACTCAAAAAGATACTACTGACAAAAATTGTAATAATAACAATAAAATACACTTATATGAAGGATGATGATATCATTTCATTCATCAATATTATAAATTTCAAATGCAGAAATGATAAAAATAATGACGGTATAATACACATAAGGATGAGTAATGACTAAAAAAATAAATAAAATAAACAATCAATGAGTGTCATGGATACGGATGATAGTCCCATCCATACCTCTTTGACGATGTGTGCTGAGAGTAGGACACAGCACAGGTTGTAGAGGACCATGGTATTCTTCATCTCAAACGGCTTTTGGTTCTCCATCAGTTTGGGCCCCACCTTGACCATGACCAGGTAGAGGGCCACAATGACCAGTGTGGGTAGTGGACTCTGCATCAGGGGCCAGTCCTGCACCCTTGGGTCTGAGAAAAGATAGAGGGCAGGGGGAATGGAGGTTTAAAGGTGTTCCTTGTGCGCACCCGTTTCACCCATGGGTTGGAGCTGTGCATATGGGTCTTACAGCGATTTATCCATCAAGTGCTGGCATAATTATTCTGCAGAAATTATCAAACTGGTATTCTGCAAAGTTTGTTCGACCATAATCCTAGATAACAATATATTTGAGAGAGATTAGATGGACGTGGTTCAACTCATCAACAAAAAAAAAGTAAAGATTGTTAATTGAGGGAGGAACAGGAATTCTCATGGATCTTTAACAAGAGACCCGCGGGTCTAGCGCTCACCTGAGTATCGCAAGTTCACCTTTCACGCAGTCACTAATCTAAATTATTCACAGCTCTACCAAAATTTGACGAGGCATTCTCAAGTGGAAGATGAAAATGTACAATAAGGGCCCAATTTTTTCAAGATTCCTTAATTTGGGGGAATTGGGGCCCCCTGGGGCCCTCTGGGTGGGGCATGGTGCCCAGTTTGATAAATTGAGATCCTGACCACCTAGGGATGCTACCTGCCAAGTTTGACAAAAATCCATCATGAGGTTTTCAGGAAGAAGATGAAAATGTACAATTCAGGCCCCCATTTGGACCCTTCCAACCACCCCCCCCCCCTACCCCCAAGAGGGGCACCCCTGGATCTCCTATGAACAAACTTGAAACTACAGTCATTAATGTACTCACTCATAGTATTATCTCAGCTCTATAACTTCTGATTCTAGAGAAGATTTTTAAAGATTCCTTCATTTGGGGGGTTTGGGCCCCCTGGGGGCCCCCTGGGCGGGGCATGGTGCCCATTTTAACAAATTGAGATCCTAACCCCCTAGGGATGCTACCTGCCAAGTTTGGTGAAAATGGGTCATGGGGTTCTCAAGAAGAAGATAAAAATGTACAATTTAGGCCCCATTAGGACCCCTCCTCACCCCCCCCCCCCCCCCCCCCCCCCCCCCGGGTCCCAAGGGGGGCACCCCTGATTCTGCCATGAACAAACTTGAAACTACAGTCATCAATGTGCTAACTCATAGTATTAACCTAGCTCTATCACTTCTGGTTCTAGAGAAGAAGATTTTTGCAGATTCCTTAATTTTGGGGGGTTTGGGCCCCCTGGGGGCCCCCTGGTTGGGTCATGGTGCCCATTTTAACAAATGGAGTTCCTAACCCCCTAGGGATGCTACCTGCCAAGTTTGGTGAAAATGGGTCATGGAGTTCTCAAGAAGAAGATGAAAATGTACAATTTAGGCCCCATTAGAACCCTTCCCCACCCCCCTCCCCTGGGTCCCAAGGGGGGCACCCCTGATTCTGCCATGAACAAACTTGAAACTACAGTCATCAATGTACTAACTCATAGTATTAACTTAGCTCTATCACTTCTGGTTCTAGAGAAGAAGATTTTTACAGATTCCTTAATTTTGGGGGGTTAGGGCCCCCCTGGGGGCCCCCTGGGTGGGGCATGGTGCCCATTTTAACAAATTGAGTTCCTAACCCCCTAGGGATGCTACCTGCCAAGTTTGATGAAAATCGGTCATGGGGTTTTCAAGAAGAAGATGAAAATGTAAAAAGTTTACGCACGACGGACGACGCACGACGCACGACGCACGACGGACGCCGGACGAAGGGCGATCGCAATAGCTCACTTGAGCCTTTGGCTCAGGTGAGCTAAAAATGTGTTGCCTATTAAAGAACACATTATGAAATCAAGCATAAATCTACACTGTAGACCTTTGAAAATATTACAACTGATACAAACAAAATTAAAACTGAACAACAAAGAGTTTAAATAAAAGAAGGGTGTGTTTGTTTGTTTGTCCGTTCGTTTCTGTTTCTGTTTTTTTTTTCTTGTAGAAAACACAAACAATAAGTAGTAATTCTATTTGAGGGCAAGTCCAAGATATCGCGCACCTTACGTATGGGACATTCAGAGATTTCAAACCTCTGAAAAGTAATGAAGAAGCACTTGGATTTTACTATTTATCACCAGGAGGACTGGTAGCCCTGAGAAGAATATTGTGTTTAAGTTTGATGTCATTTGACCTTGGGTTAATTATTTTATTAAGAAAAATATGGCAACTTACATATGGGACCAGAGAAAAACTGGATTTTTCAAAATAAAGTTTGAATTGAAAATTCTCTGAAAGTACCTTACTGATTACATTCTGTTTAGAAGTGAAGAAAGGTACAAAACTGAAGTATCTTTCAGCAAAGTTTCACTGCAAAAGAATAAAGCATATTTTCATGAAGTTGGTTTAATTAACAAAAGTACACCTTACGTATGGGACATGGCTCAACTTACGTATGGCACATTTGTCTTTAGTGCACAAGTGTATTCATGGGAATGACTTTAAATTTCCCCATAGTGTCACATTCAGTTCCACAAATCATAATAAAACATGCAACAAATGAAATAGACTTCTAAGTGGGTACTTTCCCTGTTCAGATACTGAACAAAAGCTAAAATAAGACAAATAAAAGTAATTACCAATTTACAATTAAATGTCTTAGTTTGGATTCCGTCATGCATTAACACTGTCCTCATGATGTCTTCACCTACACATACAAATTCAGTATATACATTGTACTGACACTCTATTTCTAGCCCATTTGTAATACTCTGGTCAATATTTTTCATTAAATGAAAAAGAAAAAAAATGCGAATTCTAGCTTGCGACCTTGATGTAGCATACATGCACATGTACAAGTACCATGACTAATTTGTAGTCTTGATAATTTCAACTGTAAAATCAAATGTCATGTACAGTGTAATTCACAGTTTGAAGTGGGTACTTACAGTAGTTCCAGGCTTACCTTGCATGTTGTCTAAGTTTTTATAGAGCTTTATAATTGTTTGAAATGCAGCACAAAACACAACAACATCAAGAGTATTTAATTTTGCTCTGTAATCATCATGTTTTGCCATGTGAATTTTAGCTTCTGCAAAATCAATCAAATTTGAATGAAACTTTTAGATTTTAAAAGCCGTGGTAGAACAAAGAGATAGAAGAATGTATAATGTACCAATGCTGGCTTCTCTTTTTTTCAAATTACTTGGCTTCAGGTTTACGAAACCAAAGACGACAAAATTTGTGTTTATACTTTGTACACTAGTCCACGTACATGCTTGTGTAGTGATCATTTGTACAGTCAAATCTTAAGAGAAAATGTAATTCTAGATAAACTTGAAACACTTAAGTAACTCACTGATCTGAAACTTACAATTTTGATAAATTCTAATAACCTCATTTGATCATACACTACCAGATTGCAATGCATGTTGATAATTGTGTAGATGTGGGGTACAAAGTAAGTATGAGTTGATGATGGTGTCTCAGAGCGATCTCTTCAAACACAAAATAGAAAAGAAAATTGAATTCCCTATTTAATGTGTAATTTGTGTTTTAGCACTCCAACCACAGAACCAGTATTGATATTGTAGTCTTCATTTTACAGGATTTTCAGAAATCATGTTCATGACCTTGATAAGTCATAACATATTCTGAGGGTGTGCAGTTGAAATATTAAACATTGATATCAGAATAAAAAGTATTCTCGTAGGGTTTTTCCTTCACTCTCAACTCTGGTAATGACAAAGTTACCTGCTGTCACCTCAAGTGATTTTTCTTGTCAGTAAGACCTGTAATGATGTCATTGATGAGCGCCACAAGCGCAATTGTTTTGAAATTTCCCTTTTGAGGCTGTACAGCCGGTAGTACATGCTGAACTGCATCGAAAATGACACTCAGAAAATCCCATTCTCTTGGACAAAGTCATTTAGTAGAGAGGTAAAGTTGAAAATGATAACTGAATTAAGAAAATGTCCAATACCAAAATGTTAAAAGGAGGAATGTTAACTGAAGACCAGCTACACAGCCTGTAATGAAAATAAGAAAATACAAGTAGAAATAAATATTCTTTATTTTCCTTTCTTAATCACAGAATGATTCAATAATGCTGTTCTTACACTCTCCCTGAGGTCTACTGAGTAGGAGAGGCAGATATATAGACATATCCTTCAGAGTTGGTGCAAAGATAACCATTTACCAAACAAATGTAAGGACATTTTATAGCATCCATGTCAAAAGGCGGTTTTCCCATTCGCTTTGCATGTAATGTCCCATACGTAAGGCATTTGTCCCATACGTAAGCAAACTTTAATTAGTTATAAGATGAAGGACTAATTAAATTTCCACATTTAGTTTTGCTAATCTGGAGTTAAAATGAATAAATTAGAACTTCCTAAAGTATGATTGGTCAATGTTAGAAATCTTCAGAAAAAACTTAAAAAAACATACTCAAATCCTTACGTATGGGACACTTCGTTCTGGGAAAGTGCATAATTTGCATTTATGTGCTGACCTCGTCTTACCAATTGCAAATTAAACTAGCTCATACAGGGGTCATGTCCATAAAGGAACTAGGTCAAGGACAAATTCAACTGATTTTAGATGAATATTTTTAATTTGTCCCATACGTAAGGTTTGTTTTTAATTTATGCAAATTAAGGCCATATTTCTTGCATAAATTTGCATAACTCAATATTTTCTTTGCTGGAAATATATAATTTAACTATTTGGCTACAACATGATATCAATAACTTTTTGATTAAATCAAGATGAATTTTGAGCATCTGAGGGGACATTATCTTGGACTTGCCCTTAAAACAAATTAGCAGCAAACTACAGAAACATGGTTTTTGGGAATTGATGGGTTAACTAGGCAAGGGGGAGGCATGGGAGCCCCCCCCCCCCCCCACATTCCGTGTGATATGCACCATTGCAAAAACTATCATCCCCCGATGTTTCACGACATTTTTCTTTCGAGTCTCCAGCATCTTTTGAGACAAATCTGCAATGCCCAAGCGTGCGGTTTCAAAGTTACACACAAACATACAACGTGTACATTATATGAGTGCATGTCCTACTAAAATTGTTTTAAATAGAATAATGTGAATTCACAATTTCAGTGCAAATTATGCTTTCAGCTAGATCTCATAAAAGCATTCATGATTATTTTTGGTTTTATCGATTAATCAACTGATCATAGGAATAAAGATAATCATCTTCATGCTCAAAACAGTGTCACCAACAAATTTCATCAAAAACATTTTTTTTTTAAGTCAAAAACAAAAAAAAAATACATAAGATTTTTTCTAATTTATTAAAACGGGTTACGTATTGGTGTTTCATAACAGTGCCCAGCTACTCTTCTTGTGCTTTTCAACCTACAAACCGCTTGAAAGGGGAATGATCAAACCACCACACCTTCACAAGTATTAAAAAGTGAAGTGTACAACCAACTGTCCAAGGTCCCGTTTACCTTTGGGAGCAGTGATTTAAAAAATGTTCAAGATATCACTTCAGATGCATACTTGTATGTGTAGGTCAGATGTATCACAAAACATCCTACCATATAAAATTTTTGCAATAAAGCCTAAAATATAAGGAGATATCACTATTTTTCTCATTAAACCATAACTGTAGACGGTTTAGTCTGAAAACATCTTTATTATAACTATTGTTCACGTTTTGTATAGTTGACAGTATTTAACATCCATTATACTGGTTCAAATTTTTACATTGGTTATTTCTATCCCTAACTCACATTTTAGAACTATTTTGAAGCACTAATGCTGGGTTTTTGCTTCATCAGCAAATGGTTAATTATGCCTTTAAGTGGAGAAGAGATAACTGGGAAAAGGGAGTACCACGTGAAGCCTGATGGGGAAGGAGAGTTACATGTACCACATTAACCACACCATACATTGTGCACAGCCAGGGAGTTGTAATACTGGTACATGTATGCACTCGCTGGCATAATTACCGGTACTGAATATAAGCATCAATTACACTTGTATATCAAGGCCTGCTATCCTATGGTGGTGTCGCAGCAGTGGAATAATGACAGTTCAAATAGAGTACCGCCTCTCATTGGAAGTCATTATGAGCGTTTGGATGGGGATAGGGTATAATATGTATTGAACTACAATGCACAGATCTAGAAAAAAAAAACTGTTTTTGGCTTGTGTCATTTTCATTCAGATACTGTAAAAGTGGAAATTTTCGCGGTGTGGAAATTTTCGCGCATTTCGCGCAACCAGAAACTAGCGCGAAAATAAAAGCACGCGAATATTTTTGCTTGCCATATGTTCCTGTGCGTGATGTCTTGATTTCGCGGAATTTAAAACACGCGAAACTCTTCTTACCTGGCCAAACGCGAAAAATTAGTAGCGCGAAAATATCCACTTTTACAGTAGAAGCTTGTGTGTTAATTTAGACTGATGGATATTCAAAGCTAGCAAACCTTTACTGTGAGGTACAGTGTAGGCAACATTATACACGCATACTCCACAATGTTCTACTGCACTTTCCCTCTATCAATGATCATGTGCACACTGCCATTCGGTGGTACTACATGACTGTATATCAACCTGATTACTGTATACGCCAAATATTTAGCGAGATTTTATTTTCGCGAATTTCGCGAGTCAAGTACTATTCGCGAAATTACAGACACGCGAAAATATTGACTCTGATCCCGATGTGGATGTGACGAACATATGTGTACATTTCTCCATTCAGTACAAGACTCCTCAATCGCGAAATCGTCGGCAATTCCCGATTCGCGAAAATTTAGACTCGTGAAATATATGGCATATACAGTATGTTATTCACAGAAATAGCAAGTGTAGAGTACCAGTAGATTGAATAAAATATACACTGTGAATGCATAACTATAAATGTTGTGTATTTGCTATTCAGTAATGTGTGTTTGGAAAATTACATGATCTCTCCTATGAAGGAATTAATCAATTCTACATTCTATACCAAAATAATATGCCAAAAGGCCTAATATAAACACAATCAATTCAGCATGGAGTAAGGATGCTACCAGATACCACACAGCTTCCCAATCAGTCTTTTCTATAATATCTCATTTTACATAATTGTTTTACTTTTTTAGAGAATTCAAAAGTACTACTGTATCTAATGAACACACATTATATAGTTGTACACGTGTTCAAAAAAGATGCCATGTATCAATGAACACTTGACCAAGAAACTGTATACAAAGAGAGAGAGAGGAAAAAAAAGGCAACAAGATCTAAAGACAAGAAGAAAGATTTCCAAACACATAAAATGCTATTATCTCTCAATCGCATGCCTCTTTAACCTGATTTACTTTTCAGGCAGATTTGATTAAAGAGCGATGACATAAATTTTAGTGTCAAAACTCTGCTGGTATACCGTATATTCATGACAGCCAGAATGTACAGTTACTACAACTGTCTTAATAAGATAACAGACAGTCCCTGAAAAAGTTCAGGTTTTATTCTGGAGAACTCTCTTCATTTCAGGGCAGTTGGATAAGCTGAAAAGAAAACATTAATGGTTTAATATAAACCAAATCAACTTACCACTAAACGTCAGAGTGTGGAGGTAAAAGTTGTAGGTATCGTTGAGTTTTTCCACTACACCCTCCATCTTGGGACTTGTGGGGGTGTCTTCGACCTCTGATGGACAGGATTTGGGTTTTTCCTGCATGAAAGAGCAGAAAGAGATACGTTGTCACATTCAAGCTCTACAAATGTTCAAAAGTGCAGTGGCAGATCCAGGGGGTACACTGGGCACATTGATTGTAATTTTTGATTGTAGTGGCACCAGAAAATTGCACTGAAGCCTTGTTTGCCGATGAAACCTGGAAGTGGCATGAGAAATACAAAAAATTGCATGGGAGCCTTTTTTTTTTTTTTTTTTTTGCTCGTCAGCTGATTAAACCCAAAAGTGGCACCAGAAATATTTTTGCAATGAAACATGTTGATATTCAAGGACACCAGACAAAACCTACAGGGAGTTATTTTTTTCTAAAACATTTTCTTTAATTGTTCAGCTTTCAGACATGTCTCAAGGAAGACTATTTATAGAAAATACCTTTTAAAGACTATTAATGCTAAAAGCTAGCATAAATAGGCAGACATCCAACATGGAGCTTTGTATCCTTAACCCCAGGTATCTGAGTGGGGGGGTGGGGGGGTGGGGGGGTGGGGGGGACCTACTGTGGCAAGTGACATTATGGGATGTAATTCTCATCATGCAGGACAAACTGTGAGAATTTTAGCATAAAAACAAAAAAACAAAAAACAAGCAGGGGCTGACTAACTTTGCATTACATGTATTGTGAGAGTTGATAATTTCTTAGGGTGTCCATGACATGATGCAAAAGAATGAACAGTATTCCCATCACACTGCAAAAATTAATTTTCGAAAACTGTTACTTTCAAGTGCGTGTAAAAACAGAGCACATGTATATTCTATAGTCAACTTCCCACACACAAAAGTTCACGTCCTACATAACCAAGAGATGTGCATGAGCAGGCTGATAAATAAAACAAACAATACTCCTGACTCAGCAAACAGTGAGCACCAAATCCCACTGATTACTAATCAGGCAACAGTTGTAAAAGCATTAACATCATATCAAAGTATCTAGTCATTAACACAACCTTTAATCACTTCAATCGAAAGATACAATCTAATTGCTTAAAATCAATCACACATTGTAAAATACCGCATACAGTGTACATTGTATACTCTATGATCTGCACTTGAGGCACAGTCTAGTTTAGAATAAAAATGGAGGCTCTGTTATAATTTCCATACCCAAAAACAGTCTTCCTGCAAAAAGAAAGCAGAAAAGAAGTATTGGTCTCAGAATACCTTACTGACCAGTATTAAGGCTAAAGTTTTTTTCATGATTTCTCATCACTTGCAGCAATTCTCTCAAATTGTCACTTTTTTAGCTGCAAAAGATCATGTTCTCAATGACGGCTCCCTGTTCAGAGGAGGTGTCTTTTATTTTCAATCAAAAAGTAACGGTATTGCACCACTGCATGGCGATAGAAACAATGAACTCATTATAAAGCATTCTTAAAATTTCATTTTATTTTTCATAAATATGTAAAGAAACTACGATAATGAAAACACTGACTTGCCGATCGCAAATAAACAACAAACAATTACTAAAAAATGATTTAATCAAATATAAAATATGACAAGTTTATTATCACTCGAATCAGGTTGGTTTTTTTAAGAGGTTTAATATCTAAGACCAATGGTTCTTCAGACACCTGCTTAGTTTAACTCATTAGTATCGGTATCAACAAGGTACAGATTGTGCCATACTGTATGGCACTATGAGCCTGGTTGATACCGTTTGCTGACTAAAAATATTGCCAGTCACCTGAGGCAATCCACAAGGGATCAGGATCATCCACATGTTTTGTTAGAATTCTGCTGACAAATCTGGAGAGTTGACATCACTTCTAAATGCATTCATGGATTCACAGTCATCTACTAACATTTTCTAATTTATTTCTTGCCAAGCATTTAGCCTAGGAGTAACACGAGTTCTCAATTTAGATTGTCTTATCAACTTAATGACAGGTAAATGTCACTTCAAAAGCTGCGTGTACAGTTGTACCTGCACATTTGTCAAGTACAACTTGCCGGTGTTTCACATGCCCACTATTTCTGCCTTTAACAGTACGTATTTACACTGTAAAGAGTTTATAGCACATCCGAGTAAGAGCTACATGTATATTACAATACCCAGCATTAAGCAGGGCCAAGCACACTGTTTCTATAGATACAATCTTTGCCCAAGATGACCTTGTTCTGTCAGTGAAAAGCACCATTCATAAATGCAATCTATTGAGCCATTTTAAGGCACGCCTTTGGTGGTACTATTTACCATTGAAGCCTGGATGCCGCACACAGAATGCCTAACCTTTACCCCGTATCAATGCATTATCAATATCTCTTCACCGTTATCATACAAATATGCAGCTAGTGTAATCTGTAAAAGATTGCAAATGCTGGTTTAAGGACCTGTTGGTGGCGGCGGTGGTTTGTTTTTCAGGGGTTTGTGAAAGGAAAACAGGGGGATCAAGTCTGGCAGCATTCTCCTTGCATCCTGTCATTCACTAAATTGCATGCAAGGTCCAGATTATCTTGATTGAATCTGGATTATCTGGGGTACACATAGCCCTATAGTTAGCCTTAAGTACCCCTTTTTTCACTCTCATGTTAATACTTCCATTTCATTTTAAGTGGCATTCAATAGTCTGTCTCACTATGAAGAATTACTCCCAACCTGGCAATGGCTTTCATCATCTCCCTTTAATATTTGTTTGTTCATGTGCTACCCTTCAGCTAAACACTGACACACTGTTGATAGCTTTGCAAAGTAACACAATATGTGGGATGAGTATTCATTACAAATACAAATGTAGTATTATTATGCAGACGGTCTGACTTTTGTAATTCTCCATCATGCTTCTGGAATCTTATAGGTCAACTTGAATGTCACAGCTTTAAAATATGTCACACACACACACGCACACACATACACACAAAGAAAAAAAACCAACAACAAATAGCATGTAGTGACCAACCAACACAATAACCAATCAAATTCACAAAGTCTAGATGTAAAAAAAAAAAAAAAAAAAAAAATGAAAAGAAAAGAAAACTTAAAACAGCAGGGCAACAACTCACATACTTACTATATATAGTATATGGTACAATTCAGGCTCATAGACTGGATGATCAAGTAACCAAATATCAAGATATTGACCTCTGATTGACACTTTTGTGATAAAGTCAGGTAATGCATGTCATTTTTGTTTTTTCTTAAGTTTTCCTAAACGACTTAGGCATTTGTCGATGAGAATGAATAAGTGCACTGCCAACTCCTGCAGAAATTACTGCAGTGTTTAATACATATCAGCTGTACACAAGCAAATTATATGAACAACAATAAACAAAAGATTGAGGGCCACACTAGACAAATCAATCAAGAAATTGGGTTTATGTCCTGAGGAATTAATGACACTCAAGACTATAAGTATTTGGGGACTCAGGAGTCTTGGGGCTTCACCTATAAATCATTTTAGTTTTTACCAGCATGTCATATTCACCTTTCAGTTCAGACTGGACAAATTGTTCTGGGCATAAGATTTACCAGGGTAGGCCCTACATTCAAAGTCTGCACTGTAATATCCATACTAAAGATTAGTAAAGAACTCTACTCTTGATGAATACTGATGAAATTTCAAGCTGAGGATATCCCCTCTCATCCCTTTTAAATACTCGGTAAACACCGAGGTGAATGATATCTGGATGTAAATTACGACACACATTGTAGCCATTGGACCATTGAATCACGACACTTCACTGTTAATCAGTCTGAATTGCTCTCTTGTTGAAAAACCAATTTTGCTTCTTTTTTTTTTCATGAGTTACTGCATGTGGCACTTAAATTTTCCACTGAAAGTTTAACATTTAAAAAGACTCAATGACTTTGTCACAATTATTTATGAATAGATTCTAACTATTCGACAGAGGCTGTCATTACTGTCAAGGCCAAAACAAAAGCCTAGGCCCTACAGCTGTAGTACTAGGGTTTAAGGCCAGGGTTGAGGGTATCCTACAGTACTCTGAAGACAAACCTTTTTAGTCTGGGACTGTAGTCTGTAATGAGATGAGATGGATGTAATTTACGTTGTCTGTGGTCTTCAGCTTGAGGCAGGTAAATTAATTCAACATTGTCAATTGCTCTCAATTATAAGCTGAATTCTTCCCGTTGTAATAATCAACCGTGCATAGTTCATCGCCATAAATGGGCAATCCCTCTAGTCTAAGAAACATAATGTGACTGTGCATCTATTTGAGATGGGCAACCAGTTGTGATGCACGGCCACGGGGAGGGTCGGTTGGGCTTTCGCTCCACCAATCTCGCCGGCCGGTCGGCAAACAAGCCCAGCAGACAATAAAATGCACAAGAAATCATTCGTCAATCATGCATCACCCCAGGGTTAACTGCCCCACCTTCCCGTCTATTGGGCGTAGGAGTATCCCACCCATCGTATCGCACAATACTGCAGTGTAGCTGCTGCGCTCTGATCATCACAATACACATCATTCATCATCGTCTGTTTGTATTAAAACATGAACAATAAATACTTGTACTCACGATTCTCAGTTTAGGTCAGACTGGAGGCTATGAGATGGACGCTGATTCAGAATAAAATATAATTTAGTGCAAATTCCTACAGTGTTTTTTTCACTCAATTTGCGGTCTTACTGCTGTTTCACCTCCAGCATCTAGCAGTCCATGTGCTGACATGAATTACCATATTTGGGTATCCATTGGACTAATTCATTTTACTAGAGGTAAGATTTTAAAAAGAAAACATACTTAACTCATCCAATTAAGCTTGGTTATTTTTCATATTTTTCTTCGAAGGTGATAAAAAGTGATATTGTAGAGTATTTAACAATTTTTTATTCAAATATTTATTTCATTTCATTTTTTAGGATCATATTTCATATAACAATATCCCTAAAAAATAATAGACTAATCTAAAGTTCAAAGGTTAAAATGGCCTGGAAACACAACGCATCTAATTAGCATATGAAATATCAATTGTGCATATGAAATTGGGCCGTTAGCGTCTGCGATCGAAGGGAAAATTTGGCTCGAGGTAAATATCGAGGAAATTCCGGGGAAAGTGGTAAGGATTTGCCGTTGTTTTTATATATCCTAGAGAATAGATCAGACGAAATGTGATGTAAGAATATGATGTGATGTGACAGGTGATAGACTTATGTCAAGTTATGAATGCATGAATGGTCGCGGGCAGAGGGGAACTGTCAGCAGTGCTGCAGAGTGCAGTATGAATGTCAACCAACATGGTTCTTCGCATTGACGACAGGGCCAGGGATAAAGAGGGAGCTACCAACACGAAAAAGTGTAGATGGGACCAAGCGGCCGAGGAGGTAATCACTACCTCTTGTGTTGTGGGCGTTTGTTAGATGAATATTTATGTCACAAGGAACAGGTGGAACTGGTGGAAGTGAGCTACTTGAATGGTGGAGGTCTACTGTGCTTTCCAGAGTCCTTCCCTCTACTAGTAGAGGGAAGGACTATGTTAGTTTGTTTATATTCTCACAATACATCACATGGAATCACATTGTTTTTTGCAGACAAACATACTTGCTCAGGACAATGTTAATACGAATAGGATATCCTGGGTTTTAGAGCTTTTATGCTGCCATTTACCCCATTCCCCATCCCCAATGTTGCTTATCTATAAAGTATAATCTAGCCCTTGATGTACTATAATATAGGTCTACAATGTACTTTTCTTTTTTAAAACACAAGCCAATCTAAAGTTATCAAGAACTCAGATTAAAGGTGCATGGTAAATGCGTACGTGGGCGCATGGCGCAAGTTTCCTATAGAGACAGAGACCTACGCTATCGACTCCTCTTTGGCGCTTACGCTTTGGCCCACTTTCCCAAGTCCGAAGAAGTCCGATTTACTGTAGTCAGTGGTCCGATCACAGTTCGGCTCATGATTCGGCTGAGGGGGATGACAGCTTCAGCAAACTTCTTTTGTGATGTCATAAGAAGCACATATGCACGCACCCTGGCATTACTACAGAATGCGCGATGCGCAGAGAAGACAACAAAGGCAACGTTACTTAGCAACACCTATGCACTTTACTCTTGATGACAGCTCAACTTCGGTAATCTTCGTATCAATGCTAACGGTGATCGGCAGCATCATCAACAGCGCCCTCTACACTACCGGGACCATGCCCCTTTAAGTTTTACTGCAATTTTCAATGCCGACCTCCTTTGATAAGTGACTTAATCAGGTACAGTCAAACTCGGATACCTCGACGTCGGATAAGCCGAATATCACTTACCTCGGGGGCAAAATGAAAGTCCCGATTGTTCCTATGGAGTTTCCGTGTATTAAAATTCGCGTAGCTCGAAAAAGATAACTCGAAGTTCGGTTACCTCGAAGGGAAATCTAATGTCCCGATCTTAATTAACTTATTGTTTTTCCCAGCATGTTGCTCGAATCGAAATTGCAAACATCACTCAGCATCTCCGATTAAGCGCGCGTGGACAGCGAAGACATGTCACAAATGTTTTCACACTCGATTGTAAATATTCTGAGACCAGAACAATCGCGCGCCCAAGGAGAAATACTAGTACATAGTACCTGTACCCGATACACAGCTGACAAGGAAAATCCCCAACACCTACCAACACACGTACATGGTATGCACATAGCACCCGTGCCAATGGAGTGCTTTACGATAGCACTACGCGCTGCCCCATCATTTGCTTTTCTTTAACCACTGTGTTTTGATTTTTGATCGAGACAGTCATACCGTGCGCGTAGATTTCTCAACCGTCGGGGCGCACCTGCTTACGTTGACAGTTATATCTTTGCCATTAATCACGCTCAACTGTCAAAACATCAATCTCCCTCGTAGTGCCTTTTTTTAAACTATTTTTTTTTTGTTTTTCACGAAGTTTGCTTCCCCGAGAACGCAAGCACTGAAACTTTTTTTTTTTTCCAGCAATGCGATTATGAAAATCTGGAAGTATAGGCCGATCACAATGAAGAATAGAATACACAGGGCTCCGCACTAAGTTTTATCGGGCCACCAATATCATTGATTTTTATTTTCTGGTGGTCGAAAGTAAAATCTGGTGACAAAAAAAAAAAATCAGGAAAGATATTAGAAAAACTAAATCGGTCCTACTAAACATAGACAAATTAATATCAAGCATTATTGAAGTGATACAGATGCCCATGTCTAAAACAAATGAATAGAAAATTCAATCATCTTACTCTGTGTTTAAAGATTTGACAAATAGGCGTAGAGATTATTATAAAAGTTGATGTCCATATATTGAGGTCAAAACTTACGTTTGAAATGAGAAAATGGGAGCATTTGCTGACATTTGTTAGCATCCGACATTTGTTTTAGCATTGTAAAAAGCCGAAAGTTACCGTTATTCATTTTTAAATGTAAAAGCAAACAACCGATATTAATTTTAGAATCTTACGGAGCTGAATACTATCCTAATCCATTTCCAAACGTAAAAGCAAACATCCGCTATTTGTTTTAGCATCTAACTGAGCGGATTAATACCATTAATCATTTCCAAATGTTAAAGCAACAATCTGTTATTTATTTTTGCATCGTACGGAGCAGAATATTACCGTTATTCATTTCAAACATTCGACATTTATTTCATTATCGAACAGAGCCGAATGTTACTGCTGTCCACTTCCGAAAGTGAAATGAATCATCTGACAGTTTTTTTTGAACGTCAAGGCAGACATCAGACATTTTGGACCATGAAACGTATAGCTGAATGTTACTGATATTTATTTCGAAATGTACCGTAGCAAATATCCAATATTTTTTTATCATCGTTTGGGGCAGAATGTTACTGCTGTTCACTTCCAAACATGCCAAACGTATAAAAAGCAATCATTCGACATGTATTTTAGCATCTTCCGGAGCTGAATGCTATTGACATTTACTTTCGAACGTAAAAGCACACATCCGGCATTTATTTTATCAGCGTACGGAGTTGAACATTATTGTGATTCACTTCAGAACATCAAAGCAAACATTAGACATTTATTTTAGCATCTTCCGGAGCTAAATGTTATTGCAATTTACTTTCGAACGTAAAAGCAAACATCCAGCATTTATTTCATCATTGTCAGGAGTTGAATATTATTGTTACTCTTTTCCAAACGTCAAAGCAAACATCAAACATTAATTTTACCATTAAACGCAGCTGAATGTTACTGTTATTCATTTCGAAATTTAAAAGCAAACATCAGACAGTTATTTTAGCATCATATGGACATGATGGAGCAGAATATTACTGCTATTTTCTTCCGAACATAAAAACGATCATCTGACATCTATTTTAGCATCTTCGGGAGCCGAATGCTATTGCTATTTACTTTCGAAAGTATAAGGAAACATCCAACATTTATTTAACTATCGTACGGAGTTGAATGTTATTGTTTTTCATTTCCGAACGTCATAGCAAAAATTCGAAATTTATTTCAGCGTCTTCCGGAGCCGAATGTTATCCTTATTCATTTCCGAACGCAAAATCAAATATCTAACACTAGTTTTAGCACCATATGGAGCTGAGTCTTATCGTTATTCATTTCCAAAAGTATGAGCAAACATCCGACATTCATTTTAGTATCATACCGAGTCGAATATTACCGTCATTCATTTCCACAATTAAACGCAAACCTCTGACATTTATTGTAGCGTCTTACGTAGCCGATTGTTACCGCTGTTCATTTTCAAAAGTAAAGGCAAACATCCGACTTTTTTTTTTTTTGGTGGCGCTATTGGGCCACCAAAATCTTTATTTCTGAAATTTTGCTTTCATTTCCGATTTTCACTCAATTCATTCATATAAAAGTTGATTAATTCAATTCAGATTGACAAGCATGCAAACAATCAGTAGGCACTATAACAGACACCATGTTGAACATCAATAAACGTCGAACATTGATAAACATCGGATAAGTCGAAGAAAATTCGACGTACGCGTACCTCGAAATTCGCGTACGTCGAACCATTTTCTTCAGTCCCGACGAATTCGAGGTATCCGAGTTTGACTGTAGTTGATTGCAGTCATTCACTAGAAGGAAGAAGAAGAAGAAGAATCCATCATTAATTTTCTATGCACTTGACACAAATAAAGCAAGCCACCCACAATTCAACCATGAGACTGTCTAAAGTTTTGACCCCCGACTACAACAAACTTGCTTACTTATTGCTTTTGCGCTTGGTCAAATTTTGACATGAGACTCTACAGAGAGGTCGGAACGTGATGCAGGTTTTTTACAAACAATTGCAATCACTACTGTCTTAACAAGTAAGTTTATGCAAAAGTGCAAAACCAAGCTATATAATAGTATTTTAATGTTAATAAAGACTGTGCTTATAAACTTACAACTCAACACTATGTAAACTACCAATGTAAAATAGTCTAAAACATCTGTAAATCTAAATTTGAATATAATTTCCACATATTTTGTCCTTGTTATTGTTGCATAATGCCAATTATCATCGACATAATATGGCATCTGAGATTCATGTTCAGGGTCAGGTGTGACTACTTGTATGCACAGTTTTATCATGATCTCATCAGTCATCACCAGCTCATCTCTCTCCCACTTTAGCCACTATGAATACAAATATTAGTCATACACATTGTCTGATGCATACAAAAATAGCAGAGTAGATCTTTTCTCACTTGCAATTCTCTTAAATCTGGATGGCACTGCATCTCCAATGAAGGAGGAAAAATATATACGTGTATATGGTCAGTTTTACGGTAAAGGGTGTAACTTTCAATTTTTAGCCTTTTGGCCCACCCTGAACACATAGATTTACAGATCTCAAAGATTTTTTCCCATGTGAGTCACCTTATGAGTAGCCACCTTGGGTAGCATAATCAGGTCCAGGTATTGATGCGTTTTGTTTTGACAGTCACATATGTACCCTAAAAAAGACTATTTTGTTGCATTGAAATTTATATAACATTTTTGAAATGTTAATAATTTTCAACAGCAACTGCAGAGATCTAATTTTTTATGTTGAAAGCATAGTTGTATGGTCAATTGAAATGACCAAATTAGTTTGGTTTGTATCTGGCCCTTTATTTTAGAATACTATGACTTCAAATTTGAGGTTTCGGAGGCTTCATTTTCCGTTAACAATTGTTTACAAACTTTGATGGACAGTAATGATCAGTGGATGTGTTTTGGTTACTTTCTTTTATGCTGAAAATAGTAAGGTACAGCTAAACTTTAGACTCACATCAAAGTTTACTTGATTCTAGGGCTATTTGAAATTTTGTGATAATTTTATTCCATCAAGTGAAATTTCCGTTAGCAGTTTTGAAGCCTCCGAAACAAAGTGTTTAGTCAAATAATATGAATATAGATAAGAGAAGCGACCTAATCTATATGTCAAAATGTAGGATATGGGGCCCTAACCTAATAGACCAAAAATAGTTAAGATCTGCCAAACTCTCTGAAAATAGGAGACAATACAAATTTTCCGTTAACACGTGAAGCCTCCGAGATGCATTGAAGCCTCCGAAACAGCAAAAACATCTAATTTGACATTTCTGATAAATTCTTTGAGTGTCTGCCCCAAATTATGCCATGAAATCATCAACAGACATGGACAGACAACAAAAATAATAAAAACATTATGATACTGCAATAATTTTTTGAGCTAATACACTTTATAGAGAAAAAGTGGTTTCGGAGGCTTCAAAAGGATGTTAACACTGCATTTTTGTGATTTTCTCTGGACAAAATCAAATTAGATTTATTGTTCACCCACCCAATGATCGCTTATGACATATCTAAAGATATTTAATCACATTCAGTTTTCTGGCTGCTTTGTTTACTCACCAATATAGATTTACTGTACGATTTACCTATTTTTCTTTAACAGTGCAGATGTGTCACACATAACTCACCTTTTCATTCAGCAATAAAATATTAGCAGATGAGGATGTTGCCCCACAAATATGTTTAAACAGTGTATATCAACCAAAAAAGACACAATTTACCCATCACTTTCTACATAACATACATGATTTTCATAAAAACATAAGGCATACCACATTAATTTTCCAGATGTTTCGGAGGCTTCATTTTATGTTAACAGCATGTAAATGGAATGTTTTGATTACAATTTTGTAATTTTAAGTCTATCAAATAACTGTTTGAACTGAATGAGACTTAATGATTCCTCAAGCAAGGTGTAGATAGTTGTTTAAATATATGAAAAGCATTTATTTTGTAGGTTTCCTTTTGAAACAATGGAGCAAGCTAGATATTGTGAGTAATGAAAGTGACTTCCAGCTTGCGTGCATGCCCACATCATGCAACAGTAGTGCAACAAAGCAAGTAGTTGTAGATACATCAATGTTCTTAAGTTGGATAACTCATTTTTACTCTTGAGAGAAGTTGAAGTGTTGTGACCATATTTGTATCACTCTTTTGACTGGTTAGACTTTGATAATGAAGACCAAACAATTACTTGATTATTTAGTGTTAAATACACTCTTTTTTTAAAGAACTGAACACTATTCCTGTCCTGAAGATTCAAGGACTTTAATAGACGGTTATTCAAGAGGGAAGCATACACTTAACTAAGAAATATATTACTTTTGAATTTAAGGTTGTATCTTTTATGCATGATCCAGAGCAAATGGTGGAAAATACTTTTTGGATTTTTACACTTTCGACTCGCTATCATCTGAGTGTAATAGTTTCGAAACACAATCTTTTACATGTCCATTTATAACCCATTGACAAATCCATTCCATTGTTACTCACATGGCATTTGTTTTTGCCATACCAAAATCTTGACTTTTTCAGCTTTCCATTTCCTAACAAGTTCTTTGGCTTTCATTTCCAATACTTATTTGGAGGAAAGTAATTAATCAATAAATTTGTGATTGGATTTGAAAATAGCTAACATCTTGCAGATTATCATTTCTGTGGTGTGACTTGGATCACAGGGTACTGTTTTGGAATTTTGACATTTGATTACTTCATTCAGACAGGTTTTCATATCAATCTGTATGTCAGATCTGATGCACGCAAGGTGCAACACAATCTTGATACTTTACCCTATTTTCCATACTTTATCATGCTGGCAGTGACTACTTGACTATTTTTGATTAAACAAAATGTAACTTGTGTTACGAAACATCTCTTCGCATACATGTGTGAGACTCTATGACATGTTTGCAGATGTAGTTCTCAGTGCAGTATATGGACAGTAATAGTTGGGATAGGATTGTTTATAAATGACATCGATACAATGTAGACCTCTACTTATAAATAGCCTGTTGCCATGGGGTACATGTAGTTTACATGGGTGGGTGACTGGAGAAGTTATGTTCATGAAGAACAATATTGAAATGATTGAAATCTTTATAATCTGTTTAGTCCTGGCTTTTCTGGAAAAAGTTACAAGCCCCTAACTATTTTGAAATTCAAAGGGTTAAAACTGTAGTCTGTGGGTTTATATACTATTTAAAACAAACTTGTGGGTTTCTAACAAACTTAGATATCTAAACACATTTGCTGCTTTTTAATATTTTGCTAAAAAGGTTGTCATTTTTAGAAACAGTAAAAGTTCTGTTAGCAATTTCTCAATGCGTACCTTCAAAAACAGGCCTTAGCTGTCACAGGAGTCACACAAACTGGAATTTTATAAAATAACTATAAAAAAAGAAGCCTTTGAAGAATTAAAAAAAAATGAAAAATAAAATGATATGAAACAGGGGTGACTTGTATACAACAGAAAAAGAAAGTAAAATTCTAACTATCATGTATTATAGGGAACTATACATTTGGTCAACATTTTTTTTTAAATTCAAATTCGTACACAGTCATGGGTAGGGTATGTACATTTATCTTTTCAACAGGCGATTCAAAAAGATGAATGGGATCTTGACCATTTCAATTTCTATTGAGCTCCATGATAATATCACCAATATATTGATTATTCCAACTTCATTTTGATGATGACAGTTTGATGATGACCCTTACATGGAATGGCTGATCGGTGTTTAAGATTGCTGTTCTATGACCGTGATCACTGCATTTGATAGCTATAGTAGGGGATATCAGGCATGGTCATATGCAAAAGAATGTTTATAAGCCTTTTTTCCCCTTTCTATATTTTACAATGCTATGTTGTAATCTAACCGTCATGCCATCACATAGTCTATTTTCTATCCCTTTCTCATCAACAGTTGAAATTGATTTCACATGTATATAAAACAATTATGATGGGTGGTTTATGTCAATATACACTGTACATCCCACAAACTGCACTTATAAAAGCAAGCAAACATAATCTTTGCATTAAGTCTATAACTACAGTTCTAACTCATTGAAAGTAATTCTTACTGCATTATGATGAAAAGTTTGACAAATGCATACAGCTGTACATGTGTGTAGCCTAATCATGTTCTGCATTGCCAAAGTCATGGATATGCAAATACAGTGTATGTATACAACTGAGCATAAAGATTTAAAATATTTTTCTTTGTCTCTTAACATATGTGTTGGAAAGTCTTTTTTCTGCATACAAATAAATACTATTTTACATGTCACAACATTGTTAGTTATTTGGAAACAATCAGCTGCATTAATGTATTTCATATCACCTTAAAATGGACCATTTTTGCATGTTAACAGTCATGATGAAGCCTCCGAAACATGCGTTGCTGCTAACTTTAAGCCGCAAAAAAAAGAAAAGAAAAAAAGAAGATGTTGAGAATCAGTGTACTTTTATTGCTACTGTTGCAGTTTCCTTTAGAATCATATTGCCTCATGTAATGTCATAAATTCGAACTGAGCATTGCTCAAAGTGTACACAGTTTGTTATTCACTTTTGTGGAAGCCAATTTCCTTATAATAATAAGTACAATTTGTATGAAGGGTAAACATTATGCACTGCCATAAAATGTACATCTGTATACTGTTATTCACATTTTATTGATGCCTTGTTGTTATTCTAGCATGTAGTGATAGTTGCTTACTGTAGTTTTATTATTTTAAGTGAATACAGGACTAGAACTTTGTGTTAGCAGTTTTGAAGCCTCCGAAACACACTAGTTTGTTAACTGAAGCCTCCGAAACTCACAAGTCTGAAAATTTCAACTTTGTCAAAAGTAATCAAATTTCTTTGGGATTTGGGTTGATAAATGCTTGTTACCAAGAGATAATTTAGGGCTATGTTTAGAGTGGCTCTTGCTTCTAGAACATTCTTTTAATATAAAAATAGTTTGTCAGGTACCATTTTTACCTTGGAATTTGAAGTTCACATCCAAATAATTACAAGAGCGAATATCTGTTGGGGGAAAAGTGTTTTGATATTTCAAATATATGTTCACAGCAAATGAAAAATTGCATTACCTCCACCATTTATCTTCATTTGGTTGCTGTGGGTGACCAAAACATTCTTGTTGTTTTTACCTAAATTTATCTAAAATTCCATAATAGTCACTTCATTTTTCATATTTAGCCTAAGAATTAAGCTCTGGAATTACAAAATATTGAAAATATAGACATTCCTATATAAAATAAAGGCAAAGATAAAAATGGAAACACAACTTTAATTTTTTACCCTTGGCACATCAAAGTTACACCCTTTACTGTAAAACTGACCATATATAATCTCCACATTTAATGTAGAGATGCTACTACTGTATTTTATATCTTTGCTCTAGATTTTGCATGATTTCAATCATGAGTGGCCCAGTTCAGAAGCTTCAGGACTTTGTCCAATGGGCAGACAGTGTATCAGGTAAGTATTTGATTGATATGTTTTAAATACTAAAAAAAAAAAAAGAAATATATGAAAATAAGTAAGTTACTTGCATTTATGTGCCCTGCATTCACCAGAATGTTATAACTGAGCCCCTATAAATACAATTTATTGTCATGCCTATGTTCCTCCTTATTCTTTAAGATTTACCTTTAGATGTAGACCTGTTGTGTCACTTTTCCCAAACTTCAAGTCAATCCAAATTCTAATCCTACATTTACTCCCATTCTCAACTTTAACCCAAATTGTACTTTACACTATTATAATTGTCCTAATAGTGACACCTACATGTAATATTCATGTGAATATAACAACAATTTAAAAAAAAATCCTCACTATCTACAAAATGTATGTATCTATTTCAAGCAAAATATTTGTTGTTGTTTTTTGTTTCCTGCCTGTTGTGTACAAGTTGTAAGTCATTCAAGTTTGATGTACTTGACATACAGATGTAGAAAGCTGTAGTAATGGATATTGAATTGTGCGCAATCTGCTCAGATATTTGACGGCCTTGCTTATCAGACTCTGGTCTATTGTCTTACCATCGCACTATTTACTATTCACCAATTCTTGAAAAAAATCCTGTCATTATTTTCAGATTGATCTTCTCTTTAGTCCATTGAGAGTTGATGATTTGTAAAGTACAGTCATTTGCATGAAGGCTGTATAATTGTGTCTTTTCTGCAGATTTTCTCAAAGAAAACGTAATCTTGAGTCACTTCTCAAGTTTCAGGGGATACTTTCATTGTTTTTGCCAACATACTGAGCAGGTAAAAGTGTTCTATAAGCATGCATTGATCATTTAGTGCACTCTTCTCATGGGACATAAAGAACTTAGAGTAAAGCAAGAAATATACACAGCATTTGGGAATCACCACTGGCATCCAGTGTATTATAGTGTAGACAACTTTCGCATGCATTTTAATTTCGGGAATCTTGCCTCTCTCGAAATTCGCTAAATTAAAATGCATGTAAACATTTTGGGTTTTACTGCACTCAAAAGATGTAAATTACCAGAACGTGCTGAGCGCACAACTGTGGACAGTTTCCTTGACACTAACAAATCAATATAATACAAACCCTTCATTCTCTACATACACCCTGATTCTTATTCTCTACATACACCCCGATTCTTATTCTCTACATACACTCTGATTCTTTCCAGACCCGAGAACGTCGTCATGGCTACTGATGTCATCGCCTCTCATCACGTACAGCCTGGTGGCGCTCTACTTCCTCCTCGTCTACGTGGGACCACGGTGGATGTCTTCCCGCAACGCCTTCATACTAAAAGTGCCAATGCTGATATACAATGCAGCCCTGGTGCTACTCTCAGCCTTCATGTTCAGAGAGGTAAGACAAACAAGTTTGTTCCAGACCTTATTTTTGTGATGCGCTAACATTTCATAATTTTACAGAGAAACTCTTCTCAATCCATGTACAGTCAAACCTGTCAAACCTGCAGACTCCATCTAAGGGACACAAAAAAAGTTGTCATTATAGACAGAGCGCAGACCTCCGCCAAGCATGCAGCTCATTTCCACCACTGATCTTGTTCTTCCATATATATATCAGTGATTTCCACCCATACATACTTTCAGCATTGTGCGCTGAAAGTCGCCCGATTTCCCAATATGGAAGCCTTTGTTACATCATAAACCCTCAGCTGCACGGCGCACCTCGCCCTAGCAGAAACTAGAGCACGCACTTTAGTGCAAACCTCATGCAAACCTCAAATACGCGCAGCCTGAACTCCCAAGTTCATTGTCCCTACCTTTTTAAATATGAAAAATCCTTCATAAATTCCCCAAAAATTCTCGGATCACTACCAAAATTTAATCAGCTGTTACCAGTATCATTCTAAACCTTTCCTGCAAGTTTCATCCAAATCCGTTAACTACTTTTTGAGTTATTTTGCACACTTATAAACCAACAAACCAACGGTAACAAAAACATAACCTCCTCCCTTGGCGGAGGTAATGTTGAGTTATTAGCAAGTGACATGTAGTGATGCATCTTTTTATTTGATCCTTGTCATCTGCACTATATTTTTCTTCCCAACAGTTCTTTGTGCCAACAATCATGAACCCAAAGTTCAACGCAGTCTGCCAAGCTGTTGACTACTCCAATGATGAGATGTCTGTCAGGGTGAGTGGAGATTTTTCAGGTGTTATTTGACAAGGAATAATGAGGTAGAAAATATTGAAGAAATGTACCCAAATGTGAAAAATAGTCAAAGGCCTAGAAGAATAGACCTGAGCAATAGAAGACTGTCATTGTAAACACATTGGGATTATATTTTCTGTTTTTAATGGGTTCATTTCAATGCTCTAGATTCTTCTTTGTGAAAAATCTGTTATCTGTAGAAAGTAGCTCTAAAGGGATGGTATGGTATTGGTGGGTATGAGAATTGAGTGTTCAACTTTTTGCAAGATACTGAGAAATCACCTATTAAATGTTACAGAGCATACTATTGTAAGAGGAATTCAAAGTTTATTTGATGGAAATTGGTTTTGAAATGACTGAGATATCAAAAAAACAAAGCGAAACAAAGAGATCCTAATGCAAGGTGAGTTCCATCTTTCATTAGTATCCGTTGCTTGTTTTGGATATCTCAGCCATTTCAAAACCAATTTTCATCAAATAAATGTTGAATTCCTCTTGGAATTACATGCTCTTTCATATTTCATAAGAGATTTCTCATTATCAATTTCATTAAAAGAGTTAGAAACTTGAAGCCAGGTCTCAACCAAAACTATACCATCCCTATAAGGTTTAGGAGTCATGGGATTGTAAATATATGTGCACATAAAACTTTGACCACATGAGGGTACTCGGGAAATCTTTGTTCGTGATTGGCTAAACTTAGGTCAATTTTTCTATTGTGACTCCTACTTCCACATCTGTAAATTCTAATGATGCAAACTAGATGGTGTGATAATGAGTGAAATACACATATTACATTATGTGCTTACTCATTCCATGTGTCACTATTTCTACTTCTGGAGATGATTTCACAATAAGATTGTTCCCGTGCTTCATACTGGTGTTTGATTCTGTTTTCTTTTGTTTGCTTGTTTTTTAGACAAAAATTTTGGTTTTGTTTTGGTTGGGTTTTTTTTGCCCAAATTCGCCATACACTAGAGTAACAATGCATGCAAGATAGCGTTGGTGTCAATTCGCGAAAACAACATCTCGCGAAAATGTATGTGACCTTCTAATTTGCAAAAATATCTGTATGCGAAAATAACAGTTTATACAGTACACTTACACACACACAACACACACATGCACTATACATAGAATAGAAGAGAGGATAGATGAAAGAACCTTTAAAAAAGTCTTCTTTTCTCCCTCTTTAGTTGGCTGGAGCATGCTGGTGGTTTTTCTTCTCCAAGATCATTGAGCTGCTGGACACTGTAAGTCTTCAAAAATTTATATATAAAGTATTTCCCACATATAAAGTATTTCCAACAATGCCCCATGTTCATGATGTGTTGCTGGTTATAGCTCCTTGCTTCAGAGTATAACAAACTTTAGGATTAGGCAAACTGTCAAATTTCTTTCAGGCAAAGCATGAAGAGCAGATGCTTTATATTACTTTTCCTAATTTCAGATCCGTATGATGTTGCACATCCAGTAACTTCGGTAAACTTGACTAAGTGTTTGTTATTCTTTTTCATTTATGAAAGTCGATGATTTCTGAGTATGGTATACCACCAAAAAGGACACAAAATTATAGCAGTTACAAGCATGTGATGTGGAAACTACCATTATACAGTAGGTAAGACTGTCAGAGAATTCACACATGCTGTGGGTGCACATATCAGTATAGGTGACTTTTGTCAATTTTTTCATGATCGCTCTTGTGCACATCTCAGTAACAGATTGCTCTGACTAGATACTCTGCCTTGCACAGCCTAGTCAAATCCTTCAGAACTGAAGATAATATGTCCTCTAGTGGAAGATTGTGTGCAGTTACTTATTTCTTATTCATACCTCGCTTTGATTTGTCTGTGGCCTTAGTTCATACCAGGGTTTCTCAAGCAGTGATTTTAAAGCACATTTTCACTTGTGCAAAGTAAACGTGGGTGAACTAGACCACATGTATTTACTACATAAAGATAGAGTTCATAGTAAGAGCCTTATCTTCATGATATTATGATGAAGCATAGTTGACAATCTGTGGTGTCAATTTTACCTTTGACCAGGTAATCTTCATTCTGCGCAAGAAGGACAGCCAGATCAGCTTCCTCCACGTCTACCACCACGCCACCATGCCGCTACTCTGGTGGATCGGAGTCCGCTGGATCCCAGGGGGTGCCTGTAAGCTTTTAGGATCACTGTCTCTCATAAGCTTCACAAACTGTATACATGCACTGCATCATGCAATATTTCAACCGGAAGCTGACACACAATTAAAAACCAATAAAACAAGACAAAGAATGAAAGAAAACAGTGGCAGTTACATCTGTGGGCTGGTAGCATTTGAATCGTGTTTGTTTGTTTTTTTATGTTGAACAAAGTATTTCATTGAAAAGGCAAGTGCAGCTGGTCTTCAATGAGTACACTGCAGTACAGTGGTATAAAACTTGGAAATTTACTGGCCTGAATTAGTACGATCCAAACTAAAAGCAAAGCATCCATTCATCTTGTATTTCAGGGAAGTATCAAGTTTATCATTCCCTTTGTTTGTTTCTCAACCATCCCTTAGTCCTTTATGTGTATATATGTTTACCCTTGGGGACTCATTTCCTTGATTGGCCCTGTAGTAGTTATGTGTACGTTTAGCCCACAGTCTATCACCCTGGCTTTTGAACCAAGTATTAAAATAAAGACCTTTGTGTGTGTCCATGTTCCATTGACCAGCCTACTTCTCTGGAATGGTTAACTGCCTCATCCATGTCCTGATGTATGGCTACTACTTCCTGTCCGCCCTCGGCCCTAGCATCCAGCCCTACCTGTGGTGGAAGAAGTACCTGACGTCCCTCCAGCTGGTATGTGCATGGAACATCCCTTTTTTTTTTTCAGAGTGGAATTATCTAGTCGTTTATTTATGCATCAATAAAATTCATCTACCTGTAGTAGAAATATCCTGTGTATCAGTATGTGTGTGTATGAATCATACCTTTTTTCAAAATTTGTAATTATTGAAAGACTCATTATTTTCCTTTTTGTTGCTTCAAGTCGGTTTTTATGCATATGCACAATGGTCAGAACCATTCATGGATGTATTGCCCTTTGAAGGGGTGGTCTGCCGGAGTGGCTTCTTGTCATGAAATAAAGCAGTAAATTTGTGGCAAATTCTACCCCTTCATATTCCTATATGGAGAGGTGGTAGACACGCCGACTTGTAGACACATCTACCATGTTCTGGCTGTCATCTCAGAAACTTTGTAAAATTTGATGAATAATCCCATGTCAATTTGAGTTTGATGTATTTATAGTGAGCACTGAAAAAAATGGTTACTGTCAAACAAAAAAAATGATCTGTAATTGTTATTATCATTGATGGTTTTATTGTCATTATTATTGCTATCAATTTATATCATCATATTTTAATTGTATAATTGTTACTGCAACTGTACTACTACTACATTTATTACTATTATTATCATCATTTTATTTAGTCAGTGAATATGGGAACATATAATTGAAAACAGCAAGAGTATTGTATCATTGTTCCAAAATTTGAGTCAAAAGAATGCTTGCTCAGCTTATCTGGAAAAAGAAAAAGCAATATAGGTGTGTTTGCGCAATGTGGTCTGATCATTGTTGTTGCATGTTTATCCTCAGGTCCAGTTCGTCGTGGTCCTCATCCACTCCCTGATCGTGCTCTACCAGGACTGTGGCTTCCCCCGGGGCTACGTCTACGCCCTCATTGCCTACCTCATTTCCCACATCATCCTCTTTTCAAACTTCTTCCACAAGGTGAGTGGTTAGCCGAGGCCGTAACAGAGCCCCATATAAGCCCAGTATCCCCTCCCCCCCCCCCCCCCCCCCCCCGAGTAACTGATACTCTGTATATATCACAGTGTTTTTATTGTTGCAAATTTTGCAAGTCAAGTGTTATTAACCAAATTACTGATAGCAACTTGAGAAATAGATTTCCCCTGATGCTCTGTATTCATTATTATATTTTTTCAGGAGAAACAAGTATGAGGCTTGCGTATAAATGACAGTATCACATCAGTAAATTTACAAGTCTGGTTTCAGCCAGTGTCAATGGTCCATGAAACAATGCAAAATACCAAAACTCTGCAACTTTCTAATTTTATGTCTGATTTCGACAAAAGTTATACCCATTCTCTTTGTTTGATATTACTCTATTCATTAAAATCAGCTTGAACATGGAGCAGCATTGCTCTTAAATTCTGCAAGTCTTCTATGAAGTACAGTAGTGTGTCAGGGACTTTGAGTCTTATTTTAGTCTCTCTTAAAGCCTTACAATCGTGGGGAGTGGTTTGTGTGGCACGGAGACGAACGCAACACGCTGCCTCCCCCATTCTGTATCAAATGTAGTGACACCGAATGAGAATAGCGCTGGCTCAATGGGTCAGCGAAAAACACCCTAGACTACAAATCTCCTGACCCAAAATGGCTGTCCGAGCCACGAGAGCTTCCGAATGGACGCACATTCTCAGTGCACATGCGCATGAAGAGATACCAAAAGAACCTAGCGTCTTCTGGCCTCTCTCCTCCAATCAAAGCAGCTCGCGGTCATAATGTTTGTGTATGATGCGTACACACACACGCACACACACACAAGTGTCTCAGTGGCTCGTAAACTTCAGTCGTTCGGGAGTTTACGTACCATTAGGGATGACGATCGTCCGACTTTAAAGGCTTCACCTCAATGATATATGAAGCCAAGTCTGTCTTCTGCAGGAGGCTTGCTGAAAAATTATTTCTTCCCTTCAGAAGGATATGATATCTGCCTGAATTGGGGGATTGTTACACCTAATCATATGCGTAAAATGTAATGTGTCTCCATTGTGGCTTTTGAGGCCCTCCCAGGTATTGAAGCTTGAATGTTGGCTGCTATCTTATATGTGCTTGAATAAAGGGACTTACTCTTTGTCTTTGTTTTACTCTACTCCTGCGTGTCCAAAGAGAGAGCATTTAGTTTTTATTCTGCATCCTGTATATGTGATCAGGGAGAAATAAAAGAAAAGACTTTTAATTTCATTTATTCACTGCAAAAGTGGAACCTTTTTTTTTTTTGCAATTGATTTTTTGCACTGCACAAATTTGAGCCTCATACTTCTCATTGATTTTGCTGATGAAATTTTTTCTGCATATCACATGTTTTGATACTTCCCCGAATATCTATGTGTTGTTGGTTTTTTTTTTCATGTTGCTACCATAGAGCATAAAATTCACAGTACTTCAGCATGATTTTGCTGAGGAAGGTTTGTCTGCACATATTTGAATATTTTCCCCAAGTATTCATGCGTTGTATTTTCACATTAGTACCTTTGAGCGTGAAATTTGCATATTATTCAGTGTTTGAGGGCACTGCTTGCCTTGCTCTAGACATTGTTGTTCAGGGGAAGAAGCAAATTTCTCAAAATTAGAATGCAGCCAAAAGTCTTTGTGTACATAAGGCAGTAAATGTCAACTGCAATTTGTGAAAAAGATTTCATGCTCAAATAAGACTGTCGGCTCTAATTCATGAAGATTCCATGCTGGGAATGTTTGTGGTCTTACAGTATTTACTCTCGGTCACTTGTTTTGCCCCAGGCGTACGTGGTCAAGGGGAAAAAATCTCGCGCCAAGAAGTCGGTCGAGCAGAACGACGAAGCCGAGAACGACATGGACAGCCCTCGCAGGAACGGCCGATACAACCTTCGCGAGCGCCCCGCCGGCCGCACGCCATACCGGGAGTGATCCCCCTTGACGTTCACCTTCAATGCCAGTTGAGATTGTTTGCATTTATGGCTTTGCTTAATGCACTTCTGATGAAATGAAATACTTGTAAAAAAATGTGAAGAAGGAGATGAAGAAGAAGATGAGTGGCCTCTGCACAAAATAGATGGCGTGACTTTAGTTTCACAATAGGTTTCTATTAGTCTGTGATTTCACAAGATGGGAGAGTATGCATTTTTTGTGTTTTGGTTGCTTTCCTTTTTGTTTTTCTTGTTGTGGTCTGTAGTATAGTTAAACCAGAAGCACCAATTTTGACTGATTTAGCTCCAGTAAGGTTGGCAACTATCTAATAACACAGAGAAAAGTTTTTGTTTGGAAACCCCAGTGCAGTGAAGAAGAAAGAGGAGACTGGCTGTACGTAATGAAGATGTTGGAGCTAACAACATCATAGGTTACACAATTTATGTAAAACCACTAGTTGTTTGGACTCTTTCAGTACTTAACGTCTCAGGGACCTTGGAAAATTCATTTTGTTTGATTGTGTTGGGTTTTTTTCTTAGTGGGGCGGATGAATAGGTTTTTTTCTTAGAAACATGTTCCATCCCCCTCCCCCCCCCCCCCATGGTCCAAAAATAGAATATTCAAAGGTAGTTTCCTTCATTCAATTAGATAGTGATGCAGAATCAATTTTGAAGCATTTCTGTTTGTTTTTGTTGTTGTTATTTTGTGTAAAAAATGCAGTAAGTTTTTCCCTCCTTACACATCTTTTTTTTTTTTCATGTTTTAACTCTTGTATGTTTTCATATTTCTTCATATTCAAAGGAAGGGACTTTAGAAAGAAATGTTATTTCGGGAAACGGATGTGTTAATGAATGTTTACCCCAGATGTAACAGATTCATGTCATTCACAGTCAGTTTTCAGACAAGTCATTTAAAAAGCTGACCCACCTGCTATAGGTCTCTCTATGCCTGTTTGATTTCAAATGTCATTTTTGTTTTGTGTGACAGAATTTATGTTTAGTTGTAATTTAGGGTCACATGACACATGTTATGCAATATCTCAGTCACCAAACCCCAAAGCACGATGCTGCTCTCGAGGAGAGGCTGCCTTCACTTCAGTTTGTTAAATTGTTGATGTGTTTTCACTTTTGGATGTGTGTAAAGTTTTAAGTTTGGGGATTTATTTTCATTTATTTTATTTGTTTATTTATTTATTTATTTTTTGACATTTCTAAATTCCTTCATTGAAAATGGGAGGGCAAATGAAGGGGAAATTTTGTACATAATGTATGTATGTCTCCATATGAATCTGTAAATAATTTGTTGTGAGATTTTTTAACACTTTCCCTTCCCTCCTCTGTCCCTATACCCACAGATTTGAAATCCCTCCGAAATTAGGTAACACTGTGTTCGGTCTATTTTTGCCAGCCCCAGTACTTCTTTCTGAATGTAACATACATGTATATGTTAAGTATTTTGTGTAATCATAAGTTACCTGAATTCCTGTGGGAATGATGCATTCAGAAATGTTTTAAATACTATCCGAGTAGAAGATAAAGGCTTCTGATGGATTCAGACAGAAGGTTTTAATCTAATCCTATTTAAAAACCAAGCAAAATTTAAAAAAAAAAAGGACATATTCCAATTTCTCTCAGAGACCTGGTAGCATGGAAATTCATGGGTAGCCCGATTCATTCGCTACCTACCGAGATACATTCAAAAGCCACAAGTAACACTGGTCGGCAAATGTGTGCATCGTACCATGCACTCATCGATAGCAGTCGACTCCATTCAAGATTATTTTGCTGTGTGTGTACTTACACAGAGATCTGGAACACATTAGTAGTATACCTCCAAGTTGAAATCTGACGAGGTAGAAATGTGCCATGAAGTTTTCCAAAACACACACACACACACACACACACACACACACACAATGAAAAAGAACTAAATAGTTCTAATGTTGAAGACCTTTGTATGGGTTCAAAGCTGCATCCGACAAACTGTGTTGAAATTAATGCAATGTAATGTACAGATATGCATTTTCTATATCATTTTTCTTCAGTGTCAGTAGAATGTTGTGACATTTGATGTGGTTTTTGTGTGTAGATTGATAAAACAGCTGTATGTTTGTCTTAACCTTGTATTGTCTGTCTTTAATCATGTGCTCTGGGCCCTGTTGCATAGAATCTCATTCCGATAGTCACTAAATACCATAGGCTAACAACAAGATACCATGGTAACAAGGAGAAAGTCTGTTAAAAAAAGCTGATGGGGACTATTGGCTAAGGTAGTTTCTGTCGTAATGAATATTATGTTCGATAGGGCTGAGATCTTTCGCTGTTGTATTCTTGTGCTGCAAACTGTAATTTGGTTCTGTTACATTATGATCGTGAATATTTACTTTGTGTTACGTCCGTAGCCGTGGAACAAATGTGTTTCTATAAACACTATTTTTTTTTAAGTTCGTGTTTGGTGTTTCTTTTTTTCTTTTCTTTTTCTATATATGTGTATTCCTGAAATAGGAACCACTGCAAGTTTGGTTTCAAAACAAATGCAGTTCGTTTCCATTCTTTCCAAGCTGCAGAAAGTACTGTCAGCCATAAGCAAAGTCATCTTCTATGTGATGACAGCAAATTGTCGCTTCCTTTTCTCGACTTGTAGTGAAATACTTTCATCTTGTTTAGTACAGCTGAAATAGTCCTTCAACAGTCATCCTATGAGAACCTTGTCATTTAATAAGTCAAGAATCCTCCCAGATTGAGTTTTCCCCCAAAGTCAAAATTACCACCTCGCACTGAAGGGGGAAAAAAAAACCAAACAAAACTGGAGAGAACTTGATCTACATAGGCATTGTTGACGGAGGATTTGTTATTTTGCCAACTTATATTTACTACCATTGACATGAAATAATTTCTACATTCCTTCTTCCAGTATTTATTATGACTATTTATGATTGATCTTAGCAGGTGACAGATGTAAAGATTGGACTTGGTATTACCTTGGAAACATAGGTAAAGGGCCTCAGGATGCTACGATAATTGATTATCGATTATTTATTTATGCCTATACCATGGACATGCACAAGCTGTTATCTCCTATTGTGTGTGAAATAGCCAAAATTTGGAGTAAGGGTGTAGTTCTAGTGTTTGCTCAAGGTAAGACAAATGTGTTACATGTATACATTATACTATGCAGTCATCCAGTAATCAAGACACAGTAATGCATATAGAATCATTTCATTTATTCATATCAATGATATGGAGTCTATATTATTCGGAAGGCAAATATTCTGGTCAGTACACAGATCATCATTGTGAGAGAGTAATTTTAGTGTAATGCACCATAGCTGACGCAGTCTTCATTTACAAATGATCCTGCATTTGGTCATACTTTTCCATGTCGAAGTACAGTTGTATGAAGACTAGGTGTGGGAGTATTGTACAAGTAAAGGCTACTTAAAGCTTTTTAAGATGCTCACCAGTAGTGTTAATGTAAAGATTAGAAGAAAGAATGTCATCTTTATTCTTAACACACATGAAAAGACACTCTATTAGCTAATAATACAAGGGTTCCTTTTACTGTTATCGAGGTTTTACCCATGCTGACTAAGTCAGCAATAGGTCTTTTTACACAGGTGTCTCAGATAAAGAGCCTGTGTTGTCCCTTTTTTGTGGACTGAGAATGAAAATTCATGACATTTGTCAGTGTCCATTAGAGCTCAAACTTGTTTTAGGAAAGAACATGCCTGGCCAATCTGCACAATATATATATCAGTTCCAGTCAATATAGCACCAGTATGCCATTGTGATATAATAGGCAGCGTGATAAGAACTAGAATTACAATGTACTTTGAATATGAGTTTAGGCAATTACTTGTGATGTGTATTCCAGAAATATGTGCAGTTTCAGTACTATGCAAAGTTAGGGGGTATCCCTTTCCTAGCCATCGAGGTCACATTTGTAACTAATGAAATAAGAATGCTGCTTCATTTTGTGGTTTAGTCTGTCTAGTAGCATCTAATCAGATGTCATAATCTGATGCCATGTATACATTCTTGCTGGCCAATGTCAATATGACAATTATTTGGAATGAAATATGGCTGTCTCAGTCAGTACTAAGAAAGTAGTACATGTAGTGCAAAAGGTACATGAATTGCCTAAGGTGTCAATTTGATGCAGCTGAGATTCCTTCAGAAGAGGTCAAAGGTCAACCATTTTGAAAGACAGGCACCTCAAGTATTGGAATTAGAAATTGTGGTTAGGTGAATAAACACCTTACTTTGTTGAAGTGTATACAAGTTTTAATTAGCCAAAGAATGAGGCCAATACAGTTACACCAATGAAGAAGTATGGCATGATGATGTGGTTTTGGTTGTTTTGATTTTATTTATTTTTTGTACGACATACAGCATTACAATTTCTAAAAAAATAAGAATTGGGACCCAAGACGTTACAACCTGCCCTGAATAGGGTGTCAGTATACATTGTACCTGTATTTCATCGCCTTGAAATAACCTTTGATCATCCATAGGCTGTTTGATTCCTCATTGAAATCCTAATGTGATACAAATTATTGGTCCAGGTAATTCCACCCGAAGAAAATGAACTGTCCTATAAAGGATTTCCAATCATACTGTCAACATGGAATATTTTGCAGTGTGGGAATTTCCTAAAAATTCTGCACTCTTCTGAACTTTGATAAAATCATGAAGTACTTCCATAATCAATTTCTATTGTAAATCTTCACCACGTAGAGTTACATTATACAGTGGCTCCAAAACATTATCTTTTACATGGACTCTTAATTTACGGAACACCATTGTAACAAACTGTCATTTTAACAGAGTATATTGTCTTGCGCCAGTTCAAAGTTTCATAGTACAATGTATTTTGTTGCTTTTAAAACCCCGACATCACAAACTTTGGATAATATAAGAAAATTATTTTTTTGATAGCAAGGAGTTTGTTGTAATAAGAGTCCACTCCATCAAAGGTTCAGTAAATTAGAATAAAATTAAAGCAGTCAACAAAAACATGGCAATAGAAAGAACAGCTGATCTGATTTTATGAACAGCACCTGACTTTTAGATTGGACAAATTAGTTCAGATGATTAGTATACCAGTATATCATATTTACAACATTATAGGAACAAGTTTTTGTCATCACTTGAGCAGAAAGCAGATAAAATGCACCTGCATATGGAAGTCAAATTTTGAATTTACAGAGAATGATACCTGCCTCAAAGAACTGTTGGTTTGAACTTCTGCAAGGGTTCCCAAGTGTTTATATCCCAGTGTTCCTTAAGCATCTTTGACTGGCTTCCTTATAACTTTTGTGACTCCAATAAATGAGTAGTGGCATGAGTAGATAATCCTGCATTGTAGCCACAAGGTAGCTTCTGTGGTGTACCCAGTGTATCAAGTAAAGAGTGTAAGACTGTTAATGGTCAGTATGGTATTACAGTTATTTCCATCTGTCTGTTTGCAGAGTATTCTATAGTGTTTTTATGCAGTTACTTTGGACCACGAACAATTTAATCTGCACAGTTTGTCAGGTAAAGTAGTGATTGGCAAGTCTGTCATCATTGTAGCATATTCTGCAAACAGGTGTGTCCTCTTATTTCTTCAGTCCCCAAATCATAAAGATAGTTGTCTGTTTCTTTTGTCTGACCATGTAGTGCATAACATTAACCCGTTGAGGACGAGTCCCGAGTATACTCGGGCAGGTGTCTATGGGAAATGCGTGTTGTAGCAAAATCAAACCGTCCTCAACGGGTTAATAAGTATTGCATTCCTTGTGGTATAATATTGCTGCTGTAAGGAGAGATATGTATCCTCAAAGTGAATGACAACTTAGAGCAATTCTATTCTATCTATACAATCTCCAAATATAACCGGTAGTAGCTGTGTGCAGTCACAAATAACTGTAGCTGAAGCGCATGAATAAAGCTGAAATATAGTCTGTGTAGAGAGTATAGACCAAATTATAAAATATGTTATGAAAATGGCTTTCTACCAATATAGTATTCAGAATAAGTATCTTACAAATAATGTAATGGATGGCACTATTCGTCAATAATGGTTTTTCACTTTGCAAAGGAATAGTTACAGTAGCTAAAAACCCTTGACTTCTTGCAGTAATGTAACATTGCAATTTTTCACTGAAGTGTGAATGAACAGCTCAAAACATTGCAGGATTAATGTGGCAGTGTTTCTTATTGAGAATGTTGGTTCTGCTATATTTAACTTTGCCAACCTGTTAAAGGGGAAATTAACATCCTGACCCAGGGCTGTCATTGCACCTTTTTTCTTTTTCTGTGAATGCGAGGAGCCTTTTATGGCCGATTACAGTCACACTTTATGTGGTGTAACATAGCACCCATGGTAATTTCATTTTTTAATTTTTGACCCAGTATATACACATTGTGTGTGACTTCAGTACATTTATTTGTATGATTATGCCTACGTGTATATGGGAATGCTGTCTCATGAGTGAATAACAACAAGAGGGGAATATATCCCAAATAAAATATGTGTGATTTGGAGCCATCTTCTCAGCGTTTTGTGCTTTGATGCAGTCTTATGGCCTCGGCACACCAAGCATGGTAACGGCCAACAGTGTGGTGTTTTGCTATGGTGCGCCAAACGCAGAGCTGCCAACTAGTACTGATTTTCAGTAATTTCTACTGAAATTGGACAAGAATACTGAAGGTTACAAGCAAATTACTGATTTTAGAAATCATTGTCTGTGATAAATTCTATAGCACTGTTAAGGATTACTGATTTTCACTCAAAAAAGGTGCAAATTACTGATTTTCAGCCATCAAAGTACTGAAAGGCTTCTACAAAAGTTGGCAGCTCTGCAAACGGAACCATATCTGGTTATGTTTCAATTGAGTATCACTTCCCTGCTGATAATTGTGTTTCAAAATAAATCTTTAACCAGTTGTGTTGTTGCTCTCGATTTTGACATAAGTATGATTTTTTTTCATGATTTTTGTATCGAGTTATAGATTTTTTAAGAGAACCAGACATGATTCATTTTGGCACACCATAGCAAAACACCAGACTGCTGCTGTTACCATGTTACCATGTTTGGTGTGCTGGCACCTTTACACTGTGCTTGTGTCCCAATTTTTATTTTTTTTTTTTTCGGTTTCCTTCTGTTTGTGCTTGTGTCTATGTCTGTGGGTGTGAACATGTGTATGTGTGTGTGTGTGTGTGTGTGTGTGTGTGTGTGTGTGTGTGTGTGTGTGTTGTGTGTGTGTGTATGCCTGTGCATTTGTAAGAGATGGATTTGCGTGAGAGTCACAAAAATTATAAAGAAAATTGTCATTTTCCTCGCATAACAAAAGACCACTAGACTTGCCTCTTTCAAAAGGCAGGGCAAATGATTACCCTTGATGTACCTCAGTGACAAGTCGAGTACTGTAGAATGATTAGTGTTTCCATAAATTGTAATTTCGCAAGAGCCAAGATTAGCGAAATTAAAAATGCATGCAAAAGCTATTGTCTACACTATATGCATTGAATGCCACAGGCACTTCGCAAAAATTTCATGCCACTAAAATATGAAGGGTTTGTTCGCAAAAAACGATAAGTCCATTTTTGAAGATATTGAAGTCCGGTCTCTGTCATAAAGTACAAAATAATACCTTTTAAATAATATATTGGTCATTACATATTAAGGTACATTTTTGAAGTTATGGTCAAAAGAAGCAAAAATATTCTTATTATTCTCTTTATTTTTCTTGACCTTTAATTGCAAATATCTCCATTTGGCAAATATGGACTTCATATCATGTTTGAGAGTAATGTACCGGCACTGTAAAACGAGGAATTTTCATGTGCATTTTAATTTCGCGAATTTCGCGAGCGCCAAGATTCGCGAAATTAAAATGCACGCGAAAGTTCTTGTCTACACTATATGCATTGAATGTCAGTGGCAGTTCGCGAAAATTTCATGCCGCAAAAAAGGCCATCGGCTCCAATTCGCGAAAAATTAATGCCGCGAATATATCATGTTTTACAGTATACTTCCCCTTCCCCACTCAAAAAAAAAAAAAAAAAAAACTGTGAAATTTTGTTAAATTCTTTTGTATCTTCATTATTGTTCTATGCATTTAACATCACAAACTGTAGTAGTCTTCTCATCTAGTGATGGCAGCACTGAAACTTTGAAAATTCATAACTTTTGAACGGATAGTGTGATTTTCCTCAAACTCTCTGGTGTGTTCTGCTAATAAATTGTTACATTCACTCAATCCACACATACACTTTACATACACACACACACACACACACACACACACACACATACATACAATTTGTACACTTACACATACACACATACACACACATACATATATACATGAAGAGTTTGTTCGCGAAAACCGATAAGTCCATTTTTGAAGATTTTGAAGTACGGTCTCTGTCATAAAGTACAAAATGATACCTTTTAAATGATATATTGGTCACTACATATAAAGGTACATTTTTGAAGTTATGGTCAAAAGAAGCAAAAATTTTCCTATTATTCCCTTTATTTTTCTTGACCTTTAATCGCAAATATCTCCATTTGGCAAATATGGACTTATCGGTTTTTGCAAACAAACTCTTCACATACACATGCACATACGCATTCACATACACATATGTGTGCACATACACACACGCATACACATTTCTGATAAGAATGAATGTGATATAGGAAATTTATTCATTTATTTATTTATTCTTCATTTATTTATTTATCTATTTATCTATTTATCTATTTATTTATTTCACCAGGTAAAGAATAAAGGATACATATCATAAAACATTACAAACATGAAACAAAAACCAGAATGAACATGTCGTCCAGCAAAGAGAATACATCCAAAAGAGAATGTCTTTTTAGTCGGTGATGGCATCTGTTGGATGACATGTGTTCCTTCAATTTGTAGAGCTTTGTGAATATCCCTGCAAGTAAAGGTCCTATTTAAATTGGTAAGGAATAAGGAATGAAGATGTACTGAACGAGAAAAGATAAATGTATCTAATTTGAAAACATGTTTTCTGCAGAATGCAGTTGCAAGCGTCATCAATACAAGGTACTTGTATCTCGTGGAATGTCACAGAGGTTTCAACTAAACCACTTTCTTCAATCCAGGTTTCAGGCAGTGTCTACTGGTAGACCCTATAGTTGGCTTATATACACACCCCTACAAAATTCTCATTCTTATTTTTGTCATATAAAAGTAACACTTTATTTCCCTAATTTTTCCTTCTCCTTTTCCCCCTTCTCTTCCTTCTTCTTCTCCTTTTTTTCTTACTTCGTTTTGTTAATCTCCATCATTTCTCTCTTCTTCTCTTTCTTCTCTTTCCTCTTCTTTTCCTTCTTCCTGCTTCTTCTATTTTTCTTCTTCTCCTAATCCTCCTCCCCTTCTTGCTTCTTCTTCTCCTTCTCCTTCTCCTTCTCTTCTTCTTCTTCTTTTCTTCATTCTTTTTTTTTTTCCTTCACCTTGAATATTGGTTTTATCTCCATCCATCTTCCAGTGTACATGGTTATTGCTGATAAGTTGAGAGGGCGCTATCATACTTCTGTTGCTACTTGTATCGCGATGATGAAGGAGTAGCGGTACGGTAATTGTACGTCGTGCTGCTGTCTGTGTGTAGTCCTCGCTGTGTCCAGCAAGTGTACGTGTGCATTAGTGTATAGAGACTCTGTGAACGTGAAGGCGGACAATTCTGAAGTGAAACGAAGATACTTGACGACGTGATAAGTGTTTTTCCAAAATGTCGGGAGGAGGTAAAGCATTGTTTTATTATCCGTTAGTTTCACAACGTCTGTATTAACTGCAAATGATAGTAAGTGTGATATATTTATGACCGGAGACGACAATTACGGGACACCGAGCGGGTCATGATTTACTCTGAACGTGTGTTAAAATACTGTTGCAATGTTGTGTTGTTCGGGTTGTGCCTATCGAATCCGTGCTGCATGCTGCTTTAAATTGTAGTTCAGTGGTGGTGGTGTGTATTTTACTCTAACTATTAAAGTTTATTTGTCAGTTAAATTACTAATACTAAATATATCTACTAACTAGAGTTCTAGTGGTAGTACTATAGGCCTAGATTTCTACTTTGATGGGATACCTGGATCAAGCGGATCAGGTCCCTGTTGCATAAAAAAACCCTTACTGCTGGACTTACCGCTCCTTTCTAGCGGTAAGTCTTCAAATTAGCGGTAAATTCTATAATCCTTGATGCTGATTGGCTGTGACACCTGATTTTGACGGTAGTTACCATTGAAATTCAATGACAATGGTAAGTTTTATGCCACGGGCCCCAGGTCTAACTCTAACGCCCGTAACGGTTAGGGACCCAATTCAATTGTCTAACATTGTTAGAGTCTAACTTCTATAAAATAAGTGCAGTGAAAATTTATAGGATTGTAATGTTGTTTCCACCTTGTCTCGGCTCTGACTCTGAGTCTCAGTTGAGCTGGGCGTTGTAAACCCATCACCATAATCAATCTGGGAAACCTGCTGATGAGGGGTGCTCCCGCTCATCAAGACCCCTCCGCCTCATGAGCATCCCGTCCATGCCCATGCTCATGAGACCCCCGGGCCGGGATGAACTGCTCATACTTGTGTCATGAGGCCCCTGGTTCACTTTTCATCCATCTCACATCTGACATATATTTTGTTGCAATTTTGCACAGTGATTTTTTGTTACACACACCACATGACCACTGCACTCTCCATGATTGAAAAGAAGAAAAAAATTCTGTCTGCGCTTTTTGACAGAAATCAAGTTTTTTAATCAACCGATGTGCAGCGACCCATCGAAACAAGGGTGCCAGCGGGTCCCCTCAATGTAGGGCTACTGCACCTATTGGCCTCATCCAGCTCGAAAGTTTTGGTGCTTTTTTCTGCGGCTATCACCTCTCCACGCACGAATCAGCCTCGCTTGGATGAAGCTGAAGTCTGACATCATTTTACAAAGAATCGTAAAGAGAAAAATAAAGCCAGAACTAACCTCATCTTGTACATACTGGTACATTACAAATTACTATAATACCATTCCACACTGATGGAGTGGGTACCGGTACTCGAATTTGTCAGCAAACTAATGACTTTGTAGGTATTTAGGGTTCACTTTCTTGGTAAATTCTGCTGCACAAGCCTTTGTGTGCCTTTCGTGCATGCAAGCTGTGGGATTTTCAGAGCGAGCTTGCAGGGATGCCAAGTTCAAAAGAAATTTATGAGTGAGATTTTTATGACTCTGCATCTCGGCGAGTGGATGTGCGCGCAGCCTCCCCCCCCCCCCCCCCCCCCCCCTTCCTGGACTCCCACGGCAGGGAGCTCTTTCAATTTTTAGCTCTTAATGGTGCAATCAGGTGCATACTTAAGTGACTATTTTTTACTTATTTTGAAAGACGGAAGGAAAATATGCCTTCAATTGTAACTATCACTTTGAGTATCCTTGTAACCATCCTTTGAGCTATGCTCCTTATTATGTGCCCAAATTGCAGACTTTGACCAATGCGTGAGAAAAAATGGGTGCCATGCGTGAGTTCGTGAGACGACCCCTAAATGCTTGAGTCTCACTCAGAATGCGTGAGACTTGGTAGCTCTGAGCTTGTGCACGCTGGTGAGGAGATTTCTGTAGGCCTACATAGCATTTTATTGAACTGGGGGCCTCATGAGCAGCTCGCCCCGTGGGCTTCATGAGCATGGCCAGGGTGCTCATGAGGTGGGGGAATCCTTGTGAGCAGGAGCACCCCTCATGAGTGGGTATCCTAGACTGTAATTAGGCCCTATGTAACTTATATATTAGTATTACATACACAGCAGAGCAAGGCAGGTATAGAGTGGTCTGAGTGATACAGGGTCTAACTAGATTTTCTAGAAATTTTTTTAAGATAAATCTGCCTCTTGCTCGGTGGCCTCTTGTTAAAATCTGTTGATAAAGAGGCTCAATAATCAGGTACGAGAGTAATCTGCCCTCCTCTACCCTGAACACTTGCTTGCGAAACGATTAGTGTTTAACTGCTGGATGTAGATAAAGACTATTCGGCAGTGTGCTAGCGCGGAAGTAACATCTTTTTCAACATTTAATAGCGGTTAGGGAGTGTGAAATCCATGACCATAGTACCGTAGTAGATACCTACAGTGATTGTCAATAGGCGTTTTCACATCAGCCCGATAAAAATCCAAGCTCGAGATATTTTTCGCAGAAAATAGTCAGCAAAATAGCGCGCTATTTCGAAGCATCGGGCTGATGTGAAAACGCCTAATCAGTTGCAATGAAAATACCTCGACGGAAGAATTTCATGAATTTGAATACACCTGCAGTGACTTGAGAGAGGAGTGTGTTTTGTATGTTTAAAAATACACAGATTATAAAGGATAATACACTTCAGGCAAAATGACATAGTGTATCCAGGTAGAGGGTTGACACAATTTAGAATGTTGAAGATGAACCATGTATGACCCTGCATCACAAAACCAACAAAAAGTCGCCAGACATGCATTTTTAGTTAAGAACAAATTTTGGAAGAGCAGACTCAAAGCTTTGAAATGAGGTATAACTCAATTCAAATGGACTCTCCTAACCTATCTAAATATTGGAAAGAAAGGCCACACCCTGGAAAGTGTGAACTGAGAAAAAAAGGCTCTGAAGTATAGGGTCTATTAAAGCACTTAATCTTTACCAAGCTGTGCTAGCTGTGGGATGAATGGAACAAAAAACAGGATGTTGACCACCTGAGCAACAACAGTGAAGAGATTATCAGATTAAGCTGAAATTGAGCATGCTTCATTAACACATTTTGTAAATCCTTAACGCCAACTTCAATGCAGTAGCATCACTCTTTACAAAGTTATTGGAGCTGAAAGTGAAGAGAATGGACAATGTTTTAAAGAAATGAAAAGAAGGCTCTATGAGAAACACCTAACCACACTATTCCACCAACACGTGTTTGAGAAAAACTGCTGAAAACAGAAGTTCCTGTTTGTTTTATGATCCCAAACTTTAACATAATGTAGAAGAAGGGTTTGCTCTTTCAGAAAATATGAAAAACTCAAGATTGGTTAGGTTGACCATTTCACCCATTTTCAGTCCTCACACAAAATCAGTGCATGCGACTTTTTGTTCGTTTTGTGATGCACTGTCACATATACAAGCGTACACTGTATTTGTACACATACAGTACACATACAGTGTAAGTTGGGGAGTATCAGTCCAATAGAGTTTGTGAAAGAGTGGTTAGTTGTCAGGAAAGTACCTGGATAGACTGTGTATTTCTATTCAGGATGAGTGGCTACATGTAGCTATCTGTATGAATGTGAGTGAAGATAGAAATACAAGACAGCTTTGTAATATTTCATAATTAAATAATAATTGTTTTAGTCAGGTGGTGGGAATGAACGTATACAATTGTACATATGATACAAATTGTACCTTAAAAAACAACAGTATAAACAAACAGTGATTGAAGGCCCAAAGGCCATCATTCTAAAGATTACTGTAAACACCATATATTTAGCGAGTCTAAATTTTTGCGTATCGGGACTTCCCGACGATTTAGCGAGTGATTGAATACGTGATCATGGAGTGCTCTACTGAACTGAAAAATGTATATGTGTGCGTCACATTCATATCGGGAGCAGAGTCATTATTTTCGTGTGTCTTTAATTTTGCGAAAAGCACCCGACTCGCAAAATTTGCGAAAATGAAAACCTTGTGAAATATTTGGCGTATACAGTGCCTTCTCCCTACATACTTGTAGTGAATCTTTATTGGACATTGCATGACTTGTTCTTGTTTTCTCCTTTCACCCAGATTTTGTTGTACCAAGAAACTTCCGCCTGCTGGAAGAGCTGGAGGAAGGCCAGAAAGGAGGGGATGGTACCAGCAGCTGGGGGCTGCTCAACGATGACGACATGTCTCTCTCGGAGTGGACAGGCATGATCCTGGGACCACCAAGGGTAGGAGACGTGGGATGGTATTCTGAAATCCTTCCCAGGAAGAAATTCCTTCCTAAGTCAGGGTTTTTTCCTAAGTGGTATTCTGAAAATCTTCTGAAGTTTCTTCCTAAGTGCCTTCCTAACTTTTTCCCTAAACTAATGAAGAAACTTAGGAAGATCTGCAAATGAGGATGAGATATGCAAATTTCAAACTTGGAAAGAAGTTGGTATTCTAGAATGCACTTAGGAAAGAATTGCAGGAAGATATTTAGGAAAGCCCCACCCCTGTCCTAAACTACATTGTGATGGGCAATTGTCGCTCACTGTGCACAACATATACTTTGATGTGCAAAATGAGCATGAGAAAGGGGACATGCCGCGCATTCGTGTATTTAACCCTACGTCATAATGATACGCAATTGTCATTGGTTGGTTCCTTTTGATACAGCATTTTGAATTGGCTTAAAGAACATGGGCGGGGATAAGGATGGCCGAATTTGCATTAAGAAGTTTTAAGGAAGAAATTTAAAAATACCAATTCTGTCTTTCTAAAGCACTTCCTAAGTTTCTGACTTACGAAGAAACTTAGGAAGATTTTCAGAATACCACCCCCGGTATCTTGAGAATCATTTTGTTTTGGCATTAGTATGATTACCAACTCTCTTGGTACTTGCAAAACAGTCCAAACTCTGTCGGCTATCACCTCGGGCACGTTAGGCTGTTTCAAAGATACCTTGTGTGTGTGTGTGTGTGTGTAATTCTTACTAATGCCCTCATTTATGTGCATTATTTGTATAATTACATGATGTATGAATGTTGGTGTTGTATGTGACTACATGCTGAATTTCTATAGTGACAGTCGAAGTGTCTTGCTCAAATTTAACAGCATGCTGAAAATTACAGATGCATGAAACGTATTTGCAACACTATTGTATGTGACTACATGCTGAATTTCTATAGTGACAGTCAAAGCGTCTTGCTCAAAATTAACAGCATGCTGAAAATAGTGTTGCAAATACGTTTCATGCATCTGTAATTTTACTATTAGTCTGGAAAAAGATTCTAATCCTTGGACTACAGCTCTCTCATTGTGGGTGAAGTATTCTACAACAACAGAAAAAGGGGGGCAAGATAGCATCAGAGAGCAGCTAGAATCATAGAGCTTCCAGGAACATGAGCCAGTCTGCAGCCAAAAGTGATTTGTGCTTCGTGCATACAGTCATGCTCAATATCAAGTTGTTATTTTTCATATGACATGTTGAACATGAAGTTCTGGACCACACTGGTGTAGTGTAGTGTGGTATAGTATAGTGTAGCATGGAGTAAGGCCCAGGGGGTAATGCAGTGAGGTTTAGTATAATGCTTTTTAGTGTCATGTTGTGTAAAGTATTTGTTGTGACATAGTGCTCTTCAGTAATTGGTACCACAATTTCCACAATTTTGCTTCTGTGTGCATGAAATGCTACTGTTAAAGGTTTAATATGATGACATTTCTCATAAATGTAATTGTTAGTGTATTCACTTTCATTCCAGATTATATCTGTTTAGGGACTTCTGAAATTGGGTCAAAGAATCTGTTTTTTAAAAGTTCAGTTGCTGATGATAATTTTTTCCCTCCGTCTTGCTTTGCCCCCACAGACTGTTTATGAGGGTAGGATTTACAACCTGGAGATACGATGTGGACCCAAATACCCAGACCACCCACCAACAGTTTGCTTCACAACACGTATCGCCATCTCTTGTGTCAATCCACAGACAGGGGAGGTATGTTAGCACATTCAAGCTCACTATTGTGGCTAATTAGATGGATTTGCCATTTCGCACAATCCCAGTGGCAAGCTTTTCCTTACACTGATGTTGTGTCCACCATGAAAAGATGTTGAAATATACAATGTACATAAAATGCCCATTATTGCCCGAGATGTTATTCTTTGATATTGCTGTGGTTATTGTAGAACCTTACTTGATTGCTTTTTCATGGGAACACTGACCATCATTTTCACACTTAGAAATTGAAACAAAGTCAAAATAAAGTGTTCCTTCAATGGAAAATATGTAATGATCCGTCTATGGCAGAAATAACATTTCAGCAATGTTTGTTGGCCTGAGAATACTAATACTCCAGTGAAGGAATTTCCAATGTTAACATTTTATGATAGTTAGATCACATGTAATTTCTGTGATAATCAAAGATTTCTGCAAAATTCAAGATCCAAACACAAAAGGGTTCTTTTCAGGTATTGTGATAATTTTGAATGAGGATATAGGTTCTTCAGTGTGCTATACCAAACTTGCAGTGTCATAAAGAAACAAAGTGATCATAACAAAAAGATACATTTAAATGAGCATGTACTTTACAGCTATGTTGGGGCATCCAAATCAAGAAAGACAGTAAAGGGACAGTGACACAACATGCAGTCATAATAAAACACTTTTTGTCATATCTTTTTGCTCTCTCCTACGAGAGCATTGTGGATGTCATCACATGTCTATTTCTGTTAGTATGGGTAATGACAATTTCAAGTCCTTGGTGTGACACTGGAAATACTGCTAACTCTTTATGTGCCATGTTAGCACGCTCGACTCAGTCGATGGCGTGCCAACTTCGCATATTCTGCTCAAAAACACAATCCCGCCCAAAACAATCGATAAATCGCCAAATGCTGCAGTACATTGATAGCATTTCTCGCGATTCCAACCCTATCATATGCAGCTTGCATTTTAAGTGGTGATTGACAATCAAGGTGTATGTGGATTTGCGAGAAAATTTTTAGTTTCCATTACTGTTCTGTGTGCACAAGTCATACCTCTATGATAATCTAGCTACTGGTCATTTGAAAAAAAAAGCGATCATAGATTTGTCATACAATTTACATCAAAGTAAAGCTTGGCATATTCTCTACCATTTTGTTCATTACATGTCCAGGGTTACATGACTATGTTGCAATCTCAGAATAATGTTGCACACAGGGAGTTTACACCATGGCACATAAAGAGTTAACTATCGTTCAACTATAAGTTAACTATAAGTTAAACTTCAGTAACATAACTAAGACTGCTTTACATTCTGTTACTTTTTATCTGTCTTCTTGAATTTTGTCTTTTCCCTCTATCTATTGATCTATCTATCTATCTATCTATCTATCTATCTATCTATCTATTGATCTATCTATCTATCTATCCATCTATCTATCTATCTATCTATCCATCTATCCATCTATCCATCCATCTATGATCTTTCTCATTCTCTTTGTTTGTCTTCCCATATTATGTCTCGGTCTTTTTCTTTCTCATGTGCATCAACAGGTGATACGGAATACTCTACCGAGTCTAGCACGATGGCAGAGGAGTTACACAATTAAGACCGTCTTACAAGACATCAAGCGTTGTATGACTACCAAAGAGAATGCAAAATTATCCCAACCTCCAGAGGGAAGCAGGTTTTAGCACTGTCACATCAATTATTTTTTTTTAAAGTTTTTTCTTCTCTCTGTCTATCTTCCTCTCCTCTCACACTATCTATCTATCTATCTCTGTATCTATCTGTCTATCTATCTATCTAGCTATCTGTCTACCGGTATCTATCTATTTCTTTCCCTCATGTTTCTTTCTCTCTGTAAGGAAGGAGGTTGTTATGAAGTTGGAGTCATAGTGTAAATATCATCTGGTATATGCTGAGAGCCATAACTCTGAGATGCTTGTAACCATTCCCATTGATGATACCTCCCCCATCAGCCTGCATCATTTCATCGGTTCTCCTTCTGATGCTTCTCTCCCTCTCACACCCATCTCCTTCTCTGTCTTTCTTTCTGTCTATTTCTCACCTTCTCTCTATCTCTCCCTTTCCGTGTATTTCTCTAGGTCTGTCTCATCCTACCATGTATGTAATTTTTTGCCATCGCTGTTATATTTGATATTGTTGTGAGTCTCGGCTAATTTCCTGAGACAAAAACACTTGGGGTGTTTGCCAGTCCATAGGCTATCGTGACAGAATACTATTTAAATGAAAGTTTACATAATTGTACTCAGTTTTGAATGGTTTGGGCCCGAGCAGTGCATGAATAGCCCCCGTTGGTGAAAAGTTCTGACATGACAGCTAAGCAGTTGTTAATTCCATGTTTTCTCAGACACCAGACACACTTTGTCATGTACAGTTGTTTCATAATATTTCATATATTTATTCATTTATTAGATTCTTTCTCTTCCTGTTTTTATACGTCTTGGCTGACTCAGGCTAAATATGCAAGTGCGTACAGCAGAGAATTTTGCAGCACTGTTAGCTCATCATTTACACCGTAATTTGAGTACTCAGACTTCTCGTGCTACAATGTACAGTGTATCAATGTCTTCAGTACATACATTTTAATACAGTTTGCATGGGACTTGGCCAGTAACAAACAAACCAACCAAACAAAATTTAGCACTTTGTGATTGCAGCTTGGTTGGGTGCAGAGCTCCTGTGAGGTTTTGATTACCATGCATAGTGTGAGAGTACATTAGGTTTTTCTTTCTTCTTGATTGCATTATTCTGGATTGGATAAAGCACCGTCGATCAAGGCAATGGTTGTCTATCAGTGTGTCTGGCTTGACATATGTCGATCGTTGCATCGTAACCTTTGGACATTTGCAGTCAAATATGGTTAATTAAGCAGAACTTGGTACATGTATATTGAAGTGCGATCATACAGAGATGAGGAGACTAAATTTTGGAGTCCTTGTTGGGTGAAGGGAGTGCACTGGTCTCAGGGAACGTCTTAAATGTCACACTTTTTACGACCAGTTCAATCAGTATTTGGTGCAGGGGTAATTAAGAAAGGTTAACCTTTGAACAAATCCAACAAAGCAGAAAAAGATTAAGCTCAGAGTCTCCACTTTCCTTGTTTGGGAATCTATCAAATGCTTTGGGAAAGATAGTCAAAGGATTCAGTGCCGTAGTGGTTTGAATGTTTTCTTTTAGGAGGGGGTATGCAAGTTCACAGAGATAATTTGTTGCTTTTTGCATCCAAATGCAGGGTGTGGGGTTAAAAAGTCAAATGTTCAGATTGTTTTGTCCAGAAGATGATACAACATGTTCAGTGAGTGGAGATACATCTTTTTTTTTTCTGGTAAAAATTCTAAATGTAATATTGAGATTGGTGACTTTTTGGATCATAGGTCAAAGGTCAAGTTGCAATATTTGACAGTCTTTGTGTCATTACCTTCATAGAGAAAATAAAGCACAATGTTTAGGTCACACTTTATTAGGAAAGTACATTGTAAAGGTTTAAAACTAGACACATGAATAAGAGACATAATATGAAGTACCATGTCAAATATGTGGAGTTTCTGGTATCTTGTGGGAAGAGGTTAGGGCATGTAATTTGCAGGTTTGGAAAACATTAGTCCACACTTACAGTGTTATATCATGTCACATGTATGAGACTGGGCAAATACTGTTGCTCTTGTGGGTGAGGAATGTAATAGCATGTACAAATTTATTAGCCCACTCCTTTTTCTTTTTTCTTTTTTGTCTGTGTGTGTTTACAGATGTATAACTCAAACTAATGTGATAGGGTGAAGTTTTTTGTGTGATGTGCATACATACACAAATTATTAAAGTCATTGCAACTTGCTGATTGTAGAAAAGTTTAATTATTTTCAAGTGAAAAACCTATTTTGCGCATGAGCAGAAGAGTACAAAGAGATGATTTGTACTCTGGAGGATCTTGATACTGTTTCTGTAACCCACAGAAGGTTTGAGAATTCTACGTCTTGATTGAAGCATGCCATCAAACTGTGTGCCATTCGGTGATGCACTCGTAAATAGCGTTGGTAAGGGGAAAAGGATGAAAGAGACAAAGGTTTTGGAGAATCCCTACCTCTAGCATGTACATGTAGATGTGCTACAACCAGGATGTAAATGTATTATTTTTGGAGCAGACCTGCTTTTGAAATGGTCTTTCAAAATTATTATTATATGTGTTATTCTTTCTTTTATCATTGGTTTAATGTATGCCATATTTACCTGTTCTAACTTTGACTTTAAGATGCCCATATATTTATTACAAAGGCACACAGTAATGTAGACTAGAGTAGCATAAACATGTCTGTTTCGAATGCGATTTTTTGCCATGGCTGCCATGTTGGACATACTTTTTTTTCTGTGTTTAGAATATGGCCTGGGTCTGAAGAGTGCAGACTAATCACTGTTTCTTAAGTTTTATCATTTTTAAGAAAGAGGGAGTGTGAGAATGTGTGTGTGTGTGTATTCAGAAGAAAGATGCGTAGTCTTCTGTTATCGGCCTGTAGTGTGTAAATTCAAAGAAGAATGTATAAAAATCACATACATTTGTACCAGCTCTGGACATTTTGGATATAGCACACCATGTCCTGTGTCTGGTGTATAAATTTCAGCTGCTGCACTGGTTCTGTTTGTTTTGTGAGCGCAAAATAGTCTACTGCAGTAGAACCTCATTACAAGGTCAGACATAGCCGAGATACCTGGTATAACAAGGGCATTTTGCAGGTCGCATTCCATTTATATTCTCCTGGGTATATCCCGGATATAACGAGAAAAGTTCAGTGGTATGAAGCGGCTCCTGATAATGGGGTTCCCTGTAGTCGTATATTGCATTGTAGATGTGAGCAGTTTTTATTTTTTCCTGACACTTTCTTATCAAATGTTTGCTATGGACTTGCGTCTAAGCAACCTCGATCAAATGCCAATTCTTGTCTCTGCTCATCGTAAACATCAAGCCCCCCCCCCCCCCCCATTGTGTCAATGCATATCGAGAATGTTAATCAACATAGTCACATTTTTCTTAAGTCATCTGTACTTTCACAGTTGGTCTGATATATGCACACTTACAAACTAATTATGTGTATCATATGTGTAAGCATGAATTTCTAGTAAAAAAAAAAATAGCTACTTTGGTACCACATGAACTTTTATAGGCAACTGGATGTTAATCATTACAATGTACTCTATATCTCGATCAGAAATGTAGAACTGATAGCTGTAAAAACATGGGGCGGATGCATAGATACTGTCAGACATTTTCAAAGACTTGTTCGTTCCACAAATCCTCCAGGATAAAATGTTGTTATAAGGAGTGTGAAGTTGAAACTTGCTATGGCATGTAAAGTAGCAAACATGATGCAAGTATGTAAGCTGTCGGCAGACCGAGTACGCCTACTACTTGCAAGTAATGCCTGACATTTAACGTGAAAAAGCTTTGTTGTGCTCATTGTACTTATTTGTGTCTATTTAAACGCTCACTCATTGTAATCTATATAATATGGGAAGCTTTGTTTTAAGTACTTTGAGTTAAAAATCTATTGGAAAAGAGACAAATTGCTAAACAGATTGCATTTGTAGCAAGAATGTTCATTCAGTGTCCATGTGCGAATGACAGTTAGCTATCAAGCAAAGCATGCTGTCAGAACCACACAATTATGATTTGATCATGTCCGTGTTGTTATCTTGAGAATTTCATTTGATACATACTTTAGAAACAACACCCAAAATCAAACCAATCAAAGTATATACGGCTGCAAAGTAATTCTCTTGTATTTGTTAAGGACCTAGACATAAACATATTCTTGGGGAAATCATTAGTGTGGGTTTTTTTGTGTGTGTATGTGTGGGTTTCTGTTGTTAAAACACCAGAAACTGATGGCGGCCCATCAGCATTTGTAAATTAAACAACTACAGACCAGTTGTGAAGGGGCATTGTTGAGACTGAAATACCACTATGGCATTCTGTAATGGTCCCAGTTTTTACTCAAGGGGTGTCTGTAATCATCAAGCCATGGCCAACCGGTGAATATGGGTTTGATGTGGCTGACACTCTTTGTAAAACCTCTTCTCTCTCATCTGTGTGTTGCAGCTCAGACTCATATTTAGCAGTATCATTTTTCCTTTTCTTTCACAAGGCCAAGGTACTCTGGAAAAGAACTTTGTAGTTGATTGTAAGGTTGTTTACAACGCTGTTTCCACACTTCTACTCCAGGGTATCCTGTGGTAAAGAATTTCACGATCAAATGCAAGACTGTATTGTACGTTGCCCTGGTCACTGTGATTTTTAAAAAAATTTTTGATATATACTCCCTCTTCTGACATTGAATTGCTCATGATAATGTGTATTGGTATTTATCTCATTCAATGTATCATCTTGAGGGATTCGAGAAAAAAAGAAAATACAAAAAAAAGGAGAAAAACATTCTGCAAGATTCTCAGTGTATGTGCGATATGGTAAAGTCACTGTATTCTAGGAACATTGCATGATTATGATGCAAAGTGCTAGTTTCTTGTCTATAAACTAGGGAAATGAAACTGCAACTAATAAAAGGCTTGTAATGAATCATACTCACTTGCAATTTTTGAAGGTACACGTATTACAATTCTTCCCCTGACTGCAAAACTTGCATTCATTACTGGCAAGTGCAGGATATGTCAAACTGTTGGAGACCATTAAAAGTACTTTGTTATAATGAGATCATGTGTCACATAGCTTATGTTTGCATTTCAAGTGTATTAGTATTATTATGTGTAGCAATATATAAACATGTATGTTTATATATTTGATTATGTACAGTCAACCTCCCATAAATTGAATCAGTTGGGACTGAAGAAAATGGTTTGACTCGCACAATTTTTGAGTATGGGTATAAGAAGAGGAAATACATAAGGAAATATCAGAAATGTTATTTTGCCTCCGAGTTATTCCCAAAGCGATATTCAGCCAATCTGACATCAAAGTATGCGAGTTTAATGGTGTATATATATATATATATATATATATATATATATATATATATATATAAACATGTTGCGAATTCACGTATTGACTCCAATGTAACGAAGAATAAACCGGTAATGCAATATTTCGCCAATATATAAGAAAGAATGAGTTTATTGAGCAACTCAAATTTCGGTGACTTCCATCCACCTTCTTCCGCGTCGAGACTCCTGAAGAAGGTGGATGGAAGCCACCGAAAATTTGAGTTGCTCGATAAACTCATTCTTTCTTACATATTGGCGAAATATTGCATTACCAGTTTATTCTTCGTTATATATGTATATATAGATAGATATATATATATACATATATATGATATACATGAATATATACATATATATATATATATATATAGATATATGATATACATGTATATATACGCATACACAAACACACACCATTTTCTCTGTTTTGTCATATCTCAAATATACTGATTGCTTTCTTGTTTTTTTATTCTTAGTACTTATATAGAGCATAAAATGTCATATATTAAGGCATACTGTGAACATGGACATTTTCGCTGTGAGGAAATCTTTGTACATTTAGCACAACCAAAAATGCACGAAAATAAAAGCATGTGCATATTTTTGCTTGCCATATGTTCCAGTAATTAATGTCATGATTAGGTGGAATTACAACATGCTAAATTCATATTGCCCAGCAGAGCGTGAAAAATTACTCGTGCGAAAATATCCATGTTTAAAGTACATGTATCTTTCAAACACATTGTGATAACATTTCTTCACATGCACCCTTTTTACACAGAAAGGGGCACATGTACTGGTTGACTTCTGGATGTACATGAGCAAACATTGATGCACACAGAAGTGATGTGTAAGTTAAAATACATGTACGTACTATAAGAATGGATATTTTTGCGAAGTAATTTTTTTGCGCTTGGCTAGGTAAGATAAAATTCGGGTACAGTACTCTCCGCATAATCAGGTAGGCTCATGCAGAGCATTTCCTACCCGATTAAGAGGAGTACCCGATTAACAGAAGAACACGTCTCATTCACAGTATTGACACCCACAATGTGAATTTACTTGCATTCTACACTGCACCAAACACCTACACTGTATGCTTAACACGCCTGCTTGCATGGCACATTATACATAACTTATACTTGCTATGTCACGAGCAATATTTTATACTCTTTTTATGGGGTTACTTTTCGAGAAGTGACTGGGGAAAATCAAAATTATGGAGCTGGTGCATGGCCTGATTTTCGTTGCAAACTTCTCGTATCGTGAATATTGTTGCGGAGCAAGGGAGGAGCGCAAGTGTGTTCAACTCCTGTCTGTCTATGCTATTGTGATCAGTGCCAGCTACATGTGTAATGTTCGTTTTCGTGTGGCAAGTTGGTACGTGTACAGGTGTTTTCAAGTTTAATCACTCCCCAAATGATCGGTCTTCTTTGCAAAATATTAGCAGAGAATGCGATTAGCCGTGGAAAATTTGACATGCATGATTTTTTTAAATGTTATATATATCTGCCATAAAATGCGGGTAGAAATTAGATTAGCAAAAAAATATTTACCCATTTATGCGGAGAGGCAACCCGATTATCAGGTAATTTTAATGTGCATTGGAAGTGACTCTGACATTACTACCCAATTAAACGGAGGACCCGTTTAAGTGATACCCGATTACGCGGAGAGTACTGTATTTTCAATTCCTTGGAATCAGGACAGTTAATAGTGTTACATAAAACAAGCAAAAATATTTGTGTGCTTTTATTCTCAAGGTAGTTTCTGATTTTGCAAAAATTTCAACACCGCAAAAATTTCAACACCGCAAAAATTTTCAACTTTTACAGTACTTTGAAGTTTCAGGAGCATTGTGTTGATGTTTGTATGTGTGCATCTTTCCACTTCCTCGATGAGATAAAAGGGATGGCATAGTTTGGTTGAAATGGGGGGGGGGGGGGTTCAGATTTTATTTTTTGTGAGATAATTAAAAACCACTTATGAAATATGAAAGAGCATACAATTCTAAGAGGAATTCAAAGTTTATTTGATGAAAATTAGTTTTGAAATGGCCGAGATATGCAAACAAGAGACCCGCCGGTCACGCGCTCACCTGAGTATCGCAATTTCACCTTCCATGCATTCTTGCACACTCTTACCTGGGAACATTGGAAACTTAGGTCTACATATGGATCCCCCCTCAACTCCGGAGGGAGGGGGGGGGGGGGGGAAGGGGCAGGCAGCCCTGGATTTGCAATGAACAAACTTGGAACTAAAGTCATCAATGTACAAACTCATGGCATTAACTTTGCTTTATCATTTCTGGTTCTAGAGCAGATTTTAAATATTCCTTAATGTGGGGGGGGGGGGGGGTGGGACCCCTAGGGGCCCCTCAAGAGGGACATGGTGCCCATTTGAAGGAATTGAGATTCTATACCCATAGGGATGCTACCTGCTAAGTTTGGTCAAAATTCATCATGAGGTTTTCAAGAAGAAGATGAACATGTACAATTCAGGCTCCATTACAACTGTAGGACTTCTCCCCATCCCTCTCCTGGGTCCCAAGGGGGGGGGGAGGGGCACCCCTGATTCCGCCAACCCCATGAACAAACTTGAAACTACAGTCATCAATGTACTAACTCATAGTATCATCTAAGCCCTATCACTTCTGGTTCTAGAGAAGATTTTTAAAGGTTCCTTAATTTTAGGGGGTTTGGGCCCCCTGGGGACCCCCCAGGTGGGCCATGGTGCCCATTTGAACAAATTGAGATACTATCCCCCTAGGGATGCTACCTACCAAGTTTGGTGAAAATCAGACATGGCGATCTCAAAGTGAAGATAAAAAGGTACAATTTAGGCCCAATTAGGACCCCTCCCCACCCCCCCTCCCCTGGGTCCCAAGGGGGGCACCCCTGATTCCCCCATGAACAAACTTGAAACTACAGTCATCAATGTACTTACTCATAGTATAAATTAAGCCCTATCACTTCTGGTTCTAGAGAAGAAGATTTTTAAAGATTCCTTAATTTTAGTGTGTTTAGGCCCCCCTGGGGCCCCCCAGGTGGGCCATGGTGCCCATTTGAACAAATTGAGATCCTATCTCCCTAGGGATGCTACCTGCCAAGTTTGGTGAAAATCGGTCATGGGCTTCTCAAGAAGAAGATGAAAATGTAAAAAGTTTATGCACGACGGACGACGCACGACGCACGACGCACGACGGACGCCGGACGAAGAGCGATCGCAATAGCTCACTTGAGCCTTCGGCTCAGGTGAGCTAAAAAAACTAGAAATGTCGCCATGGCGACTGATGCCTCCGCCATAATGCATGATTCTCCCAATAGGCATACTGTAAAAGTGATTTCTTTCGCGGAGGTTTTATTTTCGCGCTTTTCGCGCTTTGAGGTTGAACCGCGAATTCAACATCACGCGAAAATGTTTTGAACTCGTCGCTTGTACGCTATCATTACTGACCGCGAATTCAAACACACGCAAAAAAGTCTGCACCGATGGAAACAGCGAAAGTTTCTGCGCGCGAAAGAAACCACTTTTACAGTGTAGTACAATGTCTTCACAATGTGTGATCCATGAGTTTCACATAACTGGCAAAATATTGAAATGACAGGTTTGTCAGAAATGTCTTACCTGGGTTTGCTATAATCTTCTAAGAGTGCAGGAACACATATTTGGGAAATTGAGAGTTTTTACTTGAATTCTGATGGACCTTTTTATAAGTTTATGCATTGAGTAATTTCCTAGGTATGAAGAAAGAGTGTAATGACGGTACAAAATAGTTTTTTGGTTTTTTTTTTTTTTTTTTTTGGGGGGGGGGGCATTGAATCCTGGCCTTTGACCCTTAACCTCTGACCTTTGACCTTCTGGCTGGAAATTTCCTGGAGAATCTCCATTAAGTTATGCATGTATTAAGTTTTGAAACTAATAATGCGAGCATTGCATATACTAGTATATGAGGGAAATAGTAAAATTTTGAGGAGTTGACCTTGACCTTTGACCCCTGACTATTGACTCATGACCCCTAAATTCCCTACATAATCCCTGCCAGTCATTACATGCATATGTACCAAGTTCCACGAAGATATATTGAAACATTTGCGAGAAAAGTGATATTGCAATATTTTCACCTAACCTTTGACCTTTTGACCTTTGACTTTATGACATGAAACTCTCTCTGGAGAATCTTTACGCAGTAGTACATGTCCACACCAAGTTTCAAGAAAATACCTTTGGGTATTGCATAGATATGGGGGAAATTGCAACATTTGTAGCAATTGACCTTGACTTTTTGACCTTTGATCTCTTGCCAATGTCATTAAAATCTACTCAACTAATTGTCCCATCATACATCATCCTTGGACCAAGTTTGGTGAAAACTGCTTCATCCAGTTTTGAGTTATCACGTAAACAGATAAATTTTAGGATTTGACCTTGATCTTTGACCTTTGACCTCTGTCCAATTTCACTGACAAACTAATCAAGTAATTGTCCCATCAAACAGCATCCTCCAACAAAGTTTGGTGAAATATACTGGCTCCATCCAGTCTTGAGTTATCGCGTAAACAGATACAATTTCATGATTTGACCTTCTCCTTTGACCTTTAGCCAATTTCACCCAAAATCTAATCAAACAATTGCCCCATCATACTTCATACTCGGACCAAGTTTGGTAAAATTCCAGTCAATATCACTCAAGTTATCGCGTAAACGAAAGCGGACGGACATACGGACGGACAACCCGAAAACATAATGCCTCCGGCACCACTTCGTGGCGGAGGCATAAAAAAAAAAACCAATGTAAAACAAAGTGGTCCTAATAAACTGGCGCATCCCACCTTTCATTGGGACCTCTTTGTTATGGGATATCTCCGCCATTTCAAAACCTATTTTCGTCACATAAACTTTGATTTCCTCTTAATATCATTAATATGAGGCATTTCTGCTGCAAGAATTAAATGTGTTGTGCTCGATGGTTTATACTGCATCATTATCACCCTTCTTCTAGGAGTATCTGTCAATTTTTCAAATACAGCTGTATTGCACTGTACAAAGTAGAAAGCTATAACACTTGTAGCATATCCTTTGCAGACTTATGCACAAGCACTACAGAACTATGCAATGAAATGCTAGACCCCATTAGTTACATGTAACATAAAACATGCAGATTCACTGCCCAGTTTTTTAGCATTTGAATTTTTCAACAATATTGCAAATAATCAGATGAAACTTTGAGGAATATGGTACATTGTAAATTTGACAATTATACTGCCTTCATAACAACAACACTGCACTCTGCATCAACTTGCGTAATATGGACTAGCTCCAGCAACATATTGTCTTCCATCAAGGCAAACCATTGTCATGTCAACAATGTATAAAAAAGGTCATAACCATTCAAATGCTCTCAACCATAGCACGTATAAAGGGAACACCTAGGAAACGATGAAAACACACGAGTATCCCACATTACACACTTCATTTGACAATAGAAAGATCTCACATTTATTCTCTCTTCCGTTTTTTAGTTGTCATATTTCTCACAACCTGCAAGAGATTCATAACTGACAAACTGCTATTGATACCATGCTGCAATATAAAGATAATAATCAATATTTGTGATTTCATCTACAGTAATAGTTCAATAACTAGAACTGATGACACCCACACATCATACATCTACATACACACACACACACACACACACATACACCTCTTTATTAAAGGCCTTCAATGCGAACCTATCCAGGGTTACTGTCTTCACAATTGGGGCATGGACCACATCACGTAAAGCATATCGTCGCTGGGGTGACAAGACCTTGTATCTACAATTTTGGTGAAAATGACTTTTTTGGATTAATGGTCAGATAATCGGTTAAGTGATGTCCTGTCCAAATCCTAGATGTCTTACCCCCAAAATGAAGCCACCACGGCATGTCAAAGGAATGTCTATCCCATTGGATACGGTGCTTTGGCTGCCATGTTTTTTTGCTCTCCTGAACATTGACATTTTGTAGATACAAGGTCTTGTAGCATTGTATTCTTAGCATATCTGTTCTACCCCTCACAAGCATAAAAACTCATCTGGTACATGTATTTGTATGTTTGCGGGAGTCTAACAAGCCTTGTCATTGTCATTCAGACCACAGACATCCTATTCCCGAGACAGTGTGTGTCTGGTTTGAATTACATGCACTCCTGGAGTGGTTCACATTAGAAGACTTTAAGCATACACACTAACACCCACCCATACACACACACACACACACACACATACACTGACAAGCCCATACACACACATTAACACACACTATGTTATGCATTAGTCATGTGATCATGAGAATAAATCAGGTGGTATCATAAATGACTAAAAAAAAAGGGGCACAAACAAAAGCTGTTTTAGTTGGTGCAATACCAATAGAAGAGAAAGAGGAAAAATAATTATTTTAGTCTTCTACAGAGGGGTCAAGTGGAATAAGATTGTATTCTAAAATCATATGAATAGGCTAATATTGCATTCTCAGTTCACGATCAAATCTCCTGTGTAAGCAACACAGTTATACTTGGAAGTCATACATGAGAAGACACAGCAAGCTTTCACTGGCTGCCGCTTACCCCACACGAATAGCAACCAAATACAAAGCTGCGTCTGGTAAAAGCTACGCTTTATCACACTGATGCTATGCAAGTGAAGTTGTGCAAAAAAAAAAAAAAAAAATCAATGTACAATGAAATAAGAACAAAAAGAAAGGAAAATATATACATCTGATCTCAACACATCTACCAGTAAATAAGAGCACGCTTTTTCACAAATAAAAAAAAAAAAATTGCCACACACCATTGCAAGTTGGATAGAGAATTTCACCCCCTCCTCTTCCCTTTCCGGCAAAGCTTATGCAGGGCATGACAATAGCATTGGCCCAGCGGCCCAGGGCCACTGAAAGTTGAATGCTGGGCGACCAAATTAAAAAAAAAAGGCCATCTTTTGGTGGCCTGATTGGGCGAATAAAATCTAAAATGAATGAGTACATTTTCTTTAATTTTGGGCCACTACATTTTTTTCTCGTGCCACCAAATTTCAAATTCACAGATTTTAGTGTCCCAAACGGGCCACCAGAGTAAAGAGTTAGAGTGAAGTCCTGGTTTATGCCTTGTGTACACCATTTCAAATAGAAAAGCAAAACCTATATTACTAGCGATTAAAGTGATTAATGGGGGAAAAAGTCATATACATGATGATTTGTTTGAGGTTATTTCTGTACATATTCTATGTTTTCAACAAAACATTAACAACAAAACATTAACAGAAGGGAGGAAAGTTTAAAGAGGACTAGGTATTACAACATTAAAGTCTTTTAAATCCTAGATGAAGGCAATGCTCAAAGCAAAATTATGCAGTGCATTGTGGGAAAAAATAAAAGAGATTACACACACCCAAAACTAATTGCCACACTGATGCTACTTGCACCAGTTTGCCTTATCTAGCCTGGGTCAGAGGGAATACTGTAAAACATGAAATATTTGTGGCATGAAATTTTCGCGAACTGGAGCCAATGACCTTTTAGACGGCATGAAATTTTCGCGACTTGCCACTGGCACTCAATGCATATAGTGTGGACAAGGACTTCCATGTGCATTTTAATTTCGTGAATCTTGGCTCTCGCGAAAGTCGCGAAATTAAAATGCTAGTGAACATTCCTCGTTTTACAGTATGTGGCCAGGCCTGAATGGATTTGAGAAAGTCATCTAGCATTAAACGACTTCAGAAGTAGCATAGCATGTTGGTGTTACTGTCAAGTTCACAAAATCTGAATCAATAAAGAGAAATTTGAACAAAATCATGCAAGATAAAAGAAAGTTACAGCTTTCTGAAATCCAGTGATCACTATGAGACAGTGGTGACATTTCGGAGAAGTTGTGGGCGTCCCTTCTTTTTGTTTCTTTTGTCCTAGGATATGCTACATCTTTTTCTTTCTCCAAACGAATTTAAAAAAAAAATAATAATAAGAGTTTCAAAAATTAAGTGCCAGAACTTCCTCATTCCACGCTTGACAGTGATACAATTTTCAAGGATTACACTTGAACAGTTTCTTGAAAGTTTCTCCACATTAGAAGTTTGGATACCTTGATGTTTTTATCACAGCAAAGCTTTTAGCAATGCCCCCATTTCACTATTATAGCTGAAAACAAAAAGAGTAGGAATGAGCACATGTGAGCATGACAATCACACAATGCAAACACTCACCCCTTCCTCTCATATTAAAATCTTTGCAACGTCGACCAATGCAACTAAATTTATCCCCCTCATTTCGGGAATATTCTTAATCCCACAGACAGCCCCTGATGGACGTCACTGAGACGTTTATAGAAGTATCAATACTTTACAGTCCCAAAACCCGTCTGTGATGTCAAGGGACTCTACAACAGTGCAGTATTCAAAACCAATGGCAGCGATGATGTTTTCGCTGGCCTAACTAATCCCATCTTCGCCTCACCCAATGGTGGATGCACAGTACTGTATACGCCGAATATTTCTAGAGGTTTTTAATTTTGAGAATTTCTAGAGTCTGCTGCTATTCACGCAAAAATATTGACTCTAATGCCGATATGAATGTGACGTACGCTATTATTCTCCGATCGGTACAGACCACGATCGCGAATTTAACCACCGGCCAAATTGTCGGGAAGTCCCGATTCGCGAAAATTTAGACTCACAAAATATATGGCGTATACAGTATATCATTTGCTGTACAGAGAGATTCTATCCGCCCCCACCCCCACCCCATTCCTTCTGTATGTTGTGAAAGTAATAAGTAAAAATAGCTATTGCAAACATTGTTGTGTCTGTACAATGGATATCTAGATGCAGCGAAAAATGAAAATCATGGATGTTTGTGGTGTTTCTGCACTTTGGGTAACCAATTAATTTCCCTTTGAAACAGAAAAAAGAAGAAATCAGTTGATTGTCAATATTAAGAGTAGATACCATTCCAAAAATCAGCTTCAAACTACGGTTCCAAGGGCTCTTCTTTCTTAATTTATTTACTGTTCATTTCTTCTGTCTTTTTCCTTTTTTGCTGAACGATTATGCAGTGTGTCAGTGATCTATCAAATATTTTGTAGACTCCATACCCAAGTCTTAACATATTAGAGCCACTGAAGCTTCGATGTGAAATGCGCCCTGATATTTTGTGCAGTATATCATATGCATAGCACAGACTGCAAAATATCTTGGTATTGTACAAAGGCTATTTAAATTTCTTCCTTTTAAACAGAGCTGAATGCACATGAATCCATGGTAATGCATACATGCATACACACACATAACCAATCCAGTCCCTTGTGGTCATTGTTACCAGAAAAAAAAAAAGCACATTGTAAAAAAGCTTGTTCCAAGATAAGACTACTGACGTTGTTTGAGCATTAAGAATGGTTACATAAAAATCAAATACTAGGGTCATGATGGCAGCGCTTGTTAAGATGGGAAAACTGGGAAGTTTCCAGTGTGAATGACCTCCTTTGAACATATATTAGATTCCATGCTCACCTATGACCCATTTCGCATGATATCATCAACCGACTGCTTACATCTGGTATATGCACAATGTTGCTCATTGACAAACACAGGTGGCACAATCAATTCTGACAGTAGGAGTTTCCCCAACCCACAATAGCCCTGGCATCACTCTTGTTTTATTAACCGAGACCATTTTGGCATAATTCACAAAAAGATACCTTCCGCTCAGATCGAAACTACACAACAAAAATTTGACATCATTCTTCACACGTCATGATTCTGCAAAGCAGGAGTTGGGGGAAAAACAAACCAAACAAAATTGGACACACAAAATAAGAGCTTAAAATCACTAATAGCAAACACCAGAGGGTATACAAGATTACTCATAAAATTGCTGTATACTCTGTACAAGAAATAGTCGTCTTTTTTTTTTTAATTGGATGACTGCGCCTCACTTTCGATGTTATCCCACGTACCCCCACCAGTCCGCCGGCGCAAAGGAGTAGGCATAGTGCGTTTTCCCCATATATAGGCTCATTGATCGCTTCTTTAGTCTCTCAATTCTTTATCCTGCAAAACACACATAGAAGAAATAACCAATTACATATTTCATTTGATGAAATACTCATTCTGATTGGTTGGAGACTGGTTGAATGAATGATGGATGACTGGTTGTATGACTGTACGTGATTCACATATTAGAGTTCATAAGCAGTGGTGGATCAACAAATTTTGCAAAAGGGGGGTGCAATAAATATTTACGGTGCCACTTCCAGGTTTAATCAGCTGACAAGCAAAAAAAAGAAGGCTTCTGTGCAATTAGTTTCAATTTCTCGTGCCACTTCTAGGTTTCATCGGCTGACAAGCAAAAAGAAAAGGGGGCTTCAGCACAAATTTTGGGTGTTAGCAATGAGCATGTGTTTCAATGCACATATTCCCCGACAAGTGACTGATTTTGCTATTTGTGGTTTCCAAATGCCCCCAGCCGGCAGCGAATTCTACTGGACCACCATTGTTCCTCCATGTTACGTGAGGCTTTAATGGCTAATTCTGTTCCAGTTAGTCTTGTACAAAAGAGGAAATTATTCAAAGCACAAAAGTGAAAATTTTTATTAAAATCAGATAAATATCAAGAAAGCTATATTTAAAAATTATTCAGTCAGGAGCGACGTTATGGTAGATATGCTTTTACAGCAAAAGACAAACACAAACACACACACACACACACACAAATAAAAAATAAAAAATTGTCAGGTGATGACATCACTGGGAATTATTCCCAATGATGTCACCACCCGACAACATTGTTTTGATAGCACCCAACATACGAAATTCATAATAAAGTCCCTGTAAAGTATATGATTCAGATAAAAATAAAAACCCTTATAAATGAAGTATATCATTGGTAAGCTGAGTGACAAACCTTTGCCCTCTCTGAACAAACTAAAGAAGATGAATACAAAGGATTATGGAAAGGCTGGACAGAAGACACCAACCTTGTACCACTCCACCTTACACACTGACCAGCAAGCCCCGGGAGGGTCAGTAGGAGGCATTTTCACCGGGCTGCTGCAGCTTTGAATTCTCCTTGGCGGCCATACTCTGTCGGATGTTTGTGAGGATCGTCTTGATGGTGTAGTTGCGCTGCCAGTGCTTGAGTGAATCCAGTTTCTTTGACATTACCTGATCAGACAAGATGTAGGGAGTACAAGTATATTGCCTCAGTTCTTCTGCTGTCATATTCAAGTAGGCGAGACTATCCTGCCGCACCATTTTGTGTAGCACGAAATATAATCAGTGTTATTGTACATTTGTGATTTCTGTGAGTCTGATGTAAAGCAACCATGTTGTTATTGTTGTTGTTATGCAGGGCTCGACACTAACGGTGGCCCGATGGCCCGGGGCCACCAAAAATGAAAGTCGGGCCACCAAATTTCAGAAAAGGGCAAATTTGGTGGCCCACCTCGGGCCACCAAAGTGTGTCAATAAATTCGTAACTTTTTGCACCGGAAATGCATAAATGCATGCAGTGAGTGTGCGACTTATCAAAAAAAAAAATGGACTTTTATCAATGTTTGGTTTTTTTTTCGGGCCACCAAATTTTCCTCTCGGGCCACCAAAAATTTGATATTGATGATTTTGGTGGCCCCATCGGGCCACCGAAAAATAAAGTTAGTGTCGAGCCCTGTGTTATGGTTTGCTGTTTTGTTGTTCTTGTTCTTGTTGTTCTTGTATTGAAATGCTGGATGTATAACACAGTCCAACTTCCATTCGCCAGCTATCTCCATACAGTAGTATTCCGTACAGAAACATGTTACGAATTTTATACAAAAATGAGTAAAATGTTTCAATTCTGGAAAAATGGGCTATAACTTTGAGTAGGCTAGCATAGATTACATCACCATTGCATGGTACCCTACTTTCGCTACCACTGGGTTGGCACCTACATGTACATAAACATTAAAACAGGCACAGCAAAGTTACTCTTTAATCTGTTGCTTTTTGTTCCTGAGATTGTAAAATTTCAAATCACAGTACTTATCTGTTTCAATATTTGACTTTTATAAAAAGCACCACACCTGTCCTACCTGTACAATCACGCATTCATTTCATGGTAATACATTAATCTGGATGTTCAGGCCATAAATGCAAACATGTTTAAACCATTGAGGATGGGCTGATTTTGCTACAACAAGTATTTCCCCACAGACACAGTCATGCCCGAGTAAACTCCAGACTCGTCTTCAACAGCTTCATGAAACAGTTCTCATCAGCAAGAGGTGCGGGTATAAAACGAATTAGCTTAAAAACCTGGACACTATTTCATGAAAGTTCTCAGTTTCTGACAATTTGTCAGTTTCTGACAATTATACCATAGGAACAGTCAGCGATTAGAGCTTCTCAGCCAATCAAAACCAACAATTACACTGAAATTATCAGAGACTGACAACTTGTCAGGGCTGACAACTTTTAACATGAAATGGTGCCCTGGTACAATCTAGGAAGTATGGATATTTTATTTTGTGTCAGATATCACTGTTATACTAAAAAATATGAAATTTTTGACGATTTGACAACACTCACATTTCCATTGGCGTCCACACAGGACAGGTTGATCCGTGACAAGAACCTGACCGTGGGGGCTTCATCCGGATAGTTTGGTCCACAGTATAACTTGAGGCTGAATATCCTGTTCTCATATGGCGTCTGAAACGTACCACACAAGCAGATCATTGGATGGAGAGATTGTAAGAAATAAAAAATTGGATTGCTGTGATTTCCAAAGCCAGAATGACAACAGGCTGACACGAGTCTTTGGAGATGAATTTGGACTGCAATGGCTAAATTTTTGTTACGGTGTTCCTTTCATCTATGAAATCAATACATTTATCACGGTAACAAAAAATGTGAAGAATAAAATATAAAGAAACTAATTGGGTCAAATATGAGTGCATTCCCATTACCATGATTTCAAGAATGCAGCATTTTCCTGCAGTATAGTATTTGATTCACGCTCAAATTTGCCCATGGAGCTAACAAATTGTCACAATGCTGTGTCAGATTTTCAGACTGTCAAAAAAATTGCCATGGAAGTCACCACTGTTAATGAGAAACCTAGTAGGCTGTAAGAAAACAGGGTGAACACAACAAAACAAGACAGCACGTAATAGGCTGTAACAAAACTTGGAGGTGGCCTGTAGTAAGGTCCGTAGTAGGACACGACAGAAAATATACTGTAGTCTAGCCTGTCCAGACACTCTGACATGGCGTCTGATAGCTACGTGTTAACTGGAGAGAGGACTGGAACAAACAAAACTTGAATTGGGGGGGGGGGGGGGAGGAAAATATCCCACCTATTGTACCCACGGCGCACTACCTATTGAGCAAACAGGGCTGCCGTGGCTGCCGGGAACATGGTGTCAATGAAGCATAACTCACCCTAGCGGGGCCGAGGATCATCCCGTTCCATTTCTTCATGTCCATGTCATCATCATCTTCCAGGCCCCAGCTCACCATCCCGTCTCCCCCCTTCTGCCCCTCCTCCAACTCTTCAAGGAGACGGAAGTTCCTCGGTACTACAGCCGCTGTGTGCAAACAGACAAGAGGGGAAAAAATTGTACAGGGGTAGATGGAGATACCTGGCATCAGCGAGCAATGTCTCATTTGTCAAGTCCTTCAAACAGACATGCATCCATTGAGGCTCTTAAAGAGGTAATCTTTTCAACTACAATGTATACAAGTTCATGTACACAAAGCAGTGAAGTGTATTGTCATTATTTTGACTTGACAATAGACTTTGAATTGTAACTGCACTAAGCATTAACAAAGCTAAGTGCTAGGCAAAGGACAAGAAACAGTGGCAGAGGTAATGTCCTCTCATATCCACATCCTTCTATTATCTCAAATTCCACATCCCCAAATTGCATCAAAATCACAGGAATTACTACTAAATACTTAGTAGCTTATTTCCTATCACTGATGCCTACATTTCAACCAAGTGGTTATCAGGAAGCAATGATACTGACATCAACTTTCATGTTGTCGTTCATAACAACCTACTCTTTGCGAGTGATCGCGACATATGCTGCCTGCACAAGCTGAAAATGAAATTAGCCATCCAACATTAAGTGATGTACTTTCAAGTGACAAAATAACTGAGCAAGTTGAATGAAGTCGGTTGAGAAGTAAACTTCCAAGAGCACACATGAACACAGAGGGAGGTAGACACACATATTTCTCAAATGACTTCTTTAAACTTGCCATATTTAATCATTGTACACTGATTTTTAAGCTCCTGATGTGAAAGATTTGTCAAATTATAATATTTGATGGCTAACTTCAGACTGTGCAGGCACTGTATACATAGCACAATTGCTCACAATCAAGCAATGACGTGGAAGTCAACGTCCATGCCATGTCAACACTTCCCAATATTGGTTCAAATTTACACGAGTGATGAAAAATAAGCTATGATGTACTTCATGTGATTTTGGAGTAATTTGGTTAAAGGTGCATGGTCCCGGTCTTTTAGTCAAATGCGTACGCCGGCGCACGGCGCAAGTTTCCTATAGAGACCTACGCTATCGACTCCTCTTTAACGCTTACGCTGTGGCCCACTTCCCCCGAGCCCGAAGAAGTCCGATTCACTGTAGTCAGTGGTCCGATCACAGTTCGGCTCATGATTCCACTAGGGGAAAACCGCTTTAGCAAACTTCTTTTGTGATGTCATAATAACAAGCACATATGCACGCACCCCGGCATTATTACAGACTGCGCGAGGCGCAGAAAAGACAAGGGAGGCAACGTTACTCAGCAACACCTACGCACTTTACTCTTGATGACAGTTCAACTTCGGTTATCGTGTCAATGCTAATGGTGATCGGCAGTATCGTCAACAGCGCCCTCTACACTACCGGGACTTTGCACCTTTAAGCAGAATTTGAAATATCTACATGTATACGAAAGTATACTATTTATGCAGATATATATACGAAAGAAACTGCCAGCACCCTAATGCAATAATGGAACTGAAAAATGAAATGCAATCATGCAAAGAAAGAATACAAGCTGAATGTATGACGATAGTTCAGTTCATTGACGAAACAGATCTTAAACTTTTAAAAATGATGGACTACAGCAAAATATGTTGACAGATACAATGTTTGTATACAGTCAAACGCAGCACGCAGGAGAAAATTAACTAAAACAACAAAAAAACAGACGCATCGAGATCACTTTCTTTCTTCAACTTTTTACTGTTAAGCCGACGTAATTATTGTGGTTAAACACCAAACAAGCCGCTGTATCACAGACTACAACGATCGATCATCATCATTATATCGCTTTTCCACATAATCGATCATCAATCATGCTACGCTGATACAGCCGTCGATCGGCGTACTTTTGAGTCAAAATTAGCTACTTTTCTTCTGTAATTGGCTATGAAATTTCATGAAACCATCAGATATGGTTCATCTTGACATTTCTGATAGCCACGAAAAGTTTTTATTGACAAATTAAGGAAGGAAATGGTAGGTGTGCATGGTGTGCATTTCTACATGATTACCCAGTATTTTTTTAATTTGGTGGGACAGCGTATTTTTTTAACCTCGGTCCCATGCCTACATCTCCCCCAGTCCCATCACAAGCCGTATAATCAGCCCTAATCGCAATCAGCCCATATGTACAGTAGGCCAACTAGGCCTAAGCGCCTACACAGCATAGAAGAAGCGTATGTGACACTAGTACTCACTAGGTGGCAGACTTTCGAAAGCAGCACCAGCAGCTAGCAGGGAACGCATGACGAAAAATGGATAAATAAGCTCATCCTACATGTCTTTAATTACTTAATTTACCCTGAATTACAGTCAGAAGTGGTATTTCTAAGAGGCTGATATTTAGAGTTTTATGTTCTTCTTTATTTCAAGGGATTGCTTCCCCATTTGAAATAATTTCTCAAGTAATTCACTCTCCACAGCACAACTACATCAAGTCCCACGTATTCGATTTCATGTATCTATCACTATCATGAACGGGTTCTATTTATCGAAAGTACTATCTTGCATCATAACAACAGGCATCTGAAAAGAGACAAACAAAGAATTATTACAAAAACTACTGCCTACATCTACACTGGAGTAGATTTATACGTACTTCCTGCCATTGTTGAAAATATAGTAGCACAAATTCCGGGTTAGTTCCGGACCGCTCCTCAGATACTGCAGTCCTCAAGATAAATAGCACCCGCACTGCATGCATGCGCCAAGAGTACTTACAAGCGCAGCACAGTACAGTACTGGTAGTACCGACCACAGAGATGGCAACCGCACGCGCGCACACACCCTTGTGTCATGGACATTATTTCGTTGTCATTGCCGAAAGGCGATTGAACAAAGTGACAAGGGCCCCTACATATTTGCAGCAAAACGAGAAATGAGACAATGAGAAATCTCTCCGGTAGGCCCATAGATAACCAAAATTGGTTAAAACAGACGAATAAGTTACTACACAAGTAGTATTTAGTGGATATAATTACACAGTGGTGCACTTCAAATGGATAAGTGATTATGATTAGTTTCTTATTTTGTTGATTTATATATTTTTATTATATCTTACTATAGGCAACTATTTGCTGTTCAAAACACTTCTAAAGATTCACGAAAATATGCTCACGTTTCTAAAGATTTACTGTTGAGTAATTTGAAATTTGAATGTTTTTTTTCACTATAAATATTTTTGCACATATAAGTTATTCTCCTTTTGTGCTAGTGTATTAAGACTACAAAAGTACAACAGTACTATAGTTAATTTTTCCATAAGTTTGTTTGATTGTACACTTTTTTGTTATTTACATTAAATGTTTGGACTTATTGTTATCTATTATATTTCATCGCACTTTGAACCTTGTTACTGGTAAGATTTGAGGTTAATTTTGTACAGCGTTTAGTCTTATTTATGATATATATTTTCTTGATAAAAGGGTGGAGTGTAAGGTCGTCAAATACATGGACACTTCGATCCGCAGGTGATGCAAACTTTTTGAAATCCCACCTTCTTTACACCCTTTTTGATATTACAGAAACCTCGTTTGACTGCCACAATCTGCTTTCAAGGATTATAATTGTCTCTCATTGGCTCTCTGGACGGTAAGGAAATTTCTTTTGTTGTTGTTTCAATAGTGGTGGTGGTCGTGGCGTTGTTGCTGTTGTTTTTGCTGTTTCTGTTGTTGTTGTGGGCTTTTTTCATCTCAGAGTGTACGCATGAATTTATTCATCAATTTACAAATATTTCTAATTGGTGTCAGTCCCAAAATGTTTTGCAAATAGGCAAAGTAATGGACCACCGGAAATAGATGTCCGGTCATCTCTTGTTGTTGTTGTTGTTGTTGTTGTTCTTCTTCTTCTTCTTCTTCTTCTTCTTCTTCTTCTTTTTCTTCTTTTTTTTCTCCCTTACATAACGTTTGCATAACAGTGAAACATGTCAAGAAGCGTAAAGTTCTGACAGTTCGTGCAAGCGTACTTTTAGCATTCACTTCATTCTCTTCAGGTGTGAGGAGGGTATGGGAAGTGGTAAGCATTAATTGGCTGTACATGCTTCAAGTTATGTGATTGTAATTGACAATCAGTCACCACTTCAGTCGGACAACATATCTTTCGTTCGTCATTCTCTTTTAGTTGGTTGAGTTGCTGCTTGGTTGTTGTTTCTATGTAAACTCATAAAACAAATTACTATTATAGTCAGTGGCGTATCTAGGGGAAACGGCGCCCGGGGCAAGCGCGAAAATTGCGCCCCTAATTTCTGAAAAAGTGTTCAACCCCAACCCCATCCCGGTAGGGACTTTAAACAAAGTCTACATGATATGCTTTTTTCAAGCACTTAAAAGGGGTCTTTTGAGGGTGATTTAAATGTAGCGAATTTTGATAAATTTTGGCGAGCGAGCGCAGCGAGCGAGCCGAAAATTTTTGTAGTTCAGCTCACAAAACATGGAATTCTTGTCATTTTTTGCTTATTAAATCTTACAATTCTAATCAAGATATAGTGACGGCCTTAAAGATATCGATTTATACCAACAAACTGAGGACTTGAAAAAAATACTCTAAATTAGTGCGCGCGAGTGAGCCGAAATTTGTATATTTCTGCGTCATCATCACCTTTTGTTCTTATCTCTCTTTTACATATATATATATATATATATATATATATATATAAATTTTGGCGAGCAAGCGCAGCGAGCGAGCCGAAAATTTTTGTATTTCAGCTTACAAAACATGGAATTTTTGTCATTTTTTGCTTATTAAATCTTACAATTCTAATCAAGATATAGTGACGACCTTATAGATAACGATTTATACCAACAAACTGAAGCCGAAATTTGTATATTTCCGCGTCATCATTGCGTTTTGTTCTTATCTTGTTTGATTTGGGAGTTTTTTGCGCCCCCCCCCCCCCCGTATGTTCGAAACCGTTGGCGCCTTTTGATCCAATTGGCGATCGCTTCAGAACAAAAGAAATTGCAGCCGCTGCTCAGTGAAACATTTTGCCTGCTAAATATTAAATGACATGTGTGAACACAATAGACATTGTCATTTTGTCCGCGTCATCATCAAGTTTTGTTCTTACCTTCTTTTTTATATATATTTGGCGAGCGAGGGCAGCGAGCGCGCCGAAAATTTTTGTATTTCAGCTTACGGAACATGGAATTCTTGTGTGAACACAATAAACATTGTCATTTTGTCCGCGTCATCATCATGTTTTGTTTTTATCTTGTTTGATTTGGTTTTCTGCCCCCCCCCCCCCACTATTCTCCCTCCCCCCCCCCTTCCGGGCGAGTTTTTTTTTTCTTCTTCTTCTTCTTCTTCTTTCTTTTCTTCTTCTTCTTCGTTTTTTTTTTTCTTTTCTTCGCTTTTTTTTCGTTTTTTGCGCCCCCAAGGAGTGGCGCCCGGGGCACGTGCCCCCCTTGCCCCCCCTAGATACGCCACTGATTATAGTTTGTATGTCTATCAAGATGAAGGGATGACAATCTTGTCGTCCCATTGACCCACCCTTGGCCAAGAGAGGGCGCACTATAATCACTGTAATCAGTGCCGTATATTAATATACGGCACTGACTGTAATCAGAGCCTTCCAAGGCTCTTGACTGTAATACATTGTAGCAGGCTCTGACTGTTGACTGTAACCAGTGCCGTATTAGTAGGCCTATACTAATGCACTGACTGTAATCAGCGACTATAACCCTGTACTGGCCGTCTGCGACCAAATATATTTGTGCGTACATTTTGGGGGGGGGGTCAGTCGTTTTTATGTCTTATCGATGATCTTATTTTCATTTTTATTTTTTGTTCCATATGTTCATAATTAATGTGTAATTTGTATAGTTTGTAATAAAAAAAATCAATAAAACATACAAATACCAAAAAAAAAGTTTATATAGGGACCAATGCAATAATTAATTCTTGGGTCAGTCAGAGAAATATTGCTCGTAGCTACGTACGTTGGAATCTATCCCCCCCCCCCCCCCCGAAGTTTGTGAAACAAGAAAGGGTTTTTTGTTTGCTGCAAGGAACAGGTTGTTGTTGTTGTTTTTTGTTTGTTTTTTCATTTGCTGCATAACACCGAAACCTCAGTTATTCCATGATCTGTATTATGTTATGTTATATTATATTATATTATATTATATTATATTATATTATATTATATTATATTATATTATATTACATTATATTATATTGTATTATATTATATTACATTATATCATATTAAATTATATTATATTATATCATACTATATCATATTATATTCATTTATATCATAATTATATAATATCATATTACATTGTATATTATATAATATCATGTTATATTATATCATTTTTATCATTTCATTTCATTCATATCATTTTCAACAAAAATTATTATATAAAATTTGGATACACATGATAACATGACAATGTGATAAAACTATAGGAAACTGTGAACTGAGATACAATAAATTTCATGGCAAATACCTTAAACACAAGTGGTTAATACAAGTGTGATTAGAGTGAATTTTGACATCCTATCTTTTTTATTTATGATTTAATTGATTTTCAGAATTCATATAAACACTAAAAAGGAAGGGGAAAAACAAGAATTCATCAAAGACTTATAATAAGAAATAGGCAGAAAATGCCTAACAAAACATAAACATGCACCTGATTAAAAGTGAAAAAAAAAGAAAAAACAATTTTACTTGAGGGCCTAAAGGTAGTGAAATATGGGAAAATTAGATATATAAAAAAACCTGAATCAATTTTCACTAAGCAAGATGATGTTAGTTAGGTTTACAGACCAAATAAAACACCACGTTCAAATATGCTTACACATGAATTATATGATATGCATGTTACATAAAATTAGGATATTGATGTTCATGTAGGATATAGGAAACGAGTACAACTAATTGTGTTATAATACAAAATATACCTTAATGCGCATGAATAATATGTGTGGTCTTTATTCTCAACACGTGAAGCGGAAGTTAAAGGGATGGTACAGTATTGGTGGAGATGAGAATTGGGCTTTTAACTTTTTACGAGATACCAAGAAAACACTTATGGTATAGTACAGAGCACATCATTTTAAGAGGAATTCAAAGTTTATTTGATGAAAATCGGGTTTGGCATGACTAAAACATCCAAAAACAAAGAAAAACAAAGCGATCGTAAAAAAGTGTGGGTCCCACACTTATTAGAATCACTCTGTTTTGGGTATCTCAGCCATTTTAAAACCAATTTTCATCAAATAAACATTGAATTCCTCATAGAATTACATGCTCTTTCATATTTCGTAAGAGGTTTTTCATTATCTCATCAAAAAATGTTAGAAACCTGAAATTAGTTCTCAACCAAAACTATACGATCCCTTTAAAGCAAGGCAAGAGTGTTTTCATAGATCTCCTTAATTCCATCTGCCAGCAACTGGCACTCTCCGCTAGTACCTATATTGCTTTCCCCCTCTTCCTCCTCCTCCTCCCAAAACTGCTATATCACCCCACCTCGTGTTTACTATTGCTATGGGATATACCCACACTCCCGATACTAATGTGATTTCTACTACTATAAGAGCACAACAACAACTTCTTATACTACAACTATAATACTATCTCTATTACTGCTACCACTTTACAACTACAATGTATCACTATACTGCTACTGCTACTACTATTACTACTACTTCTATGTAAAACTGTATTACTTTAATCTACTAGTATACTGGACCCTCCTGTAAAACAGCGGGACCATAATGGTCCTCTTCGCTGAGCGAGGCTATCCAGCCGTATTATTTATGAGTTTTTGTATCACATGATTTGTAATGTTGATTTTTATATTTACGGAAATAAATTACCACCATACCATGTTTAATATTACTGCTACTATTAGGCCTACTACTACTACTACTACTACTACTACTACTTTTGCCGTTACTAGTACTACTACTTCTTCTGGCTACTACTACTACTACTACTACTGCTACTACTACTGCCACCACCACTATGTAGCTACCGACTATACGACAGCTGCTGCTGCTGCTGCTACATTTTCTCGACGCACTTTGACATTATGCTACCACACAATCATACTGCCACTGGATTATACTTAGAGTATTGCTTCTCTTATACTTTTATCATTACTACTGGTGTGGTTCTTTTTTACTACTAACTGCTGTGTACTACATCTGTCTCTACAATCGTTACCTTATTGAATAGTATTATAATTGCTATCACCATTATCGCGACTATTCTATCCGATTTGCTTTACGTTGTGTTGTTTTGGTTTATGTGTTGGTTTGTTGTTGTTGTTGTTGTTGTTATTGTTGTTGTTGTTGTTGTTGTTTTGGTTTATGTGTTGGTTTGTTGTTGTTGTTGTTCTTGTTCTTGTTCTTGTTCTTGTTGTTGTTGTTGTTGTTGTTGTTGTTGTTGTTGTTAGAGTTAGTGTTGTTTTTTAGGGCTGATAGGCCAATTCCTCTTTAGGGTATGACATTACTTTTTACGGTTAGCCTTAGGACTCATCCATAATATAGAATTATCTGCATCATTTTGCGTCATGCTTGCCAAATCTATAACAGTAAACAGCCAACCAGAACACAGAAAAGAAAAAGACAAGTATCCAAATTATCCTAATCAGACAGTTTAACAATATTACTTCATGAGAGCTGGACTTATTGTTCTTTCTTAATTTCTGACTCTATCAAAACCGTTGAGCATACTATCATTATATCCTCATGTCGCTGAATAGTGAATACCACTTGATATCTATTTACTCAAACTTTGCAGTGTAAACATGAACAAATTTTTGCTGATTCATCGTGCTCAGAACGGAAGGTCGCCTAGATCTTCGAACACAGCTGCTATATAGCATTTTCGTGCGTGCCAGGTCTGTTAGTATATATGGGGGGTGGCTTGGTTTCAGACTATATTTGATATTGTCTGGGGGAAGTTTTGTACTTTGGCCGTCTGCTGTATACCTGATCTATTCAAACGGTAAACCGAAACACCTGAAAGAATACATAAAATTTTATGCAGAATCAGAAAACGGAACTTATGTGTACTAGAATTATAATACATCAACTAAAGATATCTTTCTCTCGCTCGGTCTGCCTCTCTCTCCCTATCTCTCCCCCTCTTTCTCTCCCTCACTTTCTCCCCCCCCCCTCTCTCTCTCTCTCTCTCAATCACTTCAAGAACCATTTGGTTAATTATCACCAAATTACTGTTGTTGATACTTTGCTCAGGAAAGATGATGAGGATATAATCCTGCTCTTAACATATTGTTGATTTTGTGTCCAAGCTGAAATCACACTTCATTCGTGGAATGCTACTAATACAGCCTCCGAGTTATTCAATTGCCCATAGGGTTAAAACGCGACTCAGTCACGTGCATGACTCTACTGAGTGAGCGACTCGTTAAAATTGTTTAAACTACCGATATGGCGTGAAACGGAGAAAAGGAACCACACGAAAGTTTACCAAACTTGATGATGTCTGTACATTTTTTTCTGTTCCGTTTTCCTTAATCGAATCAGTTTAGAAACATTACAAATATAGAATAGTACCAAGAGAAAATCATTTGCAAAACAACCACTGAAGAGAAATTATCATGCTAAGGGGAAAAACAATAACTGGTTTCATATTCAAAACTTCGGTAACTATACAAAAGATAACCATTTATACGCAAACCATTTTGCTCTCATGAATACAATCTACCTCCTACAAATAGATCCTGACAATTCGGTTGATTTGATAAACTTTTTGAACGGTGAAATTTGAAGCTAAACTGAAATAGCTCCCCTCCCCCCTCCCCCCTCCCCCCCCCCCCCGCCCTTTTTCCGCGTGACCCCCGACCCCGACCCCTGGACGAGGTAAAGGAGGCAAATTAAGGCTTGGCGTGGGATAGTCTGGTTTCCAGACCCTTTGCCAACTGGACTCCGCGGCGACGAAGTCGCCGCCTTTGGAGGCGCGACAAAATCAACTTAAACTATACTAGTTTTCGACGTTGAGGGCGTTAATATCATGAATAGCGAAATAGTATGGGCAGAGGGTCTGGAAGCCAGACTAGGCGTGGGAGGAGCTAGAGCGTCATTGCAAGATTCTTCGTGATATCCGTCAGACCAATTTTCGAGCGCAAGATATTTGACTGCGTACTCTGACCCTTTAAAAAGGCTACACGTGAGCTCACGTGGAACTTGACTCCTCAATAAATCACACACGGAAGCCAGTGTGTCATGTTATTACAATCAATCACGCATGCACGAAGCCTCTAAAGTACATCAAGCAGACTCGAAATGTAGTGTTTCTAGAATCATCAACAACGAGGTGCGCAAACGTATTATTTCAGGCAAATCGCGCATCCACCGCACTTCGCATCGGGAATCATGTGTGTACGAAGGTCATATATCTAGACACGTTCACCAAACATATTTAGCAAATGTATTGATCACGGTATACTGAAGCCCGGAACGGCAGTGAACTTGATCTAGTGATCTCGTGCGAAATCGCATCTAAGCAGAGTGTCAGTCAGCCTTTTCAGTGCCACTGCCGAAAGTGCACCTCTATACCGATTGTGTAGATTCGTGTGTTTGCTTCCCTATTTTCCCCCTCCCCCGAAACTTCTAGATCTCAATCAACGATAAAACTTGGCTTGATAACATCATGGCAGGGTGCTGTTCTTTCACCACGGTAGCTGTAGGTGGTTTGGCAGGTAAGTTTATGCTTTTTGCTTTCTTTCAGTTTGATGAACAATATGCTTGATCCTCTTCGCTCTCATCCCAGTCCACCGTATCGATGGAAAAGGCCTTCTCTACTCGGGTTGATCAGGAAACTTCAACAGGTATACGAGTGCAGTCTGGTGCGACGACGTACGTGGGCACTATATCCGAATGTGTATTTAGGTCATCATATTCGATAGTTTCCTATGTAGTCCTTTTGGTTCTGTATTTCTATTGTGTGTGTATTTTGTGTGAGTTTCCGCGGTGGTGCTTTTGATGCAAGTGACGAAATTAATATAGCCGTTCTACTGCATAGCGCTATCCTGGAAAACCCGTGCGAGATTCGCTCATCACTAATACAACAAGAAAGACCACTTTTCGAGGTAATTAGCAATATCTACCTGAAAGAGGGAAAGAAATTTAATAACGTAATGAGAAACCATTGTTCTAACATACTGTGACTTCTTATCTTATTTACATGTTTTATTTATGTTGATATTGTATAAATTACCAGTACTGCATGTTTTTCTACTTATGTAATATATTGCATTTGTCATTGCTTATAGGGCCTACATTTGGAATTTTGGTTTGAATTTGTATTTGTTTGAATGCAGAAATAGATCAAACCAAAACCAAACTCAAAAGTCAAAGCGTAATGATCATGGAGGAGGTATCGCTAGGTATAAGATGAGGGCCCATGCGCATCACCCCCGTACACGGGGGGGGGGGGGGGAGAGGGGGAGGGGGAGGGATAGGAGGGGCGCTATAATAAAGGGGCGGGGCGTAAAGGGGCGGGGCGCTAAGGGAGTGTAAGCGCAATCATGTTTATAGGGCTGGCAGTCTTCCAGACATGATTTTGACCTAATGCACTGACTCCAGCTACACTTATGCAAACAGTTCTCCAATGTTTGTTACATTAACATTCCTCGCCAGATTTGAATGACTAATGTTGATGATGGTAATTGAATCTACATTTGGATTGGCAGTATTAATGATAATGATGATAGAATTACCATAAACTTGTCATTATTCTTCAACTATCTAATCACTAGTGTTATAAATAACAAAATGACGGTACACTGATGAAAATTTTGAATCCTGCACGAGGATTTGTTACCTTTCATCAGCAATTTTCTTTTCGTTTCTCTAGTCCAAAATGATCCGTTTCAAACTCAGCTGACGATTTTACCCCTACCCCATCCCCCTTCCTTGCTGCAAGAAGACGAACTTGTAGAGGGCTGTGTAAGGGATTTTAGGGGGTTTTTTTCCCGACATGTTTGTTAATTCACAGGTCAGCAGTTGCGATCTTAACAAATTTAATTTGTAGAGGGAGACAAAGAGAAGAAACTCGCACCTGATTTTAGTTTTGCTGTCGATGTCCGATGTGTTGTTGTCACTTGATATAAACTTTTCTCCGCCCATATAATGGTAACATTTTTCTGTACCTTATTAAAATAGTTTTTGAGAGGAATGTATATTACAAGTTCTGCCTTCTATTCTTCCCCTTCATTTTTCAACATTTGGAAAAATATTATGTAAATATCACGTAACTTAGCCTCTCAATGTATTGTGTGTTTGTATTGTATGTCTATATAATGTATATAGAATATGTATATTACTTGTTAGCATTTGTTTTATATACATTCATATTATTTGATGAATATTGAAAATAAATAAATGAAATGAAATAAAATGAAATGAAAATTGATGCTGATAACATTGATGACGGAGGTAGTAAAACTTCGATAACAGAAGGAAATCGGTCTGCTACCATGGAGTTACAAAGCAAGGGTCAACTTGCTTATTTGAATATTCATAAGGACTGGTCAAAAATGTTTTCCGAAAAAAAAAAGTGAAATTTCAAAATGTCATAACTTCCTTATTTCTTATCCGATATTAGACATTTTTTGTCAGAAAAAAAAAATAAAGTGAAGGGAGGAGTGACTTGCGTAGAGATAGAATAGAATTAGAAAGGGGAGAAGGAAAGGAGGTGTTTGCCTGTTTGTTTACAAGCAGAAATCTCTCTCTTTGCCCCCCCCCCCTCTCTCTCTCTCTCTCTCTCTCTCTCTCTCTATCTCTCTCTCTCCTGCAGTTGCAATCTGCTTCTACTTCTTCAGACGCTTCCTGCAGGGAGGGCGCTGTTACAGCAAGGCGCGACTTGACGGCAAGACGGTGATCATCACGGGATGTAATACAGGCATCGGCAAAGAGTCGGCTAAGGACCTAGCCAAGCGAGGTGGGCGTCTGTACTTTACCATTGTAGATATGCGTGTTATATTACATTTTCATATTCATTTCTTTTATATTTTAAACATGGATTCTCCTAGAAATAAAGATTTTCCATAGTCATGTTGTTGTTGTTGTTGCTCTTTCAAAAGTTGTGATGCCTTGTTTTGACGGGGCTCAAAATCAACATTTCAACATTCTTTTTTTCAACATCTCTTGGCAACCTTTTGTCTAACTCATGTTTCAGGAAACCATGCAGCCTTATGAGGAGAATATAATCTAATCAATCGGCATTCAATGGGTATTATTAGATTTGCGGGATCAGTTCCTAAGGGTGTCCAAACCTTGTATACCACTTACCATGGCTCCAGACCATCTGCACGTACTATTATTTTTGCTTAAAATATTAACGCCCTCTAAGTAGTAAGTACACAAGATGTAGCAGGTTAATCCTCCTCCTCTTCATAAGATATGGTTAAGACATCCTTTGTATTTGCTTCCCATAAAGGAGCCCGTGTCATCATGGCGTGTCGTGACCTGAAGAAGGCCGAGGAGGCTCAGCTATGGGTCATCAGAGAGTCTGGAAACAAGAACGTAGTGGTCAAGAAACTGGACCTGGCCTCGATGAAATCCATCCGGGACTTTGCCGCCGAGATCAAGAGAGAGGAGAAACATCTGGAGATCCTGCTCAATAACGCAGGTATAATATTGTATGAAAAACAGCATTTCTACCCAGCAGTTGACCAGTCTATCCCATTCTGTCCACCCACAGAGCGCCATCAACGTTAAGCTTTCGATTAACCCTTTGTGCGCTTTGAATGTCCAATTGGCACAAAGCACTGTACACAAAGTCCAAAGTCCCTCACACAAGAGGGTTGAAAAAAGATGGCAGTTAATTATATTGATATACCGTGCACGTTTACTAGAAATTCATACATGATAAAGAAAGGTTCCTGTTTATGAGCATCGGTGATGAAATCATTATCATGTCCTGAAATACAAAGAATTCTTTAGTATCATGTTAAAAGATACACATCACATAATTACCTATTACTTCAGTGGAAACATGATAGTACATTGTACACGGTAGGCTTGGCAATGATTCTGTTGGATGACTTTTTACCCCTCTAGGAATCATGATGTGTCCTCATTGGAAGACAGATGACGGGTTTGAGATGCAGTTCGGGGTGAATCACCTGGGTCACTTTCTCCTGACCCACCTCCTACTCGACCTCCTTAAGGCATCAGCCCCGAGCCGCATCGTCAACGTGTCGTCCAGCGCTCACAAGTTCGGCAAGATGCATTTTGACGACATCATGCTCGCTAAGAATTACAGTTCCATGGCCTCCTACGGCCAGAGCAAGCTTGCCAACGTTCTCTTCACCAGGGAGCTAGCCAAGAAACTGAAAGGTAAACAGACTGTTGAAGATTTTTAAGTGAATTCAAAATTTGACTCCAAGTCACGTCATTAAATTTGTTTTCTCCTAACATCAACAATTGAACCACTGTAACCATTCTCGATACGAAAAATTTATCGGTGTTAAGTGCTATGCCATAAACAGAAATGTAAGATTCGCGCCGTTGCATATCATTATTTTGTTGATGAGCAGCACATGACATAGAGCATTTTTTTTGTCATAACGTGTCACCATATCCACAAAATAATTAAATTTAATCTCAACATGTCAATCCAGTTTGATCTGTTAGGCCTTGACCATAGCCGCATCCCGAATCACGCCAGTTGGTGTACGAATTTCTTATTTTCCAGCTTTTGTAAAGGCCTTGGATAGGACTACAAACCAAATGTCACCCGGATCACGTCTGTAACCACATGATAAGCAGTAGTATTCACACCAACCCATGTAGCGTACAATGTATGCATCGTACATTGAAAGCCAAGTATAGAATGAATATTAAGCCCGTGTTTATGTTTGTTTGTTTGTTTGTTTTCGATCCAGGTACGGGTGTATCGTGTTACTCCCTTCACCCTGGTGGGGTAGACACCGACCTCCAGCGCCATTCTGGTACCTATGGCATCATCCTGAAACTCCTCATGCCGGTTATGCGTCTCTTCTTTAAGACGGCGGAGCAAGGGGCACAGACCAACATCTACTGCTGCGTGGATGAGAAGGCTGCCAACGAGACTGGCCTCTACTACAGGTGCGACAATTTCTTTGACGGGTTATACCAATTCTTGTCATATTAATGTACTTATGATATATTGTTATCTACAATTCCTGATTATATTTCATAATATTGGTTTGTGATCATTTTACCCACATACAGTCGGAGATAATATAAAAGGAAGACAATACTTGTAAAACCGACTTTGGTGATATTATAACCTTTACAGTTTTCTAATTTTTCATTCTTTTTGAAAATATATTCCCTGCAATAATGAAGTAGGACTAACTATATATATATATATATATATATATATATATCAATTTAAAGTGTAGCATCTAGCGAATCCATATCTGTCAAAAGAAAAGAAATGCCCTCGTGATGACGAATCACATTTATTCATTGAGTGCTGTTATCATTTATTCAGAATCATTTTGGGGTTTTGTCGGCACTGGTTGCTTCACAACCACCGATTATTCGGAGCTTCTGCTAGAATCATTTTTTTTTTTTCGTTTAATGCCCGTTTGGTCTACTTCTCACTTCTTCTGATGACCAGTTTACCTACTTATCGTTTCGTCTAATGACCTGGGGCCCATTGCATAAAACTTACCATTGAATTTCAATGGTAACTACCGTCGAAATTAAGCGTCACAGCCAATCAGCATCAAGGATTACAAGATTTACCGCTAATTTGAAGACTTACCGCTAGAAAGGAGCGGTAAGTCCAGCGGTAAGGGTTTTATGCAACAGGGCCCAGATGGCCCAATTGCAGTTTTGTCTAATAAACTGTGGGTATTAGACGAAGTGGGCATAGCCCATCCGGAAGTATATAGGCCAACAAGTGGCAATTAGACTAAAAGGTCATTAGGCGAACTGGTTGTAGACGACACAGGATTAGATAATGTATGTTGAGACTAACTGGCTGTTAGACAAAGTGGGAGTAGACCAAGTGTAAGATCACCCCCACGACTAAATTGTGAATTAGTGTACATGTATTATAATCTCATTCTCATTTCTTTCGCGTTGTTTCTCATAGTGACTGTGCCCCGGCCTCTGAAAGCGCAGCTGCCAAGGACGACGAAGCCGCAGAAAAGCTGTGGAAACTGAGTGTTGAACTGGTTGGATTAGACCGGTAGTTTATAAATCCAATGCAACGATGAGATAGCAGGGGAATATGTCCGAAGATGGGGAAACATGTCCGAGGATGGAGAGACGTGTCCAAGGGTAGAGAAATATGTCCGAGGGTGGTGGAACGTAGGGTAGAGAGTTTTAGGAATGTGAGAAGCAAAGACGAGTTGTTGAGGAAGTAGTAAGAGGAAGGAGTAAGGCATTATATGGAAGAAAAAAGTGGGGGGTGAATGTGGAAGTAACCTCAGAAATTTGAAATAATGATTCTCCATGTCAAAACTTAAGTCGTATACTCGAGTATGCATAATATGAATTTATGAATAGCGAACTTATTTCGGAGATAATAATGATTGCTTTGGAATATCTGAGAATATATCATTTGAAGATAGAGAAAATAAAGTGTTTGAAAGAAACTGAGTAACACTGTCAAAGTTTGTTCCTCTTGGACTTGATTTCCTAAAGGAGAATCACATGGAAGTTTCTAGACTGGGTATATATAGGATGGTGGCAAAGAAACCCCAAAACAATCCAGCATTTGATTTTGATTTGATTTGATTTATTTCTGCATTCAATCAGATACAAATTGAATACAGATTTCAAAAGCTTAAAGACAAAGAATAGCAAGTGCAGTGAAATAAATCGATAGCAGTACACAAATAGATACACATAAGTGATTGCATTGAGTAGTATACATACACAAAAACATAAAATAAAATATACAGTACTTTTCAGTAAATGACAGAGATAATCGAATGCAGGAGACCACCATCGTAAGCGATTAAGCTTGAAATGGATGGGGGCATTAAAAGAATAGTTAGACAACTTCAATCCCATTCTTAAGGGTTATAAGAAGTGAACAAATAGTTGCACATTAAAAAGTCACTGATATTCGACTTAACAGTGTGCTTACTGTATGATTTGTTCTAACGCCAGGACCTACATATATGGAGATCGTACATTGCGTATACAAGTAGGAAGTCCGATCTTATATTTCCAGTGTAAAGCGTCATAGCCTCATATTTGGGCAGTGTCAGAGACAATTGTAGCATATCTACACAGCTCGGACGTTTTCAAGTGGGAAACACTCTTAAACTGTGATTGATTGGTACAATGCTGTCTATGTACCGTTCGTGCATATCTGCTAAAATGGAATACACATAGCTCGAGAGAAATTTTATGAATCGTTCCGGCTACAAAGAATTTTACACTTTCCTTGTTTTGACAGCATTCTGTGACCACTGTCACAAGTTCATTTGCTTTTGCACTGATCTGAATACATTTTCAATTTGTCTCTGAATGTTCGCTATTCCGGAGGTTTGTTATACCAAAATCCGAAAATGGAAGAAAGGGAGTTCGTTATTCTCATGGTTCGTTAGTACGCACCTTTTCAATTACGGATTAAGAAACCTCATTTCATTTTCGGATTAACGAAGCTTTGGAATAACGAACCTTATTTCATTACCGGAGTAACGAACGTTCGAATTAACGAAATAAATCTCTCTTCTTCTTTTTTAATCAACGAACTTTCAGAATAACAAACTTTATCTCATTTTAAAAAATAAATAGATGAATCTTCGGAATGACAAACCCAATTTCATAATCGAAGTAACAAACCGCCGGGATAACGGATCTTATTTTATTTTTGATGGATTGACGAACCTTCGGAATAACGAATCTTATTTCATTTTTAGATTAACGAACCTTCGGAATAACATAACGTACCTTAAAGTTTCATTTTTGGATTAACGCACATTCGGAATGATGAACCTAATTCCATTTTTGGATTAACGATCCTTTCAAATAACGAACTTTTGGAATTACGAGCATCACCCAATAGATTCGTGGTTGTCACAGAAATATAATCACTGGATTATTGTCATATATGCAATAATTTGCTGCCTTTCTTTTGCTTTTCATTGCTTTTAAAATGTATGTAGAAGAAGCATATTTGCATTTGCATAGGCATATAAGTCATCACATGTTTGAACATTTGCGAAACCTATGCCACATCTTTCACCTTTGTTTACATATACTTTTCTTGGTGAGAAACATACTTCATTGCAATTGATTTTACTAAATCTTCTACTGAAATATTCCTCTGGTTGTTTGAAAATGTCTGTAATTGTATAATTTGCTCAGTTTGCCATGTCTGCATATAATTGTATGTGGGTCTTAGGAAATGCACGGTATATTGATTTGATCTTTAGAACTGCTTAGAAGTGGAGCAGTAAACACGTAAACTTGAATAGATATTAGTTTTAATGTAGGTAATCTTTCTTCCCATCTGAAGTTTTGTTGTTTTTCTTGAGGCGAGGCAGTATTTGCAAAACCCATCATTAGCATAATGAGTGTGTAATAATTGTTCGACTGAAATATAAAACGTGCCTACCTAATGGGGGCAGAAAATCTATAAATTTGGCAAGTTTGGTAATTCGGTGTTTTTCGCACACGTTCACGCGTTACAGGCAAGACACAAGTGACCCGCATTGCATGTCATGCGTAGTCCGTTGTGAGTCGTGCATGCATCGTACGTCGTGCGTCATACGTCGTCCGTCACGCATTTTCCGTCTTGTTTAAACTCGTTGCATTTTCAGCTTCTCGAAAACCCCATGACGGATTTTCAGCACCGGTAGGTAGCATCACTATAGGTGAATATTATCTTAATTTGTTCAAATAGAGTGGCGGATACAGAGGGGGCGCACAGGGCGCCCCACCCCCCTCCCCCTTTATTTTTGGTTAAAACAAAAGAAATAAAAAGAACGAAATGGGGAGGAGGTGCGCCCCCCTTTAATTTTGCAAAGGCGCCTCCCCTTTACGGAATTCCTGGATCTGCCCCTGAAATGGGCATCATTGTCTTTCCTCCCCCCCTCCTCCCCCAAATTAGATAAAAAATGATGATATGAATCCTCTCTAGAACCAGAAGTGAAGGAACCAATAGAGCCCAATTTTCACATAATAAATTTTGTATCTTCTTCTTGAAAGAGCATGGTCAAATTGTGTCTACCGATAGAGAAACGAGTGCGCACAGTTATACAGGTAGCGGTATTGTCAGTTTCGTCACAGTGGATGCGATTATAGCTCCTTTAGCTCAGCACCAAAATTGAATTTTGGGAATAATTTGATTCAGTTTAATCCTACTGATAGGAGATTCTTTCGTCCCTTTAGAAGCTACATAACTCACCTGTAGTTATAAACTGGACGTCAAAGTTAAGCTTGCCCAGAGTTGAAAGAATCTGTGAAAACGGTACATTTAGCCTGAGTGGTGATTTCGTTGTTTCAATGTCCGCTCTTTGAAAATTCTCGCTAACTAGCACCTTGGGGTTTTTTTTTTTTTTTTTTTTTTTTGCTTTTTTAGACACCCAAATGTAATGAAAATCGATTCTTTTTTAATGACGGTAATAGCTTCAATGAAGATGGCGAAATTTTGTAAGGAATAGTTTTAACTGATAAGCAGGAAAGTTGTAGACTAGAATGGTGTTATATAGTCAAGTGACTGTACATATTAGCATTAATTTTGTACATATTGAGCATGAAAACTCATTCGGTGAAAAACACTATTTTAAAACAAGATTCATAGAATGGTGCCGGGAAGTTTTGCTTGTACATGGTTGCACTGGTATGGTTAATGAAGGATGCAAGACAGAGAAACTATTAACGATATTTGGGACAGAATAGGGTGCACATGGTTTGTTGTATCGTGTATTTTGTTGCGTCAGACATCGTGGCAACGATTTTCAACTATAACTAGCCTCTGCCTCTAAGTCAATAATAATAAATGCTCATATTTTAGAGCTCAGACAGGCGGTGCCAGTAACCTACCTGTAAGTGTGTGTTTTTACCTATATAAAGTATAATTACTATTTCTTGCCAAATCTTTTATTGTGAAAATTGTGTTTGTTAGATTTTGTCAAATCGATCTCGCCAGTGACATTTTGTGCATAAGTTGTTTCATTTCCTGTAATATGTTATTGTTTTGTGCCCGCATATCCCTGTAGTGTCATTGAGCTACTAAAGTAAAGTAAACTAAACTAAACTAAATTAAATGGAAAGGAAAGCTCAGAGACTTTGAATACGTCACATGACGGCCGCAGCACGTTATGCATACCTTGGGTATTCGCTGGTCATACAGCTTTCAACATCCGCCGGACAGTCGCTGGTAGCTTGTATGCCCAGCGTCCGTTGGATGGAGGCGCGGGCTTTTCTTCGTTCCTTTCAATATGCTAGTAATATACAAATATCGACTGCTACAGAGGGAGATTGTAAACTATTTGCACCGAGGTGATTTTTCAACAGGGCTATCCCGAGAAGAGGTCGAGGGACATAGTACTGTTGAAAAATCACCGAGGAAAAATAGCTTTGCCATGGCCCGAAAGAAAGCAGTCGATATTTGTTTTATATCCCTCTCGAGCATTTTACTATAGAGTGATGACAAGGTTCCCTTTTGGAAATCGGCAGTGCAGCAGCAGTGCGTGCAGCGCGTAGCGAACGACACCGCTGCGCTGTCAGCGCAGGGCCCCATTTCATAAAATGTTGATATGATAGCAGCTCTTGGTGGAATGGCAATTGTCATAGTAACAACAAGAATCCAGCCTCCTGATTGGCGGTTGCTATGGGAAGTTGCCATTCCAGCAAGAGTTGCTATTATATCAACTTTTATGAAATGGGGCCCTGGTCTTTGAGGAATTTTGAAAACAAAAAAAGAAGAAGAAGGTGTCTGCTACGCATATACGGTAGCCTTATTGACGACTATCATGTGGTGCGCGTTCATCAAAACGGGAGGCAAAGATCAAGTCGCGTGTAATAAAAAAAGTTGGCTCGTAGATATCCCTCGGCATTAACATCGGTGCCGCAGATGAGCGAATTTGCCTGACATAAACTACCATGATAATGGTATAGTATAGTCAGAACTATGAGACGTTTTGTGTGTTATCCCATCTTTACTCGGATGTTCATAACCATGAGGAGCCGGCCATCTTACCCTCGTCACCAAGTATTATTGGCAGCACTAAAAGTAAGTAGTCATGTGATACGGAAAAGACTGGTACAATTTTGCCCGACGCGTATAACATTATAACGTCTTTTGTTGTCACGGTATAGACGATTAGTTCGTTATTTCAATTCAGTTTAATTCAGGTCATTGGATCAATTATACTTCATGTGAAATCCATATTCATTTGTCCTCTGAAATAAAAACTTAAAAAACACGTTATACAACGTAACCATCGGAGTTCAAAATCTTAGCAGTGGCATAATAAAGATGTTTAATGTGCATTCCAGCGTCTTTTGTTAATTATGTCAGTACAATAGCCGTGATTGACGGAAGGATGCCATTCACATCAGCGTCTAATTTGTTTAGGTAGGTTCGTTTGTAAACGTATCAAAGTAATCTGAAGAAAAATGGTTGAAAATGCTAAAAGAATATAGCATGGCATATATATAGATATTCATTTAGCCACATAAGTGATGTTGAGGGTTTCATAAATCAACACAAGTCAGCATGTTATTGCATCATAATTCGATTATTAAACGCATATGTTATTTCAAACATGTCAATGATCAATTCATATGTGCTTTGACATGTTAATATTCTTTACACATGTGCACAATAAGAAATAATTGTGCAGAAAAGGCGCGATTTTGTAGGAAAAAGGACACAAACTTGCACCTTTCACGGTGATGTGCTGGCTCCAACTCAGTGCGGGCGCAAGTTTGCCACTGAGCATATAGTCTGCATGCATGGGTCGCATTTACAAGTACTGTCGATGAGTTAAGCGGCGAACAAATTGATGATCTCACCCAAATTACCTTTATTTACCTATAGGCTGTATCATATTTCTCGTACTATGACCATAGCCCAACTCTTATGTAAACATATCTTTTTTTATCATTACGAATTTATAATCATGAGAATAATAACATATTTCATGGCATAATTATCTGTAAGTATACACGTGGTAGAGAGGGTTATCAATAAGCAAATCGATTGACGTGGACAACAGTGGCCTTTAGACAATAAGCAGATTGTTACAATTATTTTTCTATCTACATGTATATTTAACTGAAGGAACAGAACGCATATACACATAGAATAAATAACGTAAAACTTTCCAGTAATTTAATTGTAGTTTAACTGAAAAGTATACAACACAAGGAGGATTTAACTGAACCAAAAACACAAACAAAACCGAGAATATCTAAAGGGACAGGAATAAGGGGTACGCGAATATATAGGAAAGTATAGAGAGCTAGAACAGAACAGAAGGGAAGGAAGGCGATAGTATAGTGTTCAGGAGTTGGGAGCTTTATGAAGGAAAGCAAAACAGACTAATATTATCGAAGTATTCCTATTTTAAACAATAACAATTTTCGATAAACCAATGGACATGATAATTAACATCCGAAATGTATACAATCAAAGTAATAATATCGGGCGATAATACAAAGATTGGGTCACGTGTCAGTAGCCAACATGATAGCTTTCATGGTCATAATTATATACAACTATCAGAGCCAAGACTTCTTGCCTTATGTTGCTTAAAAAAGCAAAACAAAAAAAAAACTTTGATACCCTTAAACCGCTACTAGAAACTTGCGGTCTCCTGAATGATTATTATAAAGAACTCCCAAATAATACATTTTGATGGAGTGCTTCTTCATATAAAATTTCATAGATAATGCGCCGACCTTTAATTCCTTTGTGAAATATACGGGTTACCCAAAATGTTCAAGTCACTTTAGACGGCTGCATATTCCATAAGTGTCCATGGAATAAATTCAGCGATAATGGATAGAAGTCGTCAATGTTGTACATAAAGTATTGACCATTGATTCATGAAATAAACGAGTTAAGTTAAAAAAGCAACAAAATAAGGTGTTGCAGGAAAAAATTGCTTTGTGAAAGCTCCGATATTTCATTCAATTGATATCTCTGTTATTATCCATATATGTTATCACTGGCACCTTTCACCTTTACCTTACAATTTCTGAGCAGCTTGTGGAAAAAAAAAACTTTTTCCAGAATTAAGGACCAGAAAACCAATTAAAAATACGATAAAAAAGACCCGTCTTACCTAAAAGAGGAAATGGATCTACGTGCAAAATGTATGAAAATATTATGGGAAAAGACTTTCAGATGATCAACTCGCGAATTTGAAGACTTAAATCTTGGGGTAGTTTATATCACTACACCAATCAAACAAAAAAGATAACCTGCAATCCACGTCTAGAATACATGGTGGATGTAATTATATTATATTTTTACTGCATCATTCGTTGGAAAAGCTGGATGATGTCATAAAAGAGTGATATGTTTCCTCAAATATCTCGCGGCACTTCGTCAGGTTATGGAAAATAAATTCAAATATATGTAGATTATGATACCAACCTCAAGGAGAGAAGTTACCTGCTCACAAGTGTGCTTATCTGGTAAAAGCAAAAAGGTCACTGCACGATTGCATGTCGAAAAATTATCATTGCCAGGAGTACTATCATCAGCGAAGTAAGAGTATACATATACATATGCATGTACACAATAAGGGGAAAAATGCTTCTTGAAAAAGGTCAGAAATATATTAAGACAATAGTAAGAGATTGCCCTGAAAACCGTAAGCAATTCTCTACTTATTAAAAAAAAATACACGCTATTTGTTGGTAGTCATTTCTCGTGGAATTGGGTCTATAAAGTGTAAGTTACAGCAAAGCAAAACGAAAAATAGAATTGAAAAAGAAGAAAATAGCAACTTATATCTAGCCGTGTCCATAAACTGAATATATCACCTACATGTCGCCACTTATCCACTTTTGCCATTCATCGTGATTTCATGGAGTTGAATAGCCAGACGGGATAGGATGACAGCACGTACAGCACCATACACACAAAGCTTTCTAGATTTCTTTGTTCGTCTTTCATTTCGTCGATATTCTTAGAGATGAGACTCGTTATCAATACTGGACGATCTGCAAGCATTCAAAGCATGAGATATAACCTAAGTAACAACAACAATTTAAAGGAAACCAAAACTCAAAGAACAATGTGGATTGAATGAAAGCAGCGACATTATTGGAACATATCTGTGAAAGTTTGAGGAAAATCGGACAATAAATGCAAAAGTTAAGAATCTTTAAAGTTTTGGTGTTGAAACCACTGGATAAGGAGCCTACTCCAGATTATGACATCATGTGTGGACAACAATATAAAGAAAATATAAAGAAAATTCAACATATTTTCACTTTTCTAGCTTAATGAATCAGCACTTGACTAACCTCTTTCAGAAAGCATGGGGAATGATATTACCCTTGACATATGTCGGTAACAAGTTGGTGGAATGCATAATTTTCATAGAAAATGAATTTTTGTGGAATTCTGCTTTTATTTTCTTTATATTTTTGTCCACACATGACGTCATAAACTCTAGAAGTCTCCTTATCCAGTCATTACAACACCAAAAATTTGAAAATTCATAAGTTTTGCATCGATTGTCCGATTTTCCTCAAACTTTCACTGATGTGTTCTCAAAATGTTGCCGCTTTCACTCAATCTGCGGTACTCTTTGGTTTTGGTTTCCTTTAAAATTACCGCACATTGTGAGCATCTCTCTTGTCTGATATTGGGTAGTTAACATTTACAAGGACTTGACTCACAACCAATAAAACTAGACCAATAATAATGTTACACCTAAGATTAATTAAACTGTTATGAGTCTGAAATAACTAAATCTAAGGGTGCAAGAAAAAAAAAGATTAAGTTATCAATTATCATTCTTTGAGATTACCAAGATATATTTTTTTATTATGAAAATGATAATATTCTATGCAACATGTTCATATCATAACTGAGTGTTTGATGGAGGCATCTTTTCTATACATTCTCGTATTCAAGAAGAGGGAGGGCGATTTCCCCCCCCCCCAAGATTTTCGTGTCTCAGTGGAATTAATCCTTCTCCCACACCCGTGTCTAATACATAATAGATATGTAAGTTATATCATGGATCTATACATGGTTATATCTATTGCATGGCAACAGTGAAGATTTGAACAGCTTAAAGGACAAGTTCACCTTCATAAACATAAGGATTGAGAAAATGTAGCAATATTAGTAGAACACATCATTGAAAGTCTGAGGAAAATCGGACAATCCGTTCAAAAGTTATTAATTTTTGAAGTTTTTGTGCAGTAACCGCTGGATAGAAGACTACTGCAGTGCACGATGTCACATGCGTATACAACAATATAGGAAAATAAAAAGAGAATTTCACAAAATTTCATCTTTTGAAAAAAGTACACATTCCCTTGACTCGTTACCGACATATGTCATGGGTAATATTATTCCCCCTACCTTTAGAAAGAGGCAAGTCAAATGCTCTTTTATTATGCGAAAAAAATGAAAATATGTTGAATTTTCTTTACATTTTCTTTATACTGTTGTACTCATATGACATCACAAGCTGTAGTAGTCTCCTCGTCTAGCAGTTCCAACACAAAAATTTTAAAAATTCATAACTTTTGCATCGATTGCCCAATTTTCCTCAAACTTTCACTGATGTGTTCTACTAATATTGCTGCATTTTCTCAATCCTTATGTTTATGAAGGTGAACTTGTCCTTTAATGACGATCTACTCCAAAATGTATATGGCATATAAATGCCTATTCCAAGTACGATACACCATTTTGATATGTGAATATGTATGATATATGTATTTTGTGAATAAATCAAATCAAATCAAATCAAATCAAATCAAATCAAACCACAGACGAGGTCGGATCGATGTCACACATCCCTTCGGAGGGGATCGCGGCGATCTATTCTCGACAGCGAGGTGGACTACGCCCTTAGGCAGGACATGGGGAAGGACTTCCGGAAGCGCATTGTCACTATCTCCACCCTCGGGATGAACTTTGACATGGTGTACGGAGAATGGCCTGGCGTGAATAAAGAAGGCAATGAGTGTCCAGTGGTCATCTGTGTCCACGGGATTCCAGCCACATACGGAGCGTATCGTCCAATCGGCAGCCGCATGGCAGCGAGAGGTTTTCGAGTGTTGGCTGTTAATTTTCCAGGTGAGCTAAAGAAGGACACCATCACGCCTTGTTCAGTTGAAATAAAAGCTAAACACCATGCTACTGGACATTCAAATTGAAACAGTAGAAGTTTCATCAAAAAGGGAGAGCCTGCAATAAAGTATGGAGGGGAACATGGCACCACAACACTCATTAGACAGGGTACAGTGCAGTCAATGACAGTGAAAATTGTTGAAAATTGAGGATGCACTCAACGCAGGTAATCTGTTGCCACTTTCAAGAGAACTAAATGTCTTTAAGCCGTCAAGTCCATCTGCAGATTTGATTTGATTTGATTTGATTTATTTCTGCTTAATTCCCTTGCATCAGATATGATTTTGTACAAGTCATTTATAACAAATAGTATATCGACACATAGTTTTTAGTACAAAATGAAACAAATACAAACAGCTTAGGGAAACAGAAGGGTCTCCAAAATAAGCCGTGGCTTGACGGTATGGAGACCCTATACTTAGCTACTCTGGATAGAATAAGGGATAGAGAAAGGGGGAAGGGTAGGGGGGGGGAGGGAAAATTACAGAGTGTATATGTACCACTCCTACTACTTTGCAACTACTTTACAGTTATGATGATAAATGCGTCTGCTATTGAATTTGACACGTTCAGTATGCAATTTTCTTTCCCGGTCCAAAATGAACTGCTTCAAACGCACCTCATGACTACTTCTCACCCCTCACCCCTTCACCTTGCCGCAAAAGACTATGAGGCTATAACTTTGAAAGGGCTAGTGCTTTGTCGTCGATGACCGATGTGTTGTTGTTGCTTAATACGTTTCTATGTATAAAGGCAACATTTTCTAAATTCATTAACGATGATCTTGAGGGATTGAATATCAAAGCTCTGCTTCTTAGCTTCCTCTCCATTTTCAACATTTTCTGCATTATCTAGTTGTTATCATGCATCTATATAGGCTTCATAGTTTATCTTCTGTTCATATTATATTTCGATATAGGCAACAAAGAAAATGTATATTGCCTTTTGCATGATGTGTCTTGTACACGTATATTCTTTGTTGAAAATAAAAATGAATGAGCCATATTAGTCGAGATAGAAATAAAAAGAGAAACCTCAAATGGCAATACACCTTGGTATTGCCAACTTTAGATACACTGTTAGTTATATGAAAGGTACTTTAACCTAAAACACAAACTAAGACAAGGAAATTCAGGGAAACTTTTGAGTTACCAAAACTTTATATTATCTTTAATCTTCATCCCGTCCCAGGAAACGGTTACACAGAGATCGACGCCAGAAGCCCCTACGACTACACCACACAGCACAAGGCACAAATTGTCAAGGCGTTCATTTTTGCTCTTAAACTGGAAAGGTCATTGACTTATGACGACCAATTGAAAGAAAAAATTGATAAATGTAAGTAAGCATAAACAAGATATTACGGTAATTCAGCTCCTTTTACACAGATCAGTATCATTGTCACACAAGCTTAGACAAAATTTGTTTATTTTGTTCAGTTGCTATGTTTGTTTTAAATTTTCCATCTGAGAAGATGCTGGATAGCCCATGTCCAGCTGGACTAGTAGCCGTACTAGCTGGTCTTCCATGGGGGCCCAGCATGATATCTGTTCACATAGTAAGACTGGTTGACATATCGAGTAGACCAAGTGTATGAAATAAGAGAACAAACTAGCTAAGTAAGCTCAGTGATCAACTGAGTGTAATCAATGATAACGATAACAATACAAGCATGTTTGATACAATGTATATAAAGTGATTATATATATATAATATACATTATAAAAAAATTGAGCGTACTGAAAAAATAAAGCTGGTGTAGATGAATAATACAAACTGAGTTGCAAAGTGCGCAGCATCAGTAATACAACCAGTAAAGTCCGAAATAGGTCTTAGGCACTTGCATTGCTGTTCTTGACAAAAAAAAAACAACAACAAATCAATAAACATTAAACAAACAAACATCAGATAAACACACAAACAAACAAAAACCCGACAAACGTTCGAGATTGATTCATAGTATGAGAAAGGTTTCGTTCCTGTTTTACATTCGTTTTGACAGTTTTACAGGAAATTAGGTATATGTGTTCATGTGTTCCTGATCCTTTTGACTTAATAGAGTTGCTATGGTGATTGGTCACTCTTCAGGCTGCATGGTGGTCACTAGCATGGCAGCTGACCCCGAGCTGGACGGAGTGGTACAGTCCGTAGGAATGATCTGTGGTACTGGCACCACACCGAGCAGGTCAGTCTAATCATTAAAGGGATTGTACATATAATTTTGGTTAAGATGGGGACTAAGGTTTTAACTTCTTGCGAGATAGTCTGAAACATTTTTTTTTTAAATATTAAGAGCATACAATTCTTAGAGGAATAAAGAGTGTATTTGATGGAAATCTATTAATGCTAGTCAGTACCAGCCTTGCCCTATTTTTATGTCCTATCTCAATTCTGTCTTTTAAGTGGGCTTTGGAATGTTTTATTCTGTATCGAATCTAAAATTCTTGTGTTAATTGAATTCCTCAGAGAGGCCAATACAAGCATTGTCTCATTAATAGGCCCCTCCATTTTTCGCACATTACAACGATATTTATTTTTGATTAATACATTAGTGACACCGTTTCATCAATGGTTGGCTGTTTTTGAATAGGGCCTATATACTGTGATTATTTCTCAATGCATTGTTTCCATCATTCTTTGTTCTATAGAGTCAGTTGTATGTTATACAATGTGCCGAAAAATACAAATGAACTTGAATTGAATTTAATTGAATGGAATTGAATTGAATTGAACTGAATTGAATTACATTGTATTGAAGTTTCTCTCTTTTTCCTTCTCTCATAGGATGCAAAAGCGGTATGCAACGATTCCATACCTTCCTTATCTTCTGTACAGAGCAGTCTCTCTTCCCATCATTGGACCAGTCATTCTGCATATAGTTTCCAACATGATATATCGGCTCGGCTTCAGAGGAAGAACGCGGGAAGCACAGGTTCTTGCCATTCACGAAACAGCTATGCAACGATTTGATTTGGTAAAACAAAATTTGGTATTAGCTTTGGTATGACAAAAGCATTGACACACATGACCCCGAATTCCCGAGGAGGTCAAATCCGTGTTTGAATAAAGTAAATGGGCGATGTTCCTCATGTCGAAGGTTCGAAAATCCGAAAACAAAATAAAGTTCGTTATTCCGAAGGCCCGTAATTTCGAAAGACACCACTTTCCTATACCTATAGAAGAGTTTAGTTCATCCGAAAATGAAAAAGAATTCGTTAATCCGAAAATTTGTGGTGCTAATCCGAAGATTTGTTATTCCTGAAATACAAAAGGTTCCTTACTAAGGTTCGATTAAGGTTCATTATCCGAAAATGTAGAGACTATACCAAAGAATTTTACCGAAATCACCTTCGGAATGATTGACCCTCCGAATACAAAACTCTTTTCATTTTCGGTTTAACAAACCTTCGGAATAACGAACCTTGTATCGTTTTCATAATAACGAACCTTTCGAGCTTGCTTTTGTCTGTTTACTAGATAGGTTACTCAACGTTATTTCGAAGGTTCTGTAATCCTATAAGGTTCGTTATTCCAAATACACAATTTCAAATGAATTACGCAATATCTTTTATATTACATTCCAAAATGTCGTCATGAATCGTAGTAGTCTCTTTATCCAGCAATGACGGCACCAAAACTTTAAAAATGCAAAGCTTTTGATAAAAGGCAGATGGGAGAGAGTTAATTACCATAATTGTACCGAAATAAATACAATTCTCGGATTTTCACAATTTTGTTTTAAAGGAACATTTGGTAAACATGGTCCACAGTACAGGTTCTGGAAATTACCTGCTACCTTTTTTTTTAAATAAAAGTAATCTATCTCGTAAGATTTAATGTGTATTGCCCCGTGCAATAATTCCGTAGATGAGATATGGAAGTATCTATGGAAGTATCAATGCGAATCCTATGTAATTTTGTGCTTCTTGTCAGTTTATCGAGGATTTGAAAGAGTTGAGAAGGAAGCAGTTCCCACTCCTTCTCTTCTACTGCCTGGATGACACCGTTTTTGAACCAGACAAGATTCATGTTACCATAGCAATCCTTGGCATCACTGAAGATGGAGTCAAGACTTATGATGCCGACAGCCGATCACTCGAAAGCTTCCAAGGTATAAAGACAGTTCACTTTCGTGCCGTATGATGCCGCAATGTCGGGCTTCCATACCAGAACTGTTGTATTGTTGTACATTTATATATCAAATCCATTTCTGCATTATGAAGGAATACTTTAGAACGTGTTAGCTCTGAACATATTTTCATATCAAAATATCCTTTCTTAATATGAAAACAGGGAAAGGAGATTCATATATAGTTCTAAGTGCTATTTTTTCCTGTCAAACATACAGAAGGGACACTGCAAAGAGTGGTCTGCTGTGAGAAGGGATCACATCGATTGCATTTCACTCAACCGGAACTGACCGTCAATGAGCTCGTCTCCTTCCTATTGGTACTACAGATAGAAGAAGCGGGCTGACTAGATTCCAAGGAGGGGTGGGATGGATGGGAACAGAAAGTATTTCTTCACAGGCTACAGTTCCCTGTAGTTTTGAAGTGATATGTCAATTTGGAAAGAACTGACTCGAATATTGCTTCCAAATGGTGACTGAGAAATCGTTATTTTCGTCACGTGCTCGTTGATATACAGGAAGATGTAATGTTACCTAGTGTGACTGGAAAAATAAACATGTACGTAGTAATCATAAACAGAATTACTTTGGTATGGCTGTGAGTGTCTTGGGCATTTTCTTTTTTCATGTACTTTCGGAATTTTAAATATTCCATGAAAATCAAACCAGCCATTTTCTATACCGAGTCCCTTACGCACCTATACAAAACATATCATGCAAAAGAAATGCATATATTCCAGTCATGTTTACCTGGATTAATGTATTGTGTAGCTGAGAATACAGGTATATGATTACTAAATGTTCTTTTGTTGCTTGAATTTTTCTTTAATTTCTGCATCGTAAAGTCAGTCGGAACATTTGATCATGTGGTGTAAATAATATATTCATCTCCCACATGTACCCACAGATTTTTTTTTTCATTTGATTCATAAGAACCGCAAAAAAGCTGTAATTAAAAGCTGAAAAGGTATACATTTGTGTGAAAACACAAATCTTTGTGTTTTAGGACCGCATCACTGTATCAGAACCCAATTTATGGTAAGCCAATGTAAGTCAGTGCCAAGAGCTGTCACTTGGTGCATGTGTATAACGTTTATCTACTGTACATATATTAATTGAATATAATGGGTTTGATACTGACGTTGCTCTCAAATGCACCGTATGCTATTTCACTATGGCACACCATGTTACCATGTTTAGACTGTCATTGTGTGTTTTGGGGGTAAATCCTGACAAAGGTCGTATGTATAGACCGAAAGCTGAGAGCTATACGTCCGTTTCAAAACTAATTTCTTTCACATAGACCTATGATATCATTATGTATGAAATATGTGTATATATATATATGTGAAAGAGATCACCGCTACAACAGCTTTTTGGCTTCTCCTCTATTCATAACTCTCTGCCCCAAAAAGGAACGTATGCTAAAGAGTTGAAAGGTTGGTCCGTCGGGTATTCGAGCTTGGGTCTGCCTGAATCGCTATGACGTCTCCGTGGCCGAGCGGTTAAGGCGTTGGCGTTCCATGCCAAAGACCCGGGTTCGATTCCCGGCGGAGACCAATTTTTCAACTCTTGCGCTTTTCCAAAAAGGAGGAACAGTAACAGGAGTAACGATGTCAAAGCTACTCACCGATTTCTCCTCCCTTTCTTATATATCACATATGCATTGATGACTACTGCTTGTCTTCTGTTGTTGAGGTAAGACCTGAGCCACTGGAGTGCAGTTGCATCAATTCTAAAATCTTTCCTCAGTCTCTCCAGAAGGATAGTATGGTCAACAGTATCAAAGGCAGCTGTCATATCAAGTAGAACAAGGGCAACTGCCTTCCTGTCATCAATTGATGTAAGGATGTCATCTGAGACCTTCAAACGTGCTGTCTCAACGCTGTGATTCTTCCTGTATGCTGACTGAAGGCATTCATAGAGATCATTACCTTGCAGATAAGCTGTCAGGCGACTAGCTACAATTTTCTACTTCACTTTGGCAAGGAATGGTAGGTTTGATACTGGGCGATAGCTGGCTAGTTCATTGTGGTCAAGTGTAGATTTCTTCAAAACTGGCGTAAGATAGGCAAGCTTCAGGCTGTCTGGGACTATTCCATCATGATGCATTAATCAGACCAGTGATAGGTATGGCTAGGAGATCACAATGTTGCTTAACAAGAGCTGTAGGCACGGGGTCAAGTGGACATGTCTTTGCAGGGGTCTTGCGAATTATTCGCTTGACTTCCTCAAGACAAGTAGGAGGCATCACAGACATATGAGCATCAATACTACCTGATGATGATGTCAGGGTATGTGACAGCTTATGTGCATGCTGTTCATAGTCCATTGGTCGAGATGCCGGCATATGCTCCTGGATTTTCTCAATCTTTCCAGTGAAAAAGTGAGAGATATCAATGACAAGGTCAGCATCAGGTATATCTTGTGGCAGTTTCTTTGTTACTGGAGCTTTCTGATGAAGAAGTTGGCTGATTATGCCATGCAGGGCCCTTTGATCATAGCCACATTCCAATATGAGATTGTTCCAAAACTTAGACTTCGCCGCTTTGAACAAGTCTTGAGTGATGTTCCTATGTTCCTTGAAGCAATGTTTATCAACAGATAACCCTGTCTTTCTCCATTTCCGCTCAAGTTGACGTCGCTTTCGCTTAGCATCAGCTATATCTTGATTGTACCAAGGAATGACAGGATGATCAGTGACAACACAGGAACGCTGTGGTGCATGTTTTTCAAGGAGTTTTTTCATAACCATGCAGTACTGAAGTAATAGAGTCTCAGCAGATTGTGATGTACCGGTATCTGATGATAATATCTCAGATTTCTGAATATCCGAGTTGAACTTGGTGGAATCAATTGCCTTTATCCGACGAAATTGAATCTCTCTCTTAACTGCCTTTGGCTTCTGAAATTGCATGTGAAATTACAGTGAATAGCTGAGTGGTCTGACAAAGACTCACCTACACCCATCAACAGTCTCCAAGCACTCTTCTCCAACCCGTGCAATAACTAAATCCAAAGTATGGCCAGACTCGTGGGTTGGCCCATCAACAAACTGCTGAAGGTTATGGTCCTTGAGTAACGACGTAAGTCGCCTTATCTCAACAGAATTCTCATTCTCCCAGTGGACATTAAAATCTCCAAGTATAAGTAGTTTGCCCGTGAAAAGAACATACTTATCCAGGAGGGAAGAGTATTCTTGCATAAAGTCAGTAAAGCTGGACTTATTCTTAGGAGAGGGCGGAGGGCGGTAAACGATCACTAGTTTGAGAACAACACTGTCGTAACTCACGCTACATTCAGTCACTTCAAAGGATCTGGGTTTGTCACGACCGCAACCTTGAGGCTACACAGTGAGACTGAACTTATGAAGCAGAGCAACCCCACCACCTCTCCGATGTTCCCTAGGAACGCTGATGAGATTATATCCTGCAGGTGTGATATTCCCTGCAGCTACACAGACATTTTCTTTAAGCCAAGTCTCAGTCATTGCCAGTATGTCTAAATCATGATCCATCAAATGATCAATAATGAGGTCAGATTTATTACGTGAAGACTGGTAATTTATCAATCCTACCTTTAGTTGCCCATTTGCACCTCCCTTGTGTTGATGATTGACATTTTGTTGACTCCTCTTACCACCCCGGATTCCTCTGTGCCCATACCTGGGTCTCTTAATATTCAGATCAAAAAGCCTGTTGAAATATGAGGCAGAGAGTATTCCCCTGCTCATAGGTCATATGCCTCCTAATGGAATACAGCTCAGAGCTTGTATACTGCAGCATTACCCATTGTATGAGAGGAATTGACGGCTGTAAGATTGTGCAAGGGCATTACTGAAATGGCATGTCACTGAATGGAAGGAAAACACAACAGGGTGACATGTGGGTGCACAACGTAAATTCCAGAGGAATGTCAGATATCCAGCTGAAAAAAAGGTGACAAAAATCTCAGATGATTGTGCTTAAGAGCACAACAAAGCTCCATTCATCCACTGATGCATCACTGAACATGAATGGTGACTAGCAGTGAGAGTGAACTCTAACTTTCCAACTTCAGTTGTAACTTGTGGGACACAGTGCAAGTAGATTCCAAATTTCCCAACTCCAATTGCCACATGTGGGACACAGTGCAGACTCCACAGAAATGTCAAGACATCAAGCTGAAAAGAAGAATGACAAATCTCAGATGAATATGCTGAAGAGTATCCTTCAAAATGGAGTCAAAAAGTATCCTTGAGGTACCCAGTCATAGTTGCTGCGTAGATGATACCAAAACTTCCAGCAAAAATGTGAAAAAAATGTGACACTTTGAAGGAGCCAAAAATTGGGTAGCCTCATATGGCGCGCACACAAGAGTAAATATATATATATATATATACAGGGCTCGACACTAATGGTGGCCCGGTGGCCCGGGGCCACCAAAAATGAAAATCGGGCCACCAAATTTCAAAAAAGGGCAAATTTGGTGGCCCGCCTCGGGCCACCAAATTTTTTTGAAAAGTATGTCAATAAATTCGTAACTTTTTGCGCCGGAAATTAGCAGTTAAATTTGTTCAAAGGATGGATGAAAAGGACTGAATTAATGTCTGAGAGTGAGTGTTGCAAGTTTGTTGAAGTTTATTTATGAGTAGATAATTGTCCAACTTCTAATTCTTACTATCATAAATCTTAAATATTTGACTCATTAAAAAAAAAAGGACTTTTAATGTTTTTTATTGGGTTTTTTTCGGGACACCAAATTTTTCTCTCGGGCCACCAAAAATTTGAAATTTAGGATTTTGGTGGCCCCATCGGGCCACAAACAAAAAAGTTAGTGTCGAGCCATGATATATATATATATATATATATATATATGATTCATATTCAATTTCAATTCAATACAATTGTTTATCAATTTCCTTTAAAAAAAATACATGATACAAAACGGTACATGTGTCAATTTGCCTTTCATCCAGCCGGAAAGAACAGTTCATTGAACACAGTATAAAATATATGTACGCATGGTATCATAGCAACAACAACAACAACAAAAGAACAATGCACACTTTGGTCATGGTAACAAAAAAGAAGAAGTAATCATTACTATGGAAAAGAGTGTTCCATTAAAAAAAAACTAAGCTTGTAGGACGTGGAACACTGAAAAGAAACAACAGCAACACCAATATACCAATAAGATGTATTTACGTTAAATTCATCTGTGTACCATTGTACTTTGGTCATTGATATATTTGATGGTGATAGTAAGAGGATACTATCAACAATGCTTGTTTTTGGATGCAGATAAAGGATATTGCAAAATAGCAATATTATGGCACAGACGCTATTCATTTGGCCGTGTAGGCCTATACCAGGAAAATGTGACCAAAAGATAAGACATACACGCAGTCACGCAAAACAACAACAAAAACACAAACAAAACACAGAATAACAGAAAAGAAGAAAAATACGCATACACAGTTAATGGACAACGAAGAACGAGGAAAGAGGAGTAGGGAAAATGGAGAAAACAAAAGGAAGAGGAAAGGAATGGAAGAGGTCTGTGGACATGCTATACTCAAGCTCAAGGACAAAAAAGTAAAAATATGGAGGATGTTTCATAAACACAATTAACTGGCATATGCGGAAATCAATTTTTTTTTATCAGTTTATATTGAATGTGAAACATAACAGATTCTTTTAAACTACAGTATAATCTAAGCTATTCCAATATAGGGAGATAATATATGTATATGATATATGTAATATATTTATAATATATATAATTAATATATAGAGAGATAAATAGATACAGTATAATATATAACTGCTCCTAATCGTCTCGATTGGATTTTTTCTTTAGTTTTTCTACTGTCACCTGTTGTCCCAACAGGCTCATAAGTGGATACCTTAATTTCATTGACTTTAACTTTGAAAAAAAAAATGTGTTCAAAACATCACAGCATGGTTTTACATTTTTTTAAATCGACAACTTCACCTTGTCTAAAACAGAAATGATGATCAGGGAAAAAAGAGCGCATAGCGGCATAGGAAAAGCTGAAATTAAACTACGGACTATTGTATTCAAAATTCATTTTCGCTGATATCTATAATTAAGTAACATGACTGTATGGGCATCAAAATTTTAAACTGCCTCACTACTGCAGCTCGTGAAACAACGGAACGCCAAGTGACCGGAGCTTGTTTAGGTTGTGACGTCACACATTAAGTCGAGTCCGATCGTGCAAACTCTCAGTCCGTTGAAAAATCATGTACACTCAGTCACGTTCACTACCTCCTCATAATTATACACGATACACAGCTGCCCCAGCGGCCCCGCGTACTTATCCAGGACACCATTGCACGCCTGCCATACACATATCGTTTGATGTGTGTCTATTGCCACCCGACTCGAGCCCTATCTGACAGTCTACTGTGACAGAATCCGCGCCCAAAAATCCACTTCATATTCCGGGCTCTGATGAACACCATGACAGGATCATTCTCACCCACCACCGCAGTTGCTGGCATTTTGACTGGTAAGGAGATACACCATTCTTGTTTAATTACATTCATAATCAGAGGTTCATACTGGACATCTACTCCGGCTGGTAATATTGTAGTCTGGGTCAGTGCCAACTCGCCCTACCCTAGATTTCGGCCACAAATTCAAGGCCGAGTCGAGACCATGGGTTCCTGTGTACGGTAGGTCAGAAAACGTTCAAGGAGATAATCTCAAACATATTTTTTACTCATTTCCTGAATCATGTCCTGTTTACTTGACCAATGCACAACGAGACAATTCAAGAATTCTTCACAGATTTTCCTTTATATTGTAGCCTGTTAATTTGACCTTTTATTTCTTCTGCATGTCTGCTTTTTTTTTTTATTTGACTTTGATTTTCAATCCGTGTGTTCTAGTAGGGCCGAGTTGTCCACCTGTCCGATTTAGCAGGTACCCAGCGTTAATGCGTAGAGTACGTGCACGTACATTGTATCTTGCGCAGACGACACTTTTTTACCGTGAGACGGTGAGAGATGATGATGCAAGAGATTATAATATTAGGGGCATGCTGCAAAAGGACGATAGTACTTCAACAGAAACACACCAGACACAAAATGTTGAGGTGGTACATGTATACATGTATCATATTATTTGAACCCTGGAAGAAGCACTCGTGGAGGTCGTATTACTATGGGCACCAGGTTGTGACGATGACCTTGACTTGTGCGACAGAGGACGCAGAATATACACTTTAGACTATCATGGTAAAAATACGGCATTATTTTGTGGTTATATCCCATAACGCTATAACGTCACGGAGTGGCCTGAGAAACGCCACCATCTGAAGAGGGCAGAGGAGGAGAAAGAAGAGAATATAAATGTATTGAAGTATATGTAGGTATATACTGCATTATATCATCTTCTTTCTCCTCCTACGTCTTATGTATGTAATTATTATATTCATATGATATTATTGTGCATGATTATAGATATAGATAAATATATAGATATATGAATAGATAGATAGATGGATAGATAGATAAATAAATAGATAGATAGATAGAGATATTCATGCAATTCCAATTGGGTATTTACTTGGATGAATTAATGCTTTGGAGAAAATGGCATAAAAGTATAGTGTTACTAACAGGGCCATTTCTATGAGAAAAACTGCAACTATTAATGTTTTCTTTATAGTCTTATGATGTTGAGAGCAGGGTATAATTCTAAAATTTGTTCTAATTCATCATTTTGTACAACCTGTCATGTTTCAGTGTGGATGGGAGAACTCATCATGCAAATTAAAAATATTGAGTTTTAAGTGCAAGGTGAGAATGTTAATTTTATGATGTTTGCCATTTCTACCATTTTGCTAGTTTACACAATTTCAATAATTCAATATTTCAATTTCGCAATATCCATGATTTCAATTATCACTTTTCCTTGTTTTTCTCCCCCCCAAAGTATGCCTCCCCCCCCCCCCCCGGTTGTCATGGCCCCTGCTGTGCCTCTGGTCAAGGAAGTCTTTTTACGCTTCCTTGATCTGACTAGCCTTTAACTGTTAGGTTGCCAAAGTTGAAATTTTCCACCACAAAATACACACAAATTCCATAGAGCAGCAATTCGTATGACATGTAAAGAGTTCATGTTACTGAAGTATTCCTCGCAATCCCTCTACCCAGCTGCCGTTGCCGTAGTGTTCACGAGACGATGGCTGCAGGGAGGGCGGTGTTACAGCAAGGCGCGACTTGACGGGAAGACGGTGATCATCACGGGAGCCAATACAGGCATCGGAAAAGAGTCGGCTAAGGACCTAGCCAAGCGAGGTGGGCCTTCTAGTGTTTGGGATTTTTTTTTTCTTTACTCTAAAACTGGTTTCCGAGTGCACAGTCTGAGTGGAATCGATGGAAGTTGGGTCAAACTACAGTCCGACCTGTCCTATCCGGGTATGTCGGGACCGGCACTAATTAATCCGGATAAGGGATTTGGCCGGATATGGGAGACTCAATGTTTTCTGTCCGTGTTCTTGCTGTGATTTGGGGGTAGTGAATGTCTGAATGCATGTTATTAGATGTGACTGTGTGTTAGTATGTTGAGAAGGATAAATAATTTATGTGAGTTTGTGTAGGAGTTTTGTTTGAGTTTGAAATCCCGTTTCCCCCGTAATCATCACATTGAAGAAAAAAATCACGCCGAGATCGCATCCGGCTAATAGAGAGATCCGGATAAACGGAGGCCGGATAGGAGAGGTCGAACTGTAAATCAAGTGACGTTCCCGTATGCTGGAATGAAGTTGGTTCGCTTGTGTTTACTTCACTGTTTCATCGCAAGATATTAATACTGAGGTAAGGCTCTTGCAGTATATCATTAGAAAGTTATCATGGCAAAGTCCTGATCTGTCTTTATTTTAGCTATTATGACATTAATTCTTTTAGTTCATTTTGCATTATTCAGTTTATTGGCGCATTTAAAAAAAATAACCTTTTTAATTTTTTTTCCGAAATCGAATAAAGAGACATTGGACCATAGAACAGTATTTTACAAATCTAAGATCAGTTGATTGAAAAAAAAAATGAGTGAAACAAACAAATAGTAGGGTAACCTGAATGAAATTATGTTTTATCAAGATTGGACTTACAACATGGTGGAATTTCCAAGTTTCGTATGGTGTCACGAAGCATTGATAATCAGTCACAATCGCGCATGCGCATTGAGTGAGGTGAAAACGCCATTGCCTTAAAGGTCTCCTAATGACCCTGCCACAAATCTGCCCCAAATTAAATTTTATCCTTTCGGCATGAAATCAAAGAACAAGGCATAATTTGCAGAGTCGAATAACAAAACTTTAATGGTATTTCTGTGGTAAGGTCATGACTCTGACTATCACAATAATTTGATATCTCTTCAGATTAATTTAATTCGATTTCATCAAACCTTTTATGAGTTTCCATGAGTTTATTCGGATCATTAATATCAACTCACATAATAAAGAGTGGTATTTTACTTTCAGTCGCTTACAACTTTCAACGAGACTACAAGAAATTGCAAAGTTTCAAGAAACTAATTATGGTTAGAATTCTATTCGAAACTGCAAAATTTTAAGTCACTATTTTTGGACAGACTATAAAAGAAAATAAAGGATTATGATTGTAGTAAATTATTTCTAGGATGGACTTCTTTATACAATTGAAATTTCAACAAAATATTTCTAATTTAGACTCCAATATAAAATTGCAAAATCTAAAGATCTTCTTTATGGTTAAGGCTCCTGAATATACACTAAATATGTCATTTTTCTAAGGTCTAATCATGAGCTCTTCCTCTATGTGTCCAGGAGCCCGTGTCATCATGGCGTGTCGTGACCTGAAGAAGGCCGAGGAGGCTCAGCTATGGGTCATCAGAGAGTCAGGAAACAAGAACGTAGTGGTCAAGAAACTGGACCTGGCCTCGATGAAGTCCATCCGAGACTTTGCCACCGAGATCAAAAGAGAGGAAGAACGCCTCGACATCCTGCTCAACAACGCAGGTATGATAGAGCGATGACCAGTCTTTACTTGAAGGAATCTGAAGAAAAAAACAGAACGAAGAAAACAAACTCCTTTAAAAAGAGTTCATCTAAAAACACCACAACCAGAAAACCGAAGTAACAAAAAGATGGAAGAAGCACTTGCTTACACCATCCGAAATGATAAGGACACATTAAAGTATTGCATGATCATGTGTGACTTTTTGCGAAAGTAAATAAATGTGTACTTCTTTGTGTGTGTGTGTGTGTGTGTATGTGTTGTTTTTTTCTACACAGATGTACTTCTTACGCAAGTTGCATCTAATTACTTTATTCTTGATGAAATAACATCGTTTGTATTCTTTGGCACTGTATGGGATCGACTAGGCAAATTAATTTCCATAATCACCCTGTCAGAGAACTTTGTTCAAACTTTGTTATCCTATAATGCATGTAACAATGATTATTCACAAGCTACTGTAAATATTTGGGGGGGGGGGGACTTAGTGTTCACACAATTACGTTGTCCTTATGATTAAGTACAATTTTTGTCCCCGCCGAACGAGTTCGAGCAGGGGACTATGAAACGGGCTCCGTACGTGTGTGTGTCCGTGTGTCCGTCCGTCCGTCTGTCCGTCCGTCCGTCCGTGTGTCCGTGTGTCCGTGTGTGCGTCCGTGTGTGATCAAAATCTTCAATTTGCTACTTCTCTGTCATTTATGAGCCAATTTTGATTCTGTTCGCTTTATATGATAGCACTACATAGGAGCTTTGAAACTTCTACACAGAATTTCAGTCGTGACCTTTGACCTTGACCTTTGACCTATATTGTACATTTTGCTACAAAATGCTACTCCTTCGCCATTTCTAACCCGATTTCGATTCTGTTTGCTTTATGTGATGGCACTAGATGAGGGCTTCAAAACTTCTACACAGAATTTTGACCTTTGACTTCTTTGACCTTTGACCTTGATTTTTTGACCTATATTGTACATTTTGCTACAAAATGCTACTCCTTCGCCATTTCTAACCCGATTTCGATTCTGTTTGCTTTATATGATGGCACTAGGTGAGGGCTTCAAAACTTCTACACAGAATTTTGACCTTTGACTTCTTTGACCTTTGACCTTGATTTTTTTACCTATATTGTACATTTTGCTACAAAATGCTACTCCTTCGCCATTTCTAACCCGATTTCGATTCCGTTTGCTTTATGTGATTGCACTAGGTGAGGGCTTCAAAACTTCTACACAGAATTTTGACCTTTGACTTCTTTGACCTTTGACCTTGATTTTTGACCTGTATTGTTCATTTTGCTACAAAATGCTACTCCTTCGCCATTTCTAACCCGATTTCACTTCCGTTTGCTTTATGTGATGGCACTAGGTGAGGGCTTCAAAACTTCTACACAGAATTTTGACCTTTGACTTCTTTGACCTCTGACCTTGATTTTTAACCTATATTGTACATTGGCTACAAAATGCTACTCCTTCGCCATTTCTAACCCGATTTCGATTCTGTTTCCTTTATGTGATGGCACTAGGTGAGAGCTTCAAAACTTCTACACAGAATTTTGACCTTTGACTTCTTTGACCTTTGACCTTGATTTTTTACCTATATTGTACATTTTGCTACTAAATGCTACTTCCGGCGGGGACATATATTACGCACCGCGTAATTTCTACTTTTCCTTGTATTGTTGAAAACGGAAAATGAATAAAATGAATGAAGTGAAATACGACAATTATGTTACCGATAATAAAGGTAATAGTTATCATTCAGAGTACGACAATTTTGCTTTTTACATAAATGCTTGTACAAAGGTCATGATACTACATATTCTACTATTGAGGAGAATTAATGACGTGCGAAACTGATATCCCTCTTAGATCCAGGTATATCTTGATTATCACTGCCTGGAGCCGCCGCGCCAACTCGAGGCAATGGTGTGATAATGATAGTAATAACGACATCAGTCATTAGAACTATGAGAAGAATGATGATAACAACAATGACAATAATGATAACTATATAATGATAATCCTCATGATCGTCATTTTCTTCCAATACAGTGGACTCCCGTTATAACGAAGTCCTCGGGACCGGCAGTTTTCTTTCGTTATATCGAAATTTCGTATAACCGAACAAATAAAAAATAAAAATACATAAAGCCGGAAACATTACGGCCCGAATTTCACTTCGTTATAACCGTCTTCGTTATGGGAGTGCACTGTAGTAGTCGTAAGAGTTGTGCAACTAATGGTAACAGTGTTACTGGTGATTATCATAAAAGTAATAATATAAAAACATGCAAAATACTATTAGGAATTACCTTTCCATGACAATATTGATGATATTATTTTCATGTGCTGGGTTCAAATACACCATGTATTTTACGTAGTGCCAAAAAAAAAATGTGGTAACCATGGAAACGCGGCTTGGTAATGATGTTGTTAGATGAACTTTGACCTCTCCAGGAATCATGATGTGTCCTCATTGGAAGACCGAGGATGGGTTTGAGATGCAGTTCGGGGTCAATCACCTGGGTCACTTTCTCCTGACCAACCTCTTACTCGATCTCATCAAGGCCTCAGCTCCGAGTCGCATCGTCAACGTGTCGTCGGTCGGCCACCAGTTCGGCCGCATGCACTTCGACGATATCATGTTGGAGAAGAAGTATGATTCCATCGTCTCCTACGGCCAGAGCAAGCTAGCCAACATCCTCTTCACAAGGGAACTGGCCAAAAGGCTCTCAGGTAAAAAGGTCATATTCTGCTGCCTCGCTTAACCGTTTGTGTGCTTAGAGTGCCGACTGAATCTGAAAACCCCCATAGTATTGTACACACTGTCCGAAGTCCGTGGTACGGAAAGTGTTAACATTCATCAGTGCGGTTCAAACTAAATAGCTTTGTTTATAATTTCTTGATGATGTATAATGTACTGTGTAGATAGTTGGAAATTAGGCACAATGGATAAAAGATCAGTTTGCATTATTAAAGAAAAATATATTGAACAATCAAGACGTGAATATCATATAAGGTAAACTATACGACTTCTGTCAGACAAATACTTACAATCAAGCAAACAACGTATTTTTCGTTTTTTCAACGCAAAGACCCGGTTTTTCAGCCTTCAGAAATATCTTAACAAAATAGTTGAGGTTTAAGGAACTAGGAATGAAAAGAAATGTAGAGCCTACGGTTATGTTAAGAAATGAAATTATGCATATTAAATATAAGAAGATAAGCGATTAGAAGTTACAACAAACAAATATAGCAACAAAGGGATTACAGGAACATCATTACGAACTGTACCCATTTTTGTTTTTACTTCATGTGAACCGTTTTTCACAACGTAGCTTTATTTTCCGTTTCTGATTAAATATCACAATGTCATAGTCTTTTTTCTTTTTCTTTTTTGTGGCTTTGATGCTGCATGAAAGTCAAAATGTTGCACGCAATAAGAGCAATAAGGACGCACCTCCCATCATAAACGATGACAAAATTGAGGTATACAGTATTCTTTCAAAATTAGTATTTCGTAACATGGTTTTACTTGAAGTGACAGTGTAAACTATCACGCAATGATACACAAAGTCATTCATGCGACGTGGAATCGTATCGCAATATTCACCTCCAATAGAATACTGCGGGAGGTCGAGCAGGTTCGAGTCATCAGCTAGTTGTGTATACGTCTTTCGGCGACATTGTACAGCAGGACAAACATTGTGTTCTTTCTTATCTTTGTTTTGTTTGTCCATGATATCTCAATAGCATCACGTTCACTTAAAGAGTTGTTGTTGTTGTTGTTGTTGTTGATCATGGTCCTTATTAACACACCTATAGTATAACAATTCGACAGAAAAAAATATTCATGGTCACTTCGCTCGCAAGACACAAAACTAAGGAGAATCTTTTGTCCAGATGACGTCACACTCATGTGATCAACCATTGTGTGAAGATTACTCACAAGAGGTTAAACAATATATACCTCCAATCAAAAGTCAATTTTCTCCGTGATACCAAGGGTTTTTAGTTTGTTTACTTGTTTGTTTTCTTTGCTTGCACAGTGGACGCTGATCTGTTGCATTCAATTAATTGCAATAATTGTAAAGATGACCATTCCGAATAAATTATCCTTTGTGATGACAGTCACGTGTTGAAGGACACACCTCTTTCTTTCCAACTGCAAATCCTCCTCTTTCCAGGGACGGGCGTCACGTGTTACTCTCTACATCCGGGCGCCGTGGACACCGATCTACAGCGTCACATGACCTCATACAGCTGGCTCTTCGTGCCGATCCATCCCATCATGCGTCTCTTCTACAAGACGGCCGAGCGGGGCGCGCAGACCAACATTTACTGCTGCGTGGATGAAAAGGCGGCTAACGAAACTGGGCTCTACTACAGGTGGGAATTATAATCAAACAACTTTAGGATGTGTAATGATTCAAATTCATGAAATTCTTCAGTCGAGATGTTTTTACATCTCGACGGAATACGCATAGTACCCGCTGCATTTCTATAAGGACACTTGCTGTCGGGCGGAAGCTCGGTCTAGTGGAGATGACGCCTGTCCGGAGATCAGGAGGTCGTAGGTTCGAATCCTGCTCGAGAATGTACGCCCATGATTTTTTATCATGGCTACTACTAAAATACTGATCAATTCAGTGCTTATTTACGTCGATGTAGGGCAATTTGTCAATCGGTTGCAACCTTAGGATGTGCAAACTTGGAATAATAGGAACCGTTGCTTCATACCATGATAAAGAAAACAGTTTCCTAAGTGATATCCGAATGAGGTGAAACCATCATCATCCTTGGCGAATTTCTCAAGAAGTCTTTTTGTTTGTCATTTTCGGCGAAATGTCATATAGGGTCTAATTACAGAATCAATTTCAAAAAGTCCACTGCACAGTTTAGGTGATATCATCCATAATCTTTGGATGTTAACCCGTCAAACTGCATCTTTTTTCGGCCAATACAATAGTAGTAACAATTCTGAATAAAAGATTGGATCAATTATTGTTCCTGAGTTACTGAATTCATGAGCTAACATACTAGCACATGGCACATGAACGTGTTTTTTTTCCCCTAGTTGATCAACGTGATTATCGCCCTATATACCGCGTGTCATGATTGTACTTTATATACATATTTTTTTTTTTTCATATCATCGTTGTTATCAATATCCTCGGAATGCGGGGACTATGATACCAAACTGAATCAAAACGAAATGACTGCTTCGCCGGTGGCCGAGGGATGGCGCTCTGTGCCTTTTGGATCTAGTGTCCCTATTTGGATCAATCGGCCCGTCTTGCAGTTTACCTTCCTGCAACCGACTTTTAAAAGGGCATTGTACCGGTTTTTTTTTTTTTTTTATATGTTGTTCTTTTAATTCTAAAAGACCCAGCGGTGCAAACAGAATCAAAATTTCAAAACGATTTAGCCCGTAATTTCATGTTGAAAATGGAACTTTTTTGGCGAGAATTATGCTAATGAGCTGACGAGCCCGGATGTCGTGATGTCACAGGTGCCAAATATATCTCTGATTACCAGCCCTTGCATACGCGTGCGTTAAATCGTGCCGAGTAGCAGACGACGCTTAGGCTCAATTTAGCTAGCAGGCGGCACTTGTGTACTGTCCTGTCCATGCAGCTGTCTCAAATTTCGCTGAACCAAATAGCACCAAAATTACAGGATATACTTCTAAGCATATTTCAAAATACTGTATTATATTTGAACGAAATCGGTAATCGAGAAGTATCAATATTGACGCCGACTTTCAAGTTGTCACTCAAAAAAAAACTCACTCTTCGCGAGAGATCTTGGTAAACGTGACATGCACAATCTAGAACTGAAGTTAGCCGACTAGTACTGTGCGAACGGGGAATTTACGCGGGAACTAAACTAAAAAAAGGCATGATTTTGGCGATTTGTGTGATTTACGAACTTTATTTTTCATTCAACTTAGCTCAAATAATTTATAAATTGATTTTTTGCTCCCGATTACTTGAAAGATTTGTCTCAGGATATTAGATGGCTAACTTCAGTCTGTGCGTGCGCAGGCCGTAGGGCTACTCTCCTACGCCGCGATCACTCTTGTTTAGTCGTACAGAGTAGATTGTTTTTAGCGACGACAGGAAAGTCGACAAATTCACTTACGCTTCCCGACTTGCGATTTGGTTCCAATTACCGTGAGCAAGTGGACATGAGTCATAAAATATTTCTTGTGATTTTGGTGCAATTTGGTTAAGTGAATTTTGAGATATCTACATGGATACGGAAGTACTTTAGCACTATGATGCCTACACCAGCGCTTGGATCGCGAAGCGGCGGCACTGTTTGTATGTACGTGGTCAGGCTACTCTTCCGAGGTATGACCGGGTCCTACTAAAACTAGATCTAGTCCTTGGTGTTAATACGACCACCATGAGATTTATCTCGACTACAAAAACATTGAAAATCCATAAAGCAGATACCTTACCTGCAAAATTCAGCACAGAAACAACAGGGCCTGCAGGACAAGGGCCTAGATCTAGCGGCAACGCTAGACCTTGGAGTCTGGACTTTCGTCTGGACTTTCTTCAAGTTCTGGCAGCAGGGGTATGTATTGCATACTAAACGTTTACGCTGTGCCTATTGAGCGCTGTGCACGTACAGCTGTCGACGGGGCGGCGAGTAGAATCTTCTCGGTCCTTGACTGCTCACTAGTCCTAGACCTATAGTTCTAGTCTAGAGTCTATATGTACTGGGTGCATAACTAACTAGGCGTAAACCGTGATTGCCGTTGACTATTTTTTGGATTTAGACTTTAAGAATCACGCAGTCCTCATCTTCGTTAGATAGTTTGAACTGTGATGTCGAACCATTATCGCTTATCATCAATGCATAGTTAGTGCAACGTTACTTACACACAGTTTTCTATGGGCAGCACGTTCGGACAATGATGCCAATTTCATTTTGCATATCTGGAATATTCCCCACAAATTTCATCGAAATAAAAATCTTTTGAAGAGATTCCTTTTAGAAATTAATAGATATTGTTTAACATGTTTATTTTAGCTCCATATTGCAATTTTACTGAATAACAGTTTTTGCAGTACTTCGTGTGAGATTTCATCAGTAAATTGACATGTGTAGTTCGTTTTGCTAAATTCGGAGGTTGGCACCTGTGACGTATGCCAAATTGTGTGGATCGTTCCTTGGCTTGCTCGTTTTCATTTTTTTCAAAAAATCATTACCGGTTTATCCTGGGTTTTAGAATCCTCTCTTTCCAGTTGTAGGCATCAAAAAATGTAGATTAGAATCATCAGACAAGTAGAAAATGTCAGTACAGGTTTCTTTTAACCCTTTTTTAAGGCGCGGTCAGATTTATGATCGAGAAGATCGCGAAGTTTGGGCCATTGGTACGCGCGCAAGCAAGAGCGCGCCGTCCGATGGCTAGTGATTGTGACGTAACAATGCACATCTGTAGATGACAATGGCCTCGCGCTTCGGAGGCACCGCCCGCAAACAGATCGAGAAGTTTCGCGGGAAGCTCCGCGGGAAGTTTGCGGTCACACTGACAAAACCTCGAGGTCTTAAAGATCGCGATCTTAAACTTCCCGATCTTTTGCCAGTCTGACCGCGCCTTAGTCGTGCTTTGTCATCAATTGCAGGTCATATTGCCATGAATGAGCCCAACCCACATGGTGGACACTGAGCAGACAAATCGTAGTCCACAACCAACGATCGAAACTTGCTCGCGCTACAATATTCTTGCCATCGTGTTGTCGCGAGGATGTTGCGTTGAAAATGACTCAAATTAAAATCCGTTACCGCATTGACAAATGGGGTTGAAGAGTAATCATCAGTCTGTATTTGGGTGAACTGATAATTGTATACATTCATCATCAAAAAAGTCTTTTCCATTCTTGTCTGTTTGCAGTGACTGCGCCGTTAAGACCCCGTCCAAGGCCGCTCAAGATGACGCGGCGGCCAGCAAGTTATGGGAACTGAGTACAGAACTGGTCGGCTTGGAAAAATAGCGTGTGACAATTACATCCTGAGAAAGAGACATGAATGAGGGTTAGGAGGAAGCATATGAATTTTAGAACCCCGATTTCTTTCACCTAATTTGAAGCTTTTAATCAGCCGGGTCAGCTGTACGCGCATACACTAACCGACTAAGCGTACAATGTCCGATCAGCTGTGCGGTTGACTCTGAGTGGATCTGATTGGATCGCGTCAGGTCCGCGACCGTTCTATTTAGAGTAAGGGGGTGACACGTACGGAGCTCGGTGCCTATTTACGTGGCAGGGACACGAAGGCGATTTATTTACCCGGTCACGCACTGACTGCATCGGAACTGTTTCTTTTGCAGCAGATTTTTTGGCTAAATTGCAGAATACCCCGGCAATCCTTCATTCCGAGCGTGTCTCCCATAGACACTGTGCTTTATTCCGTTAGCGTACGGCCATAGAAACACGTTATTAAGGGGAAGTACGCACAAGAGAGCTGGGGTATTCTGCAATTGCTCAGATTTTCTGGCCCGCTAGACACAGCCGAGCGAACAGCGCTCGTGCTAACGTGTGCATGCATGTATACATGCATCTCCTGCCCCCTATAAAGCTAACAAAATAGGTCCAGTTATGTTTTGTTGGTGGTTACAGGATGTTTAGATACTAGTATGTGATTAGATATGGTATTTTGTGGATATTATATTTCAAGTTTAGATACAAACAAAATAAATCATTTTTACAACAAACAAGATTACAAAAGACTGAATAGCTCAGTTGGTAGAGCACTGGACTGATAAACCGAGGTTTGCAGGTTCAAATCCCATTTCAGATTTTTTTTTTTGTTCACTTTATGTATTCAAAAATGATTTTTCTCAGTTACTTTCTTTCTACTTATGTGGAATTTATTCCAAAAACTTATTGTGAGAACAGCTTTACAAAATGATCTGATCAAACCAGTCAGTCCATTGACCTGCAAATGACATGGAAATATTCATAATCTTTGGAGTTTTAGATGTTGTAATTCGTGTAGTCATTCTGTATTGTCTCCATGAATCTTGGATTATTATATTGACATGTAATCTATGAATTAGAAATGAGAAATCTGGCTCAAATTGCTGCAATCTCATTTCAAATTTCTTACCCGTATAAATAAACCTTACAATTCTCTGGGAAAAAAGAGGAATGTCTTTTGTACATAACAAATTGATATTTCCAGTGTTGGGTTCCTCTCTCTCCCACTCTTTCTCTCGTTCTCTCATAATTTCATCTATCTCCTTATACTTGTCGAAATCTGCCCCCCCCCATCCCTTCCTCTCTCCCCCTCTTGCACACACTCTGTCTCTCTCTCTCTCTCTTGCACACACTCTCTCTCTCTTGCACACTCTCTTCCCCCCCCCCCCCTTTCTCTCTCAATTGCTTTCTCTCCTCTGCTCTTTTTATTTGTTTCTTCCTCATGTTTTGTTTCTGGAATGTCTACACTTTCATATCAGATAACTCGATTTCTCACTGACCCCAAGATTGCTTATTGCTTCCTCTGGCTCTCAAAATTTTGATAATTTTAATACAAATACTACACGTGGAAGTTTGGTTTCTTTTTCCAACAATTTATTCAAATGTGATAGAATTTCAATGGCAGAACAATTTTAGGCACTAAACTGAACTACATTTGGCAACACAAGCCAATGCAATAAATATACTAACAAATTCATTATTTGCTCAGAAATAGCAATACTGAATGGAAAAATTTTACAGTAGTTTCCATAACACTAAAATTGTAGCACTCATTTACAGGGGAACTTCGTTACGAGCTCCTTGGGACCACAGAAATTTCCTCATTATATCGGGTATCTCGTTATATCGGCTTGTACCGAAAGGTTGGGTTGCGTCGCGTCGCGTCACGTTGACGCCAACGCTCCCAACGCTCCCAATGCACCCTTTCAGTCAAACCGGGGGAGCTTTGGCCGAATGGTCGCGTTCGCGTCAACGCGACGCGACGCAACCCAACCTTTCGGTACAAGCCCGTTATATCAGGGATAAAAACAAAGAGTATAAAAAGAATGGGACCTGAAAAATTACCTCGTTATATCCGAGCTTGTTATAACGAGGTTTCACTGTACATATGCAGAGATGCCAGGGGTGCTATTCAAAATTTCCCGAACTACTATCTGTAACACTCACCTGTTTATAATAATTGCAATTTACCTACAAGAATGGACGCAAATGTACTGTAGTAATCATTATTTTCTTCTTTCACAGTCTTTTCTTCCCTTCTACACTTATTATTCAGGTACAAACATTGTTTAAATTTCCTGAAGTTCTGTTTTTCCTTGGAAAAATTTCCTGAATTCAGGAAATTTCCTGAAAAGTGGCATCTCTGTATGTGGAACATATTTTACAAATAATCAAATCTATTTAATGAAAAGCCTAATTACTGGCTTCTACTTGTCAATAAGATATTAATATTCATTGCAGTATGTTAGATCAGAATCATCAGATGTGTTGAATCCATAGAGTTACATACTACTAAGTACTAAAGTGCGCACTAACCCGGAAGAGACGCCCTTCATTGAACGCGCCCTGACATTTTAATAGGGGACTGTGCAACCATTGAACTCTATGCTGAAGACAAAGCTAGCTGGCTACTACTTGGCTACTGCCTACGTGACGCGTCAGATCGCCCCAACCAATGTGTGTAATTACGCATAGGTGCACACGCTAAAGGGACTGCGCTGTAGTTCAATTAGGGCTGTTTGATAACATGCACTGGTACGCGTACTACTCACTCTAGTCTTCGTAGTATGTAACTCTATGGTTGAATCGCAGTAAACAACAAACCATGAGAAACTGATCAGAAAGAAGTAATCATAGTCATGTTGCATGTTACTGCATACTTCGATATAAAAGGTATCAAAATCTTCACTAGCAATAACATCAAGTTAAAGCCTGTATCATATAACTCATGTTGAATGAAAAATATGATCTATGGGTTAAACTTCTTTTTGGTATAAAACCAATTCCTAATCTTCTCACTCGTGGAATTAGCTGAAAAATGCACGATATAATCTTCCTATGCAGGTTTCTCATACTAGTATACAATGACTACATTTTAAGAAGGGAAGGGCATTTTTTAAAGAAAAATGAAAACATTACCATGAAATGGTTTAAATATCTTCAAAGGTGAAATTCAAATTTTCCCAAAGAATCAACCGATGATAACAAAGATGTTATTGTCACTACGCTTTTGTAAGATTTGAATATTGGATACACTGTAGTCCAATATGCCTAACATTATCTAAACTTTAGCGAAGCTTTAGAAAAGGCTTTAAGTGAAGGCCAATGTTTTCCGAATTTTGCAGGCCATTAATGTGAATAATCAGTAATGCACAACTCCACATTCACGTTTGGTTGCTTTTTGTGTTTTTTTCAGGACAGGTACGCTTGTTGTGCCCAGAAACTCCACACACACTGCATGTCTTTCTGTAACCTTCACGTTTACATGATGGTTCCAGGTACTCGACTCTATTTTGGATGTTCATAACTTGTCTCAATGCTTCAATATTGCGTCGATTTGAAGAAGAAAAATACCAGCTAGTTATTCGATCGTTCAATTTTTCAAAAGTTTGTTGTGAAAACTTGCTGAGATTGCCATGAAGGCGGATTGAGTCACTGACATGTTTTGCAAATACATGCATGTATACTGTGATATCACCTGAAGTATGGACTCGGTAGAATTTGTCAACCCATGCACAAGCTTGTGACTGGAATTCCACCAACTCGTCCTCTGTCATATCCTTTTTCATCTGGTTAACTAGCTCTCCAAATTTCGACCACAAAAACTTGATATCTTCAAGCTTAGGATTATCAGAACCATAAAAATCCTCTAAACATATGGCCTTTTGAATTTTTTGATGCTGTGGCCCAATGAAGTCTTGATGAGTGAGATAACCTTGTTTATCAACATAAAACTGCCATTCGATTCCGAGGTTTTGGACAAACTGTTCGAATTTCAACATAGATGGGCAATTCAATTTGTCAACATTCTTGTCATTCTTCGTAATGTTGTCGTTTGTCCTGATGCGTAGTACAAGTTGACGGGTCAGCTGGTCCGAGATGCGGAGATACAGATGGAGGGGATCTGGTATGACGTGAGTGACTGGAATGTGGGGGAAGATTGGAGCATGCAAACAATTGTAGTTTTCCGTTTTCTTGGTTTTCTTCTTTTTGCACAGCTGGTTCATTTCGGATATGTTCCTTGCAGTTCCAGATTGGTTGAGACGGTGAAATTCCCCTTTATGTGTTTGGCACCACACACAACAATAATTTGCCGAGCAGGCACCTAAGCCAAGGATGATATTAGTAAATTTCAAATCAGCACAAATAATGTATTTCAGTTTGATAGTTCTGCCATGAACTGTAATTTCCTGAAGTGACTGGGTATCTCGTACTATGTCTTGTAGTGCATCTGCCAATTCGTTGTACTTTTCAGGGATCTTTCCAATTGCTAACAATAGGTCATCCGACCGCCAAGAATCTGTAATTACTGTCATTCCAAAATTGGTTACATGTAGACGGCCAACCGATGTTCCGTCACCTGTGATTTTGATTACAAGTTCATCATCAGTTATCGGCCAAGCACTTTCCAAGAAACGTCTGAGTTTTACTTCAAGTCTCTCTTGAACACCTTTTTTGTTTGGAAGTAGCTGTACAGAAAATGTGGCATTTAATTCTGCCCTGCGTTGTTGAATTGCATAAAGTGATGGATAATTGGTTCGTATAGGCAGGTGATCTTTGAATTGGTTTAAGAATTGTTGATTTTCTATGGCTAGTTCTTGGTAGGCATCATCTGAAATAAGGTTTGAGTCCTTTATGTATAGCATCCGATCCACCGAGGGTCCAGAGGGCAAGTCGTCTGTTGGATAATCATGGTAGCCTACAGTATTTCCATAGTGATCTTTTACAAGCATTTTCTGGATTTTGATGTTATCTTCTGCCAGCAGGTCACGAGCAAAGTTCACACTTTCATTAAGGTTTTTCTTTTGTACACTTTTCCAGGTTGGCCCATATTTTGTTTTAGGTAGGACTTTCCTTTTGTTTGTGCGTCTTTTAAGGAGTCTTCCTAATAACACATGTGCTGTTTTTGCACTCTTCTGGCATTCTTTCGCTTGTCTTTTCTGGCCTCTAACTTCGTCTTCTGCTACCTTCCTACGTTTCCTTTCATTTTCTAGTTCATGTTCCATTTGTCTTTTAACTCCACCGAGATTTAATTTATATATGGTGCTTTTCAACTTGTCCAAAAATTGTTGACCTTGCCTGCCACCAGCACTCAAAGCCTTTGATGCAGGTCGCATAATATATCGTATTTTGTCATCGAGACGTTTAACAATGCCAGCATCTGCATATTTTGCATCAATGCTGTTCAAATGAAATATTTTCTTTAGTACAGATTCACTCTGTTTGAGTCCAGGTCCCATATCACTTTCGCGTACTAGCTGGTACAAAGTAAAGCAATTGATGTAAATTACCCACGATTCTGAATTTGTTCCAGAAGGTGCACCAAATACTGCAGGTAGAAAACTTACACTAAATACTAAGTATAGTGCCAAAGAGGAAAAAATTAGCTTCACAGTCAACAGTTTCATTTTTTTATTATTTTTTTTTTTTTTTGGGGGGGGGGGGGTTTAAACAGTAATTTTTAGCACAATAGTCATAATTCAATACAAAGTAAAGTCAGCTGGAAACTTAGGTTTTTAGATTGAAGCTTACACAATTCAGGCAGTGTAATTCTCACTGTAAGTACTGTGTGTCCAAAGTTGAATCGACCAAAATGAGTCAGCGATGAACACAATCAAAAATCTAAATCAGTTGGAAGATTTCAAAACTTCCACCCAGTTCAAACACCAGTGTAAGTTACATCATTGTACACACACAGTTTGAACTCAGATACACGCATATCTGGAAAAGTTTCAATTAAATATGAATTTGAAAGTTTGATGAGCTAAACAACCATATGAATCGGTCCGAATGTGTACTTGAATTACTTGAAAGTCACAGTTTGAACTCAGATATATCTGGCAAAGTTTCAATTAAATATGAATTTGAAAGCCTAATGAGCTACACAACCATATGAATTTGTCCGAATGTGTACATGAATTACTTGGAAGTTACAGATGAGATAACAAGCCCATGCTTTATAAGGTGACCCCTACTTTGCCTAGTTCAAACTTGTTTCCTCGATCTTTCACGAAACGAAAAACAAGAAGATGTCCACGATGGAGTAGTTTTTTGTCAAGTTGTTTTGTTTCCACATTTACAACATATTGTTCCAGGCACCTTCTTTCATGTATCCATATCTGTATAGTGCTCTCCACAACATAAGCAAAGTCTCCTGCTGCATTGACTATGCGAAAAAACCAATCAGTCCCTAGAAATGTGGCAACGGATGCCCAATCAGCTGTGAAGATGTCTTTCCTTTTCAAACGGACTGGATGACCATTTATGACCTCCACAAACCTATTGAATGTTTCTACTTGTATGGGAATATGCAGAGTAACTTCGGTGTCCTGAACACGGGAAATATTGAGGTTTTCTTTCACCTTGACAAGCAAATCCTTTTTCACAAGTTCCAGAGCATCTGATTTTTCCTCATTCACATCTACAACTTCACTTTTAAGTCTCCATTCATTGTACTTATCTTCCCATCCGACATAATGGACTAAAACTTCATCACCTTTATCAGATATTCTTTCATCGAGGACTTCCAAGCGGAATAGCGTAGCTGTGGACCATTTGTCTTTCTTTTCGTGAAGACGTTCATTTAAGTTCACACTGACATCTTCAAAGCCATGGTCGTGAATTGAAGCATAATCCACACGCCTCTTCTTTCTCAGATCCATAACCTGAAAGAAATATTTACAAAAAGAACACAATTTTTGGCTCTGTGCATGGTCCCTAGTACATTTTATGAAGACCGAGGTGAAGTGGAACAGGAGGTGAAGTGGGACGGCTTAGTGCAAAAAGCGCGGCGCGTTAAATGGCCCGTCAATCAGCGCGTTAAACGGCGCGTTGCAAAAAGCTCAATTTTTTTCCGAACAATTGGTATTTGCGCTGTTGGTATTCATACAATGACATGCACTACGTGTTACAAAAAAAAAAAAACATTTCCCACTTTTGATCCTTAATAGTTCGAAAACTAAATCAGATAACACTGTCATGGATTTAGCTGAATAGTGTACAATAATTTAGTTGGAGTCGATTTGAATATGAAAGAATAGGTTTCATTAAATCCATGATTAATTTTAAAGTTAGGGTCCAGATTTTGGTCAGAGTGTGTGCTTACAATGACCCTGAACAATGGACATGAATACCACTTTTTCAGAGCTCTGCCGACTAGGCTTCTTGTCTCTTGCTCCAGGGCACATAAATACTTTATTATCAATTCATGTGGCTTGCCCTGGGCTCTGCTAGTCTGAATTCATGGTATCGAAAAAAAAACTATAAATTTGTCAGATTACTAGTAAACAATTGTGTTAAAAAAACTTTAGATTTTAAGCTTATACCAAATTTAGTGATAGCCTCATTGAGACAAATTTTGAAAATGATTGTCAGCTGGAATGAAACGTGTGGTATGCAAGCACATGGAAACAGGGCTTACTTTTTTGTGCGTGCATTTTACCCTTTGCCATGAATTCAGGTTAGCAGTGTCTAGGGCAATCCAACATAAATCATTAATAAAGCATTCATGTGCTTGTGAGCAAGAGACCAGAAGCTTAGTCGGCAGAGCTCTGAAAAAGGTCATGAAGGTGGTATCCATGTCCATTGTTCGAGGTCATTGTAAGCACACACTCAGATACACAACATTGCTTTCTGTGTAATTAAAGATCAAGTTTTCTACCGAGAATTAGAATTTGACCAAAATCTGGAATATAACTTTAAAATCAATCATGGATTTATTGAAACCTATTTATGCTTTCGTATTCAAATCACCTCCAACTAAATTGTACACTATTAAGCTATTTCTCATATCCACGACAGTGTCATCTGATATATAGTTTCCGAACTATTAAGGATCAAAAGTAAGAAATGTTTTTTCTAACAAGTAGTACATGTCATTGTATACATACATTTAATAGCACAGCCATAGACATGACATCGTCTAAGTTACCGACCCAAAGTTAAACGAAATTCGTGGTGAGTAGCTTTTAATACTTGTTTTGCATATCTTATTTCCTTGTGAAAACCGCAAAACTAATTCAATAGAATGTCCTAATCAATTTATTCGGCGTTGATTGATTCTAATCGTCTAGTTTTAAATAGGGTTGGCCGCTCATTTCCCTATTAATTACAGACGTCCTTATATAATAAGAGGCCAGTGAATTTCCGACAGATTTTCATTCGGTCTATCCTACTGGCAAATCAGTTGACCGATTAGCCAGCAAACATAAAATACCATATGTGGGACTGCACTGGTATTTTCACCAAAACACGCGCAGAATGGCTCCTAAAACTACAGACGATTAGAATCAATCAACGCCGAATAAATTGATTAGGACAATCTACTGAATTAGTTTTGCGGTTTTCATCAAAAAAGAATAGAATTTCCAAAACAAGTAAAGTTACTCACCGCAAATTTCGTTTAACTTTGGGTCTGTAACTTTGACGGTGTCATGCTGACTTTCCGTAACGCTCCACTACCGCCCATCAGCTACAGTGTATGCAATACCTATGGCATAATTATGCTGTGCTAATGTATATGTATATGTATATGTATATGTATAATGATCGACATGTATAAATACCAACAGCGCAAATAGCAATTACTCGAAAAATAGAAAACTTTTTGCAATGCCACAAAAATCTATATTTTATTCATTTTTTACGCGCCGTTTGATGCGCCATTTCACGCGCCATTTAACGCGCCGCGCTCTTTGCACTAAGCCAGTGGGACAGCTCTATAACTCAAACACTAATAAACTGATGAACAGTCTGCTTTTGAAATATCCCTTAACAGGTGTTGCTAAGCACTCTTCATCTAGATTTAAAAACGTGTCCTTTTTTCACAGGTCTTGCTGCCTTCTTGAAATGGTAAGTAAATTTACAGATACCATACAAGGCTGTGGAGGTATTACACCTGAGTTACATAATGGTCTGGTAGATGTGTAAAAGAATTCACGAAATTTCTTAGGATAATACCTAAACCTCTGATTATGAGCTAATTTTTAGTATTTTTTACCAATGGGGTAAACTGACACACCGATTCTTATTGCACTCCCTGTCCAACTTCTCCCCACGATGTCCCACTTCTCCCAAATAAGTTTCTTACTGTCCCACTTTACCCCTGCCAGTGTCCCACTTCTCCCCAGGGTGTCCCAAGTCACCCCCTAATTCCCCAAATAACAGTTTGTAAAGTCATTGATTACATACAGAGGAAAGACGAAGGCCTAATAAAAACTACTGCACAATACACCGCAGTACCCATTGTCTTTGACGTGTAAACAGGAGCTGGCTATCCTAAATATTCTGGGAGTTACAGGGTAGAATTCATAAAATTGAAAATATGTCCCACTTCTCCCCAGTCTCCCCAACATATGCATAAATCAAAAGTGAAATGACAATAACTGCCAGTATGACTAAAACTATTATTGACTTTTTTTTTTTTTATTCCAAGCAAATTATACAGTTTAAGTCCTAGCCTGGCTATTCATAACATGAACAGAAACAAAAATATAGTGCATACTTTAAGTTTATAGCACAGTGACAGAGAAGTCAAAAAATTCATGCAGTGATTTTACCAGTTATAATTCTAGCATCTTGCTGTGCAGCAGGTCGACTGAACATTCGCTTGTACATCCTGGCTGATCAGAGTATTTCGTCTCTGGCTGAGCACCGACTGAACATCATGAGCCGCAGTAGAGGATGATGGCAGTGGAGGTCTGTCTGTGATATATAAAACAAAAGGAAATTGTTTTTGTCTATTGATGACTTTTAAAGAAAAAAAGAAAATTGTCTCAAATTCCTTTGGCTTGGGGCTAAAATCGTGTTTTTTGTTGTTGGGTTTTTTGGGGGGCCGAAGAGAAAACAGTAGATCTATAGGCTACACAGAATTTTTTCAAATTGCATTTTTAGGTAATTATTTTGCATACATGTAAATTTGCTTTGCAGCCAAATGAATTTCCTTTTATTCCCTTGAAGTGATGCAAGAAAACAAGAAAACAAACAAACAGAAAAGAAAGCCAGACCCAGAGTCTCTTTAAAACCAAAGTGAGAGAAAAAAAGGAAATGCAGTGTCAGTGCAGGCTCTTACAAGTTGAATCCTTCGATCCAAATTAACGTTAGACCCAACATTACCTTAATTTTAATCATTAGCATGGGATGGGAAGCCGGGATAAACATTTTTTTACCCCCTCCCCAGTAAATACTTTACTTACTTTACTCCAGCAATGTTACTAGGACCAGTGGCGGATCCAGGGGGGCGCAAACGGCGCGCGCCCCCCTTTAATTTTTCTGATTTTTTTTTTTTTTTTTAGCAAAAAAAAAAAATTAGAAAAATGGCAGATGACGGAAAGAAAATGTGTTGCCTATCCCCCCCCCCCCCCCCATTGAGAATGATTTTCATTCAAGATTCTCTTGCTAGTCAGTGTGCGGTGACGGGAAAAAAGTTCCCCCCCCCCCCCCCCCCCCCCACTGAGCATGATTTTGGAGATTCTGCTGATGGCAGCCGACGATGGAAAAAAGTGAGCCCCACCCCCCTTTAGTTTAGGCTTTAGAGGTTTCTACTAGAATTAGGGAATTCCTGGATCCGCCGCTGCTAGGACTAAGTCTAAGCCTGTTCATCGATCAAATGAGTAAGATTAAGAAAGATGATGAATCATTAATATAGACATACAAATGCACACACACACACACACACACACACACAGTTCAATACAATTATTTTCCTTCTGTATGCATGCAATGCACGAGTTCTGAGAGTACCCAGTAAGCGCAGCCAGCTGATCCGCGTTATTGAAACCCCTTGACTTCCCCTGAGCAAGGATGGTACGACCCGGTTCGCTGGCTGCCTGCAGATTTCAGTGTAACGACATCGTACCGAAAGAATTATGGATTTTATTCAATCATCCCTTTTAACGATTCTGTGCATGCCATCAGGCTCAACATACTTTACAATGTTCCTCAAACGTTTATTTATAAACAGGTATAACTTTGATGATATAATATTAAAGAGAAACAAGTTAAACTTACCAAAATTTGCGGCTATGCCCGAGCCAGACAGGAGGCAACACAACCGGTGGGCAACGTAACACACGTAAATCAGTGCAATTCCGGTTTCCGCGGAACTCATAGCAAACTTCCCAAAATGAGACAAAGCTCCCAATTGGTTTAATCTTTTGACGGGGGTATTATTCATCCAATGGAAATGCTTTATATATCAAACTGTTCAGAATAACCTGAAGGACTTCAATCTTTTTCCGGTGATGAAAAATAGCCCACTCCCGGCAAGAAACCGCTAGATATAGTCGGAAGAGTTCAGTAAGAAAGATCGATACCACAGAAATTTTGACCAAATTAATGAAAAGTGAGCAATAAATGACGGTGCAATGGAACAACAAAAAATCTTAATTTTTACATCATCATAAAGAAGAAAAGTTAAATTTTCTAATGCTCTTTCCGGTGGTGAACTAGGCCGATCGAATCAGAAGATATGGTTGAAGAAAGGAGGAAATTACACATTTTTACTGCTATTTACTGCAGCGCGCGGTGGGTTTAAAGAGGTTGATGCTTAAGTGTATGGGTAAAATCCATATGTCCACTCTTACTTACAAGCAGTCATAATCAATGCTGCTTTCTCTCTTTCTTTCTCTCTCTTTCCCTCTTTGTCCTCTCCTTTTTCCTTCTCTAGGTTTCTGCATTCAGCCCCTTTCTTCATCATTAACTGAAATAGCCCTACGGGTAACCACTTTGTTGTTGTTGCTGTTGTTAAATGCATAAATTTAATGTAACATGAAAAACATAATTTGAATCACACTTGAATGTAGCCAATTCTATTAGGTCACACAAAGATACTAAAGACTCAATGATGAGATATTGGTACGATGTATACCTGAACGCATGATACATTTTATTCGGAACACTTCCATGTACAAATAAGGTTCTCATAATTATTGTACAAAACATTTACATCAAGTCATAACTACAATCAATCAAACTGTAAGCATGCATCAAAATTTCATTTCATTCATTTTCTTTAAATTTAATTCCCAACAATAATGCAAGTATACTGTCCAACACATTCATTTCCGTAGTTTGTACAAAACCAAGAATGTACAAAGAAAAAATATAGGATGGCACATACATGTACATACAATTACTCAATGAAAATTTCATAATACTGTATCACAACAAAGTGGTTCAATGTAAATTACGTCTACGGCCAATTTCATTAAGGTATACTGATTGAAAAAAGAAGAAGAAGAAAATCACATAAATATACCATTTATTTGTGCAGCATAGTAATGGCATGGCAAGAAGGTGAACAATTCTACACTGTTCATAATTCACATAGTATGTACAATCTTATAATTATCAATCTACAATAGTGCAATTTCATATACATACTGTATATATAGGTATATCATTATCCAGACTATTCACAAGGTACACTGGTGGAGTTACATAGGTCCACATTCAGAATGTGTCAGTATGCACATTTTTGCAATGCTCATGGGCAATTGCATATAAATATGTATTCTGTAGCATTCACCGCACACTATTTTCAATGCAATTTGAGTCTCGTAACTTCACAATAAGTTTCGGGTTTTCATATACCTTAAAAAGAATGGACAGTATAAGAGTGCTTGTTATACAATACATCACAAAGGGTGCAACTACAGAGACAGTACAACGAATGTATGTACATTGTAGTATTCTCCCCACACCATTCACTAGTGAAATGTGCTGTAAGTTGGGGGGATTTGCATTTGCTACATACATTGAAATCCCCCCCCCCCTTCCAAAAAAAAAAGTCTCATTCTTTCAACACTATTTACAAGGTAGTCTGTGAATCACAAGACTTGTGAGAAATTCTGCATTTTATATACATGTACTTCAAATTGTACCAGTTCATTCATAACTTAAAACAGTAACTTACAGAGTAAGCTTTCTTCTCAAACTTCCAGAGTAATATGATCAAATTTTGCATTTTCTGTAACTCAATTAATGTAGACTTCTCCCGACACTTCATGAGGTAATCTGAGATTTGTAAATTTGTCAGAAGTTCTGCATTTCGTCTGCTTCAGAAATATGCATAAGTATGAATGTTTAATGGTGCAGTAACATGTACAATGGGTAGCATTCTCCACACACTTCATGAGATAATCTGACTTGTAAACCAGTGCAAAGTTCTGCATTTGCTGCTCTTCAGGTTTGTATCAGTATTCATGGTAATACACAAGCATTACAATTACATGTACAAACATAACATTCTTCCAGCACTCTATACAAGATAATCTGACCTGTTAATTGCTGAAATGGTCGGCATTTTTCAGAGTTCAGAAATGTTTTAGTAACGGTCTGCATGTTAATCTACAATGGCACAATTACATTCCATAAGCAGCATTCTCCAGAGAAAATTGAGAAGGTTTTCTGATCTGTACAGTGATAAATGTTTTAAAAATTTCACACTTCACATATGTATTAGTATGCATGTCAATTCACAAATACAGCAATTATATGATAAAATGTAGAATTCTTTTCACAGTAATCCCAGAATAAAATCTGTAAATTGCTGAGACATGCATTTTTATGCCTCCGCCACGAAGTGGTGCCGGAGGCATTATGTTTTCGGGTTGTCCGTCCGTCCGTACGTACGTCCGTACGTCTGTACGTCCGTCCGCTTTCGTTTACGCGATAACTTGAGTAATATTGACTTGAATTCTACCAAACTTGGTCCAAGTATAAAGTATGATGGGGCAATTAGTTGATTAGATTTTGGGTGAAATCCGCCAAAGGTCAAATTGTATCTGTTTACGCGATAACTCAAGACTGGATCGAGCAAATTTCACCAAACTTTGTCGGAGGATGATGTATGATGGGACAATTACTTGATTGGTTTTTTAGTGAAATCGGACTGAGGTCAAAGGTCAAAGATCAAGGTCAAATCCTGAAATTTATCTGTTTACGTGATAACTCAAAACTGGATGAAGCAGCTTTCACCAAACTTGGTCCAAGGATGATGTATGATGGGACAATTAGTTGAGTAGATTTTAGTGACATTGGCAAGAGGTCAAAGGTCAAAAGGTCAAGGTCAAATGCTAAAAATGTTGCTATTTCCCCAATATCTATGCAATGCCCTAAGGTATTTTCTTGAAACTTGGTGCAGACATGAACTACTGCATATAGATTCTCCAGAGAGAGTTTCATGTCATAAGGTCAAAGGTCAAAAGGTCGAAGGTTAGGTGAAAATGTTGTAATATCACTTTTCTCACAAATGGTTCAATGTATCTTCATAGAACTTGGTACATACACATGTACTGACTGGCAGAGATTATCTAGGGAATTTAGGGGTCGTAGGTCAATAGTCATGGGGTCAAAGGTCAAGGTCAACTCCTCAATATTTTACTGTTTCCCTCATACACTAATATATGAAATGCTTGCATTATTAGTTTTCAAACTTAATATATACATGCATTACCTAATGGAGATTCTCCAGGAAATTTCCAGCCAGAATGTCAAAGGTCAGAGGTTAAGGGTCAAAGGCCAGGTTTCCATGCGTCCCCCCCCAAAAAAAAAATCTATTTTGTACTGTAATTAACTCTTTCTTCATACCTTGGAAATTACTCAATGCATAAACTTATCAGAAAGTCTGTCAGAATTCAAGTAAAAATTCTCAATTCCCCAAATATGTGCACCTGCACTCTTCGACAATTATAGCAAACCCAGTTCAAGGAAAGTGAATATTCAAGTCATTTCTGACAAACCTGTCATATCAATATTTTGCCAGTTATGTGAAACTGTCATGGATCACACATGTGAAGACATTGTACTGTACGCCTATTGGGAGAATCATGCATTATGGCGGAGGCATCAATCGCCATAGCGAAATTTCTAGTTCATACTTCACCTGCATACTTCTATATACATTGGCAAAGGATGCAATTAAAACAGAGAAGTTGCATTTTTCAAACAGTATTCACATGGTCATCTGAACTGTAAATTGGTGACAATTTTTGATTTTTTGTGTTAAATGCATTAAATCCATGGAAATTCACAATTGCTCCAATAGCATGTTAGCATGTAGCATTTTCCTCACACTCCCCAATGTAATTTGATCTTAAGATTTTTAAGAATGTCTGCATTTTTATGCTTCACAAGTGAATTAGTATGCATGTTAAGTCACAAATGGTGCAGCAACAGGTACAAATGTAGCATTCTCCTCAACGTTTCCATGGTAATCGACCTGTAAATTGGTGAGAAATTCCGCACTTCCTTGACTTCACAAAGGTGTTAGTATGCATGTTTAGTCACAAATGGTGCAGTAACATGTAAGAATGAAGCATTCTCCTCACACTTCACAAGTTAATCTGACCTGTAAACTAATGAGAAGTTCTGCAGTGTCTAGACTTCACAAAAGTATTAGTATGCAGGTTAAGTCACAAAATGATGGTACAATTACATGTACAAACGTAGCATTCTCCTCACACATGACAAGGTAATCTGACCTGTAAATGGTGAGAAATTCTGCATTTATTTGCTTCATAGTTGTGCGTGTATTTGTATGCATGTTAAGTCACAAAATGGTGCAGTAACAGGTACAAATGTAGCATTCTCCTCACACTTTACAAGGTAATCTGACCTGCAATTGGTGAGAAATTCTGCATTTTTATGCTTCACAGTTGTATGTGTATTAGTATGCATGTTAAGTCACAAAATGGTGCAGCAACAGGTACAAATATAGCATTCTCCTCACAAGGTACTAGTAATCTGACCTGTAAATTGGTGAGAGCTTCTCAATTCTGTGTGCTTCAGATATAAATGCATTACTATACATGTTAACTCACAAATGGTGCAGTAACATGTACTGTTATATGCATGTTAATCTACAATGGTACAATTACAGTGTACAAAAAGAGCATTCTCAGGCATTCCACACCTTACAAGGTAATTTGACCTGTGAGTTGGTGATAATTCCTGCATTTTTATGCTTCACAGATGAATTAGCACAAGCATGTCAATTTCAAAAATTGTGCAATTGCATAGGTGTACATGTAGCAATTTTCCTGCACTTCAAGATGTAACCTGACCTGTAAATTGGTCAGAAGTTCAGCATTTCCTTGACTTCACAAATACAACTGTATATGAGTATGCATGTTTAGTCACAAATGGTGCAGTAACATATAAAAATGCAGCATTCTCCTCATGCTTCACAAGGTACGTAATCTGACCTGCAAATTGGTGAGAAATTCTGCATTTTGTGTGCTTCAGAAATATGCATTAGTATGCATGTTTAATCACAAATGGTGCAATACCGAGTAACATGTACAAACGTAGCATTCTCCTCAAAGTTCAGGAAGTTATCTGACCTGTCAAGTGCATGGTGAAATGTTCTGCAATGTGCAATGTCACATTTGACATAGTATATCAGTGTGCAAGTAAATCAAAATCATTGTCAAGAATGACAACAAAATTTTACCTGGAATTGAAGGTCAAATATAATAGAAAAGGCCAGGCACTGACTCTTGCTGCACATAAACCCTGTAAAAGACAAAAAACAAAACAAAACAAAACAAAACAAATGATATTAATTACTTACAATAGTGACGTCTTCTATTTTTCAATGAAAGTAAAACCGAGATTACCAAACATTACAACAGTTTAATCTATTCTCGATATGTGTTGTACCATAAATGGATTAATTTTGTTATAGCCAAATTGTTATTTTCCATTTGTAATGTTTCCCTTCTCCGAACAGGAATAGATTAAATCTTTCAAGTACATGTGATTACAATTACTCATGTGGGAGATTCTGGTAGAATTCCACCACATCTTGTTGAGCAATGACAGGGTAGTTGCCAGTGCAAAGACTTAACAAGTCTTGATATTTGCCTAAGGCAAGTTTGGGCCTTTCTCTGTACAGTTTAGTGGGCATGTCATGGTTTGGATTGCAGTGACTCTTTGATCGCAAGCACACACTGCTGCCAAGTTCTAGGGTGACAAAATTCTTGTCAACATGTGAAGTCTTAAACATCATGACTGGAGGCAAATCTTCATTTTTGGCAACTCTGATTTGTTTGATCTTTTTCCAGTCAAGGGGCATTCCATTGCTTGTTTTCCTACACTTTAGGATGGAGAGATTTTGGCCATAAGACCTCCAATCCAATATGTCTTTCGTTCTCACATGCCTAACTCTGTAAGGCTCTGGCTCTTGCCGAGCCTCTGAGATGGCAGAATGCAGCTGGCTGGGGTGAAACACCTCTTCTTTACGAGAAAGGCACTTTTCGATTGTTGCATGGATGCTATCCCCTCATTTTGGCCGTGGTTGGTCTCAAAGAAGTGGATTGTTACTGATTCAACACTAGTGGATTCGGACAGAAACTTGTGACACATTGCGGCCACGATTGAATTTTTGTTTTGTCCAACACAACCATCGCAGAACAGATCAACTGTTCTTTTACCTTGCTGATCCATGTTCTGTAAGAAATCAAACAAGTAGGTGGAAACCTCACATGCACCACGCTTGGTGATTGTTTCATTCGATAGGTAGCAGTGCCCCTCATGACTTGCCAAATCATAGATAGTGAAGTTGTAACACGCAAGGCGTCTCTTGTAGAAGAGTTCCCCCCCAATTTGATTTAGGCAAATAGATGTTTTGCTGTAAGTAGAATACTGCTGCACCATGAGTGGGATCACTCTTGGAACGCTTCTTACTTTCCTCTTTCAGTTTCCTAACTTCAGCAATTTCTGATCTGTGAACCAAATACTCATCTTTGATTTTAGCTCTCTCGGCTTCAGACATCTGTCTATACGACTCACAAATTCCACACTTGTCTTTTTTGGGTCGATGGAATTTTAGATTTTGCTCTCGCATGACAGTTCTGTACAAAGAATATGAAACACAACCTGGGTTCTCTTTGCAGAACATACGGTACATTTTCCGTTTTGTTAGATCTCCACTCAAGTACTCACATGTAGATGAGGATCGACAATAGTGGGATTCAACTCGTGGGAATTTGGATAGGTGTTCTAAGATCTTTTGTCGCTTTTCAGGTTCAGGCTTTTGATTGCCGCCCCGCTTTTCTCTTCCAAGCACACCTGTTACAGGATTTTTCTTGTTTAAGACTGTGCGAATTTGCTTTTCTGTGATACCAAGTGTGTTCATGAACATGAGCCTGCAAACTTTCACAGTCTGGCCGCGACTGGACTGATGGGGAAGAGTGTATGTCATTTTCCTCTTTTTGCGGCCCTTTTGTAGGATGGGGGACAACATGACAAGTAACATGTCTGGCTAGCCATTCTCGCTGTAGGGTCAGACTTTTCAAGGCATAGTAATCTTGCCTGATAGACACTCTGTCGTTTTTACTGAGGCAGTCACAGCCAAAACCTTTATGGTAACGTGTCGTATCACATCTTTGATATTTCACATATTTTCTGCCCTCTACAAATTTTCCTGACTTTTCAGAGTTGTAGGCTTCCCCACTGTTACGCTTTTCTTTGACGATTCTGTTTTTAGATTTCACTTCTTTAACTACTTGAGGAGATCTATCAGACAGAGTACTGATATCTGTACCTACAGATTCTTCCACAGGAAAATCTTCTGGTTTCTCACTGTCGTCAGCATCCATTCCCTCGACAATCTCCAAGGGCATTTCAGTTTCCAAATCTGCAATGAAAAGAGAGTGAATGGAATACATACTATGAACATCAGACATTACTTCTAATGTTTCTTTTGTATTTTGATAAGGTCCTGCAAAAAGGATTAAATCAGTCAAAGCTGGTGAAAAACTGATAACCAATTTATGTGAAACTGTGTTGAAATTATGAAAAACCTGTAGAAAATATGTAACAGTGACGATAAGATAATTACAGGGGAAACTCGGTATAACGAACACTGCTATAACGAGATATCGGTTATTACGAGGAAATTTTCCCGGTCCCAACTTTCCTTCCACACAAGTCTATGTAAAATGCTACTCTTATAACGAGATCGGCTATAACGAAATAACTGCTATAACGAGATAAATTTTGTGACTTCCAAACAAAGAAAAACATAGCCAATCAAACCTGTTATAGCGAGGTACAGCAAAATGTCTTCGGTAAAGCTTTACTTCGCCTGTGCTATCACCTTCCGAGATTGTACAGCTCGATGCGCCAAAAACTGTCTTGTACACACATAATTATTTTCTTCAGTGCACTCCAGCTAGCACCGTATGTGTGTACGTGTAAGTGTGTGTGCGCACACTGATACATGCAGAAAATGTGGTGGGACGGCCATATGTATACATGACATCATCATGACGTTTAGCAGGTGTGAGGCAATCTGATGCTGTGATTGGCTTTCTACGTAGGGAAATCCCCATCTTCACACACACGCAGTCATAATGTACATACAGAATGTGTCACATACACACACAGCATTGTGCAGACCATTATTATTCAAGCTTTCCACACAGCACACACCCATACCATAACAATATACCAATCCACGGACGATCTTGACACTATCGCAAGCTATATAAATTTACAAATTACAACATCTACAATTAATAAGAAACACATTCTTGATATTGGATTTCATTGGCGAAAAACATCTTCTAACCTATAAAGGTGAGTAATTCCCTCACAAACAATATCAAGTTATCAGTATGTTGATTGAAATATGGTGGGTAGTCCCATATGTGCAAATTAATGTCTTTATGTTATGCTTTCTTTTATGCCTACTGATATAACGAGATATCGGCTATAACGAGGAAAACGACTCGGTCCCGACCATCTCGTTATATCGAGTTTCCACTGTACTGGCAATTATGACAAACTTAATCAAGACCAAGGCTACATTGTGCAATGAATAATGAACAAGAAATTCACCAATAATTCCCACTCTTTTCTCTACAAGAAACATGATACTTACACGTTTGTCCATATTTCTTTTTTTTTACTGTAGTTCAGTTAGTGCAATAGATATAATTTAGTGCAATAGATATATTGTATATATTTCTCGAGATGAATACCAACAAGATTAGAGGGCAGTAGAGAACATATACTGCATTTGTATTTACTTCTATTACACTTAACAAATATTTTTGTACTACCTTCTTGTGTCCTGCTATCATCAAAATCGATGGACATAGGTTCTTCAATGTCTGACAGCGACATCACTGTCTCAAGATCGAGAAAGTCGCTATCATCCAGCAAGATTGGGTATTCGTTGCAGTCTGAAATAAGGAAATTAAAGTATGTGGAGGGATAAGTCCGCTTTTAAATTAAAATCGCATCCACATAATGTGGGGAAAACAAATATTTAATTGATGAAACTGCTAAATTGGGCTGAATTGTTGTTACATCATTAATTGGATTTCTCTTACTACTACTGTTTGCATGAGATTGCTGCAGCAAACTTTGGGTATAAGCATGAAGAGAAAAACAATTTATCACATCCCTAAACTATTGTTATTGGAAATTAAGCTTTTGATCATAGTTACCCTCAGTTGTTAGAGATGTATGCAGAAGATGAGCTGATGCAGACGTACACTCAGGGGCTGTTACTGCTGCTACTGCCTGAAGCAGTACTGCTGATGTTCCTGGGACTGCAGGTGAAAAATAACATGAATAATACGTACATACATATAATGCTCACATTCTTTGAAAAGATATGTAAAGTCTTTTCACATGGAAATATGACAACTGAAAAAGATGGAATGCTTTAAGTTCCATCCTTTACTAGTTAAACAGTCTACTACTTTTAGTAGCATCCAAGTCTAACACTTTCAAAAGTACAAAGCGATGACAATTAACATAGATCTGCAATTGGATACTAGATTGTATGATCACTGATTAGGTCCACATTGTAACCATTAGATTCAAGATATCAAAACATGGATCCCCGTTAAGTGGCATCAATATTCCAATCATGAGCTACACAGACAGTAAGTGAACAAATTAAATGAAACATGTAATGAACCAAAACTTAACGTGAACTACATTGTATACAAAGATTACCTTGGGCAGAAAGAGAAATATCATCATCGCGATTCGCATCGGTTGTCCGAAGCTGCTGATGTTTCTGGAGCTGCAGCTGCAAAATAACATGTATAATACATATAATGCTCACATGCTTTGAATAGATACGTTGTATGTTTAAAGTCTTTTTACTTGGATATATACAACTGATAAAAATTGGAATGCTTTAATTCTATCCTTTACTAGTTGAATTGTTTCCAAAATTGCTTCAAATCAATCCTAGCACTGTCAAAAATATGAAGCGATGACATTCAACATCTGCATTTGATACTACACTGTACGCATGATCACTGATGAGGTCCACATTGTAACCATTAGAACCAAGATATCGGAATCCCTGTCAAGTGGCATCAATATTCCAATCATGAGCAACACAGACAGTAAGTGAACAAATTTAATGAAACATGCAATGATCCAAAACTTAACAGGAACTACATTGTATCGTCGCCTCAATGGAAAAAGGGGTTAACGCATCCGAGCTACGCGGGGCTGCGCGAAAAAAGTTTTCGAGATAATCGACTTTAAAGGTTTTTTGGCTTCAAAATTGGGTTTAATCAAGGTTGATTCCTTCATTTCTTATATATAGTGTACATTAACGATTAATTACTTTACAAGCGTACTTTCAGCGATAATCCTCATTAAATCTTTGAGTAATTACAATTTTTCCATTAGTAACCTTAATACAGCCATATCTTCGCGTGCTTTTGAATGGCAAAAAGGGGTTAACGCTAAAGCGCGCGTCGATAACCCCTTCTTGCCATTTAACATCGCACGAACTGACGGTGTTGAAAGGGTACTGTCACTCCATAACATGTGTGCATTAAGTTTGTCTGTACCCAATAGTGATTTTAACGTAACTGCTAGGCTTTATCAGTCGTGTCTTTTATATACTGTAGTGGGGCCTTATCCCCATTTTATTACTGGAAAATTCTAAATTATAGGATTCAATATATTGTATTTGTGAGAAATGCATTAACCCCATGCATACCAGACCACATTCCTAAGAGGACATCAATCGCTTTTTAGTATTAAAATTAGCAACATAAATTTCTTCATTTCTAAGTCAATTCTATGAAAATGTATGCTTTGTGTATACAATATGGCATAAAAACATGTGGCAATCCTTTCCAATCGAAAAAGTTGCCAATTTGCACCTACAACAGTGTATAGAATTATGTTGCCAATTTAAGGATTTGCAGCTTATTTTGCCTTTAGATAATTCCTGCAAGCTATTTCAACATATTTTGCCCGTGACAAAAGGGGATAATATTTTGCAGCATTGGTTATTTCATTTGGTACATAATTCATAATTTTTAAAGAAAAAAATAATCAAGAGTTACGCATAGATAATACATGTATATTGTACGAGAAAATTTTGAATGTGGTCTGGTACTAAGCACAGAGATAGTTTTGGGAATGAAAAACAGAAAATAAAATAGAACTTGCTCTTTATATCTTAAGACATTCTCGCAAGTGTTTCTAAATAATTTTCACGCTTTGAACAAATATTAGACTAACGATTTATTCATAGTTACACCTTGTAAACTATAGCTGATAATGTGCATGTATTCATTCGAATGCCCTCGAGACCATTCTTAAATAACTCACATAAATTATTTAGAAATTAATGAAGAAATTTAGAGCAATTACTACTGCTCAATGACTTGGCACAATGATCATGATCAAAATTAATACTACAATTTTTTGAGAAGTATTTTTCAAAGGTTTTCAGATTTATCAAAGCTATCTTTGTGCTTTAATGGTCTAATGTAGCTGACCAATGAAATACCAACAATGAAATCAAATCAAACACCATGTATGTTCAAATGAGTTTATTATATATATATATATACAGCCAATTAACATTTAAATTGCGGCATCGGTCTACCTGACATGACACTTTTAAGCTATATATTCAAAATTTGAAGTCGATAAGTCACGCGAAATTCAAATAATACACATAAACAATACATGATTGATAGTTCTTGCTCAGACAATTGACATGTTTATTTGTTGAAATAATAGGTTTCTGCGTATAATTTGAAAAAAAAAACAAATGTTGAACATATTATTCATTATTGTAGAAGATATTTTGGAAAATATTGTAATAATATGGTAAAAATAAGGACTTCACACATCATTACATAATTACAAATAGGGACTGTAATACAGACTGATATTTGTTTCGAGGTATGAAAAAAGGTCGTTTGAAATTTAACGGCATAATGTTTTGCGTGTATACATCAAGATTCCAAACGTGAAAGCTTCAGATTGTCTAAAATTACATTTTAATCAACTTACGATGTTGCATAGCTATTCAAGGAACGAACCATCTTTAAGGCAGTTAATACAATTAAATTCATTTTATTTATTTTCTCAAAGTTACCTCATTTTTCCACAAAATGACCTCTGTGACCTTTGACCTTTAACCCAATGACCCCAAAATCGAACCAAAGTATTATTCCCCCCCCCCCCCCATATACCCTCATACTAAGTTTGATGTCAAACCATCACGGTTCTTGAGATATTGAAAAAAACAAAATGGGACGGACATACGCACGGATGGACGACCCGAAAACATAACGCCTGCGGCCACTTCGTTGGCGGAGGCATAAAATATGAAACAATGCTAAATATCAAAATATTATTCACTTTCTTGTTCATGCTGTGCAGATATAGTTACGAAAGTGAAATCGACAATTAGATTAATACATTTCGAATAATACACAGTGTTGCATCTATGCAGGACTTGTGATGACATTCTGCCAGGTATATACTCGCGTCTCTAACTATGATACTTTTTCAAAACTTGTTGACATTTTTTTACTGTTCTTGCCTTTATTTACATTAATATGAATTCATGCTCTCCTTGCTGTCATTGCATCGCAGAATATCCAAATGCTAATCACAATTATTAGTTATGTTGTGAAAGTAGTCTAAGAAAGTGAAATCGTGGCATTTCAAATTGCAACTTAGAAATCAATTTTCAAACAACACATTTGTAATTTTGCAGGGCATGTCACATTCTTCCAATACTTACATTTCAAAAAATAAAGATAATGGTGTAAATTAAGCATAAATTTTCTTCACTTTGGGCGAAAAACCCCAAATCTCATCAAGTTCATCGGAATATTTTGAAATACAAGAAGACATGTATTCAAATTTCCCAAGGTTTGAGGATTTGCAGATTCGATTCAATTCGTTTTGTAATTTATTATGATGCAATTGTCACACAAGCACACATTATACCAGGTATTTCTGTAATTATTGTTAGTGTCCTTATTTGCACTTAATTTTGAATATTTCGAATTACCAATGGAAAAACAGAATTCCTAGAATACATTTTAATTTATCCAAAAATGTGTACATACTTACTGTATTTTCTAAGTACAGGCCTACGTGTTCAATCTAAGTAATGTCCAAGTCCAAGTCATTGCATTCTCCCTTCAATGTGGTGCCCTAGTTGGGCAAAACGAAGTAAGCGACAAAAGTGATACTCCTTGTAATGACCAAAATGTGTCTCAAATTTGCAAGGGCATCAATGGAATATCACAATGTATAACCTATTATATCTCTGAGCAAGGTGAGTGTTTGTGCATTAAATTTGACTTGGAAGAAGAGCACATTAGGTGTAATATAAAAACGTCAATTACTCAAATTTGGATGGTATGTCTCTTGATTCCTTTTACCAAAGTAAGGCAGTATGAAATCTAAAGTTCCATTCCATATGCTAATAGGCTCTAATGCAGACATCAGGTTGGCTCATGTTATATACTGTATGTGTATCTCCGCCTTAAAGTTAGAAAGTCCTTTTGCAGACTTCCCTAAATACACCAAACACTGTATACAACTAATGATACTAGTATTTGGATCATGTCTGTGAAATGTCAAAGTCGCAAGATGTGTAGAATTCAAACGATGCACAAGAGTACTACAGCTGTATATGTATTTGTACTGTCGTCTGTGTTCAAGCCACAACAGTAGGCCTACAATATGATTCACTGTTCGGATGTTTGATGCATGTGTCCATCATTTTCCTCCTCCTCGGATTCATCACTCTGAGACTGTTGTACCTCTGTCGTGAGGTTTTCATAGTAGCTGTGATACATCGATGGGATAATGTTGTCCTTGCACAAACTAAGCAAATCTTGCTTCTTTTCCCTTGAGAGGGCGAGATGTTGCTTGTACAACAGAGGCAGACGCATGTCATTTCTTCGACTTGAGCCCGAGACGCGAACTTCTACGAAGTCTTCGTTGAAATCATACTTTATTTTGATGACAGAGGGGTCTGTCCTCTGTACGCGGATCTGACGAATTTTCAACCAGTTGACGGGATTGCCAGCCCTGTCCTTCTTCATGTACTTCACACAGGGTGTTGTCAACTGACGCAGATCAAGGAAGTCCTCTTTCGTCATGTGGGTAACTCCATACCGATTCCTGTTCCTTGCTGTTTGAATAACTGGTATCCACTGGTCGGGGTGATGGATTGTCACTCCCCTTTTGTTCCTTTCGATGCAGGAATGCATCGCGTCACATTCCATTTGAGTATGTCCGCTGATCAAGAATTTATGGTCAATGATGGCAACATTAGTGTGCAGAACTGCATATAGCAAAGTGCAAGCTATAATTCTGTTCCGATTTTGGCCTCCACAGCAGTCAGAAAAGAAACTTATGTGTGTGGTATCAGGATCAAGTGACTGCATGAACTTTAAGAGGCATGAGCCAATCTCACATGCTCCCCGCTTCGCTGTAGTCTCATGCCAGACAAAGCAATTTCCACATGCAGTAGCCTGGTTGTATACAGTGAAATTATACGTAGACATTTTCCGCTTGTAATAGAACGAAGATGTCTGGCCATAGGGTGTAGTCAAGACCTGCTGAAGATCAAAAGTAAAGGAGCTAAAGATTGGATCGATCTTTGCTCGTTCCTTGTCTCTTTGTTTCTCTTCTCTTGCACTTTCCTTTTCAGCAATGTGTTTCTTGTAGTTCTGCTCTTTAACTTCCCTTTCTTCCGGAGTTGAATTATTGAATGAAGCACATGTGTTACATTCATCTTTCTTCGGATGATGAAATCCCAAATTATATTGGGAATTGAAAATGTTTCTATACACTGCGAAGGAAACTGGTTTCGATACAGACGATTCGTACATTGCGTACATCTTGGAAACGCTTAAAGAAGGGTCCAGATATTTCCTTTTTGAAGACGCACGACAGTAATGTGATTCAACAACAGGAAATGAATCAATGTGTTCACATACTTTTTTAACATCTTCTTCTGAAGTTTTGTTCACTGACGGTAACTTTCCCCTCCTGTCTTCTCGTGCAAACGGGCCTTCATACTTCTTCAATGTATACTCAATAAGCTTGGAACCAATTCCCAAAGTACTGAGAAAGAAATGTTTGCACACTCGTTCCCTTTGTGATGTGAGCGGGAGATGGTATTTGTACATGTGACGCACTCGCTTCTGACTTTTTCTCTTTTTTCTAGGTATTGCTTTGGACCGAGAAATATGGTGATGAATAAAATCTCGCTGACGGGTGTAGGAGCCCGTTTTCCAGTAATCCTCGAACAATGTTTTCCTGTCTTCATCAGAGAACTTAGAGAAGCACTTATGGGGACATTTTGTGTTACACTTCTTTCCTATCTTTCTGGCAGGGATTGTTTTATTACGTACAACATATTCCTCTCCCCGATTACGTTTTCTTGACTGCTGTCTTTTCTTCCATTCTTCTGGATTCCGTTTTCTCTTCCTCCCACGTTTCTGAAATAGAAAATAACACATGATTAACTCTTTCTTTCTCCTTGCTACAAGTAGCACACAGAATGTAAAAAGGAAATTTGTTTCATAAGTTTATTGTAAAAAAGTGGGAATATACTGAAGGTTCAAAAATAATCCACAGAAACATGTCAATATGCAAGTGAAAAGTCAATATTAGATATGGGCCATGTTTCGTGAATACAAAGGTACTGTCCTACACTGAACCGTTTAGCGTCTAAAAACGTATGCGTTTTTCAGCGAGTTTACAGACGTAAATTAGAGGTCGAAAAAACGGCACGAGGCAGTTCTCATATTAGTTTCCCTAAAATTCTGCAACAGTAAGTAATAATGATAATAATGATTGATGAGATTTGTAATGCGGCAAATCCACTCTGTAGAATGCTCCACGCGAAAATAGAAGAGTAAGATAGAAAGTAAATTATTAATACAAGGCATGGGTAATCAAAAGGTAGCATTAAAGAAGTGAGTTTTAAACTACTTTTAAAGGACTCTGATGAAGAGCAAAGTTTATCTAACTAAAAGGAGATTATTCCATACAGTGGAACCAGTCTGATCCTTGTGTGCCCCAAGTTGTAGCGAATTTTGGAATTTAGAATTTAGAAACTAAATTTCTGGCGCGTTTGCAATGGACTTGATTGTAAGCTATTGCAAGTCTGTAATTGAACTACAGTACATAACCCGTGTATGAAGAGCCAATCACACTTTCCGAAATAAGCAGTTACTAAGTGTAGATAATGATTTGACAGAGATTTTTGTTGTTGAAATACTGCTCATATTATCATAATTCATGACACCTTTTATATCATATAATCACCTCAGACTGACTGTCTTGAACCTCGTGCATGTTATCTTCATGTTGGGTATGCTGACCCTCTTGATGCTCGAGGGAGTCACGGTCACCTTGATCTTGCTCCGTCTCATTTATTTCATCCTTCGAGTGATATATGGAGACAAGAAGCCAATGTAAGAGCATTATCTGAATATCTAACTGGACTCAGTAAAACAAAAAGAAACAGAGAATACAAAAAGGGGGTTAAATTTTTAGCAAAGTTTTCATTAGCCTTTCAAAAGCTTTGAAGGTGCCTGTGATGTTAATAGTTTTAACTGAAAGCCCATGCTGTCTTCAGGGAACTATGTTATAAATTCACAAATCTATGAATTAAGAATAAAAAATATCGCTTTTATTCAAAACACGGGAAGAGGCTGCTATCGTTCTGCCTGGCTAAATTTGAAGGAGCTTAGTCAATTGCCGTTATGCCATCAGGAGAAATAAGCAAAATGCTAGTACAAGCACAATTGATATGATTGTTTTAATAAGTTTGTGATTTAGAGGACTTATTGATAAGGAGAGCCTTAAAGACATTATGTCCCTTTTGCATTGAATTTGTGTATACAATTGGTGTAAAACAATAAGGTATATAATGAAGAAGACACTGTTACAAAAACCTTTGTGTAGTTTTTAGACCTGTAGGGTCTTCATTTGTGAAGTACAAACTACCGTTATAATTTGAATTTATTTTTTCGAACCTCGAAAAAATATATTAGTCTCTGACACAGTCCTTTTTAATTACTTTTTACAAAATATTGAATAATGTCTTCTATAATGTACATTATGTTCATAATGTGTTTTGTAATTTAAATTACACACAGATAACTATTATTTCAAGAAACAAAACTTCCAAGTGTCTGAGCAAGACTATCTCTCATGCACTGTTTACGTGCATTATTTGAATTTTACATGATTTAACTATTTCACATTTTGAATATACAACCTGCCCACCATGCTCTAGGGTTTACAGATGTTTGGATGGTTTTCTGCTGATCTGCAAAAAGGACGATATGTCTTTAATTGTGTGATTGCTTGTTGTCACACTGATTTATATTTGAAAGAGAAGAAAAAAATCTGTATTACCTTCTGCTGTTCAGCATCATCAAGGTTAAGTGAGACCTCCGGGTCTGGCTGCTCACGGTCGCTTCGCTCTCGCTCGAAGTCTGCATGGTTAAGTGAGACCTCCGGATCTTGCTGCTCACGGTCTCTTCGCTCTCGCTCGAAGTCTGCATGGTTAAGTGAGACCTCTGGATCTTGCTGCTCACGGTCGCTTCGCTCTCGCTCGAAGTCTGTAACATCCTACATATATATAATTATATATATATAATATATATATTGTTATGCCCAGAGTTAGGCAAAAATGTATCATCATTCAACATGCACATTTCCCCGGGTCTAGCGATGGATTGAGCGGACCAGACAGGGGAGGCCAAGTGGATTATTCACTGTCTGGCCAGCCCATTGCTGGATCTTGGGAATGGGCATGTTGATAGACTTATTGCTTTATGGTCAGTATGCATGAATGTTGCTGACCAGCCCAAAATTAGTGAGAAATGGGGAGTCGGCGAATATTGCGGGCAAGAGAGGAGGATATTGGAGGCGAGTGACTGAGAGGGGAGAGTCCGAGTTTTACTGTCTTGAAGTGAACACCTGAATAAATGTCGTTTCCGCATCTGAAGCAATGAAATGTCTAAGTGACTATGATTCCTGTCTCAATATCCGAAGGATACAACACTGGTGGCAGCGGTGACGAACCACTCCAGATTTTGATTTTGGTTCGCTTTTCTGCAATTTTGATTTCAAAATGCCAAATTCTCGTAAAGGGAAACATCAGGCAGGTGCCCACATGGACGCATCCTATGTCAGCGAGGGCGAGGTTGAAGCTCTGAAGGAGGAAATCAGGCAATTGAAAGAGAGTCAGAAGAGGGTCCCTCCAATTACTGGGAATGTCCCCCTCCCTCATCAAGCACCATACGATGGGACAGCACCCTTCTGTGCATTTAAAAATCAATTTGAAGGATTGGCTACATGCAGTGGATGGAGCGAGGAGGAGAGGAGATTGCGGTTGCTGGCCGCTCTGCAAGGGGAGGCAGCTGCCTATATTTTCCAGCTACCGGACTTCGCCGATTTGTCATTCGGTCAGCTACTCGGAAACCTCGAACGGCGGTTTGGGGATCGCAGAAAAGCAAACACTTACCTCGCCCAGCTCGAGTCCAGGAAACTTGCACGAACAGAGGACATCGCGGACTATGTGGCGGACATAAGAACTTTAACAACTAAGGGGTACCCAACGGCCGATGCGACGACGAGGGAGGTCATCGCCATCCGCCATTTTGTCAGGGGTCTCGGCGACCAACAGTTAGCAATGACCGTTGGTATGAAAGAACCGGCAACGCTGGAGGAAGCCCGGGACTTGGTGGAAACATACCTCAGTTTGAAGGAGGAAAACGGCTCTCCTCGGGTGAGACAGGTGTCGTCAACGACCGTAGATGATGTCGTGACAGAATCACGGCTCAAGGAATTTGAAGATAAGATGACATCGTCATTAAGCCAGCAGCTCGACGTAATGGCAAATCGATTACAACATAGTTTGCAACTCGCTCCTCAGCCAGCCTGGTGGGGGTATGGAGGATACGGACGAGGTCGTGGGCGTGGCCGTGCCCGTGGTCGTGGTCGTGGTCGTGGCTACGGACGAGGCGATGGCCCACGTAGATGCTACAACTGCGGTGAGGCGGGACATTTCTGGCGCGAATGTCCAAATGAGCAGCCCAATTCTCATCAGCAAACAGCTTCCCAGCAGGAAAACTAACTGGGACCGGGTCATCCGGCCAGACGCCGGTCCATATTCATGTGCGTCACAACAATGGTGACAATGGAATATCAGTGTTCATTCCTGGAAAAGTGGAAGGAGTTGAGGCTAAGTTGCTGGTAGACTCAGGGGCTGCGGTTACCCTAGTGTCATCCAAAATGCTAAATAAAATACCTCACAGAAATAATTTAACACGAAATCAGTGCGATAACATTGTCCTCAAAACTGCCGATAATGGGGAACTTAATACTGACGGCCTGATTTCATTCGAATTTGAAATAAACGGATCAATCTATACGTGGAACGCATTTGTGGCACCAATCACAGATGATGTATTGATCGGATATGACTTTTTGTACCATTTCAATTGCGTTTTGGAAGCAAGGAGGGGCCTGACGATCGATGGACGCTTTGTTGAGTGCGAATTTGTGGGAGAAATTCCACCCATTTCTCGGGTGAAATTGATGCATGACACAACTGTCCCAGCTCGCTCCGAAATAATTGCAAAGGGTCAAATTGAGGGTTGTCATTACATCGGAGATGACTTTATAGTGGAGCCCCTCCCAAACGGAATGAGAAATGAATCGCTTTTGGTCGGTGCTGTAGCAGTACAAAGCGCTCAAGCCCCTGCTGGCCTACCTGTACGAATATTGAACACATCATCTGAGGAAATAACATTACGTGCAAACACAGTTGTTGGAACCGCGCAGGAGATAATGGAAATCACACTGGTTGACGAAAAGGAGAATAACTGTAACCCTGGAGCATGTCGTGCCTCAACATGTAGAAGGGTATGTAATACACATGTTCATGGAAATTCAAGTACTCCTTCCACTGATGAGCAAAATGTCACTGCAGAGGAAATGCACCCTATGTTACATGAACTATATGAAAGGAGCAGCAAAGGACTTAACGAGGATCAAAGCAAACAACTATGCAACCTACTCGTTAAACATCAAGCTAATTTTGCATACTCATCGTCCGAGTTAGGCCGTACATCTGTGCTGCAGCATGAAATAAGAACGGAACAGGCAAAACCGATCCGACAACCCGCCCGACGTCCACCCCGCTCATTCGAGGGAGAGGAGGAGAAGATTCTGGAGGAACAGTTAAGAGCTGGGATTATCCGACCATCTTCATCTCCATGGGCTTCCCCCCTTGTATATGTGAAAAAGAAGGATGGAACGATACGCCCATGTGTCGATTATCGCAAATTGAATGCTGTTACCCATTTCGATAGTTTTCCCCTCCCCCGAATCGACGACTGCTTAGACTGTTTGGGTGATTGCAGTTATTTTTCGACCTTGGACTTGCAGTCGGGCTATTGGCAGGTGGAGGTCAAAGAGAGTGATCGCGAGAAGACGGCATTCCGCACACGAAGTGGGCTTTATGAATATAACGTGATGCCATTTGGCCTGTCAAACGCCCCAAGTACATTTGAACGCTGCATGGAATTAGTATTCAAAGGGCTCCAATGGAAAACTGTACTAATTTACTTGGACGATGTCATAATTTTTAGCCGAACATTCGAGGAGCACATCTCGAGACTGGACGAAGTTTTCTTTCGTTTGAGTAAGGCCGGACTCAAACTGAAACCCAGTAAATGTGACTTACTTCAGCACGAGGTGCTTTATCTTGGACATGTCATTACAGCGGACGGTGTGAAAGCCAACCCAGAAAAGCTCGCAGCGGTAAATGAATGGGCAACCCCAACCAACGTGAAGGATGTAAGATCATTCATGGGGCTATGTTCATATTACAGACGATTCATTAAGGGGTTTTCCCGAATCGCACGTCCCCTTAACCGTCTCCTAGAATCGGGCGTGAAATTTGAATGGACCGACGAGTGCGAACATGCCTTTAATGAGCTTAAATGTGCCCTCATTAGCGACAATATCATGGCCTATCCCCTCGACACTGGGCTTTTCATTCTCGACACTGACGCGTCCAACTACGGTATTGGGGCAACACTGTCCCAAATGCAGTGGAATGAAACAACAAAATGCTTTGAAGAACGACCTATTTCATTTGCTAGCAAATCGCTCACAAAAACGCAGCGGCGTTATTGCGTCACCCGGCGAGAATTGCTCGCCGTTGTAACATTCGTCAACCAGTTTCGTCACTACCTGCTCGGTCGTGAATTTGTGATAAGAAGTGACCACAGCGCATTACGATGGATTATGTCGTTTCGTGAGCCAACACAACAAATGGCAAGGTGGCTGGAAATATTATCACAATTCAATTTCAAGTTGGAGCATAGGGCGGGAAGACGCCATTCAAATGCCGACGCACTGTCACGCGTGCCATGCAGCCCGGAGCAGTGCGACTACTATGACGGGGATGCCATCCTGAGCTCGCTGCCATGTAAGGGATGCTTGCGCTGCACGAAACAACACGCCGCATGGTCGAAGTTCATCGAATTGGAAGATGTAGCACCACTGCCAGCAAGGAGAATTCTGAGTTCGAATAGCCCAGATGAGTCGTCGGAATGCCCCAGTACACATCACGATGACAACGTGGCCACATCATCGGTATCACGCAATGACTGTGACGAAAAGTCTAATGCCCGGACTGATACACGCAAGCAATATATGCCAGACATTGGACTCGTGATTTGGTATGTGCTTATTCCCTTTCAAATACTATTTGCTACCATTGTTGGAGTATTTAATGGTGTTTGTAAAACAATAGGCCAGTCATTAAGGAGTATTGGATACACTACACAAGTCAGGCAGGTTACTACACGACGGCAATCCCGGAGAAGAGAAGATAATGTGAATGATAGTCATAGTGGTAGATCTGGCAAATCTGGTGAAAATACAGAACAGCATATTTTGAATACACTAGGCTCAACCTCGAATAATATTTCTTCTCTGCAGAGACAAGATAGGGACCTATGTACCATTGTTGCATGGTTATCAGAGTCGAGCACTAGGCCAGATAGGGAAAGAGTACATGATAAAAGCCCGACAGTACGGCATTACTGGCTGCTGTGGGAACAGCTTGTCCTAATTGATGGCGTTTTGTATAAGAAGTGGGAAGAGAATTCTTCATGCTCCCACCTGACATTAGTCGTGCCAAAAGTACTGATAAAAACCATCCTGGAGGCAAACCATGATGCTGTACTGTCTGGTCACCTGGGCTTTAAGAAATCTCTGAGCCGCATACGCCAAAATTACTACTGGTATCAAATGAAAGACACGGTCAGGAATTATGTAAGGGCTTGCAGTGTTTGCGGGGCTCGCAAGAGACCACACAGATCCCCTCGTGCCCCCCTCAAAAATTACCAACAAGGTGCCCCACTTGATAGGATAGCTTTGGATATTCTTGGTCCCTTTCCTGAGTCTGACCAAGGCAACAAATACATACTGGTAATTGGGGATACATTTACAAAGTGGCTGGAAGCTTACGCAATCCCTGACCAATGTTCCAATACAGTTGCAAACAAATTGGTTCATGAATTTGTATCCCGATATGGAGCGCCATTTGAAATCCATACGGACCAGGGTAGATCATTTGAATCGTCATTATTTCAAGAGGTGTGTAAGACTCTTGAGGTCCACAAAACAAGAACTTCAAGTTACCATCCCCAGTCAAATGGCTTCATTGAAAGATTCAATCAAACATTAGTAAACATGATTTCTGCATATGTCAGTAAGCACCAACGTGACTGGGATGTCAATTTGAATTTGTTGACCGCTGCATATCGCAGCACTGTGCACGATACCACTGGGTTCTCGCCCAACTACCTTATGCTAGGTAGGGAAGTGAAAACTCCACTCGAAGTTAAATTAGGTCTGCGAGCTAACCCTACCTATCATAGCAGTGGTGAATATGCTGTAGAAATGCAAAAACAGCTTGATGAGGCATATCAGCTTGCCAGGGATCACATTGGAAAGACAGCAGAAAGACAAAAGAGGGACCATGATGTTCGAATGTCCCACAATACATTTCAAGTAGGGGATTTGGTGTATTGTCTTGATACAACAAGAAAGAAGGGTATCAGCCCAAAATTAAACCCTGAGAAGTGGCAAGGACCGTTTGTAGTGGTACGAAAATTGAATGATCTATTGTTTGAAATTCAGCAAAATAGATCAAGATCGAAGGTTATCCATCATGACAGGATTAAACCTTGTTTAAGTACAGATTTGCCTGATTGGGTTTCAAAATTACAAGACAAAGTTCTGTCAGGCAGACACACATCGTCCCGGTCGCGTGCGGTTCAAACTGATCTATAATTGCACTAGGTGTGCAGAGACTTGTAAATAAGGTTGTGGATGAAGGTACATCCAAAAGAAAAAAAAATAAGAATGTGTGTCCTTTTGAGTTATCGCTGTATATATGAATGACATGCCAAATGTTCGTACTATTATGAACCAGTATTAATGCGCATGCTTTCACATGAGTTCTTGGAGTATAGAGAAAGTATTTGACACAATGTTCATCTCATTGAGGGGGCTGTCTTTAATCGACAGTCAAGCATTTATTATTTTTTTAGATGTTTTTTGTATGCGTGCCAAAAAAAAATAAAACAATAATAATAACAATAATAAAGATGACAGTGGTCATCTCCATTGGTAGGGGACTTTTCACATTTTGAAATTTGATTCAAATCTCTAAGTTTAATATCACCGGCATAGTGTTATGTTTTGATATACTGTAGAAACTAAGAGGAAAATGTGCGCAGAAGTATTAGAAAAAAAAAAAAGAGAGAAACATGATGATACGGAATAAATATTGACACGAGGAAGATAGGCCTAAATGAAATTGAAAACCCTGGCCAGGTTGTCAATTCGAGAAATTCGGAAAAGTGTCAAGAATTGTGAAATTGTAGTGATGATGAAATTATGATGCACATTGTTGTCCTAATATGAATGGCGTTATTGAGGAATTGCCCTGCGGCTGCATAAAGTCGCCATAGCTGAAATTTTCAGGCAGCAATGCTTCAAATTATAACGGCGTACATATGGGAGTGAAGCTATACAGTATATCAAAGACATAACATGAGCAGGGCATGAAACTTGGATACTGCGAGTGTATAATACGTTGGGAATTAAGAGTTATTTGATTGAAGTGTTGCAAAATTTTAAACATGCATAATGAAAAAAAAAAGTATCCCATCTTTCAGCAAATATTATGGAAAAGGATGTAATTGCCCTGCGCCTTATAGAAACAGACGCCTAGCTGGATGTAATTCCAGGCCGCATTTATATTCCTAGGACATCAAAATTTGCTGGATGATGGCTTGACAAAAGAGAGAGAATGGCATTGAAACTCAAATATTTTTTTTCTTTCGGTTTGATTCACGGTTAATTCTGTCACCGGTAAACAAGTTATCGAAAATAGTACATATTTGATTGTAGCTCTTTTGATTGTGCATAGGAGCAAATATCTAGGAATTCAAATGCAAGCACTAATTTGTAAATGTTCTTTTTATCTCTTTCTATCGAGCAATCTATCTATCCATCTATCTGTCTCTATATCTATTCATCTACCTTTCTCTCCACATCTATGCCTACATCTGTTCTGCTGCTTTATCTTTCAGACCTCTATATCTCCTCTGTGATCATTCTCCTCAGTTCTCTTTCTTGGCGTCTCACGTGGCGATCTTTTCCTTCTTCTGTTACTTTACTTACACTTATCATTTTTAATGCATTGATATCGATATTATTTTGTACAACATGTGTATATATTCTAAAGCTTGACATGATTGTGTTCATTTTGTTTAATAGGCACTGTTTCCTTCATTTGGCATTACTTAAAGATTTTGAGATTCATGATTGTTGACTCGCTTGGGTCATTTCTTCCCCTGCCACTATGAGCTTACCTGGGAATTGTGGGCGTGACCAATATTTTGGAGTACTGAACTCCACTTTCTGATTGGCTAGGTCTCCAACCATTCAGGGCGAAAAGAAAATGAATGCCTTGCAATTTTGTTATGCTGTTGGACTATGGGTCTATAGTCTGGCTCTGGGGGAAGGGGACATAAATTTTCGCCCCCACCATGGAACTGCAGCTCCATGTGTATATGTCTGATCCTATTCTTCCTAACTCTGGCCCTTCTATTCATCTCTTCAAGCTCACTTGTATCCCACTCGTTCTTTTACTGGGAACAGTGTCTGGGATAACTCTGACATAGTTTTATTCCAGGATGATTTTTGGGACATGCCTATCTTAAAAGTTACTCAATGCAAACTCATGAGTTCTCTTTGAGGGTGCGGTGGTGCTGTAAAGAATGCACTATGAGATTTGTCCTGACAGTTGCATTTCGCACTTCATCTCAAAAAAAAATATATATATATATACCAATGGTTTTTCTTCCTTGGCTGTACATTTTTTTTTCTCTCCTGTCTTTCTTACTATAATCTCTCTAAAGTTGTCAGCCTTTGATAAATGCGCGTCTACATTGGTCACTACTTCATGATAATGTTATGCTTTGTTTTTTATTTTTTTACTGTGACGTGTTATGCGGTATAGTTATGTTCAGTTACACTGTATGCTTGATAGATATTTCAGTAGTTGTGTTGATTTGCTTTCATTTCTAAGAACGTTTGAGTCAGTACCTGCTTACTCATGATTCTGAGTTAATTTGTTTTTGAACATGCTTTGTGTTGACCATAATGATATCTTTTCTGTATGATTTCTTATGACATTTTTCTGTTGGGTGTGTGGGTTTGAAAAGGATACTAGTATTTTGACTGAAAGTATCGAGTGTATCCATGCATGCGAGCTCCGACGAAGTTATAAGTAATGTTAACTGTTTGCAACTACACTCACATGGTCACGTGAATCTACCCACAACATGTGTCATGGAATTTGTTATGTTTTGATGTTCGATTAAATTTTGATCCCTCTGGGACACATGTTTAGATACTTAGGCTTACATTTCGCTTAGAGGATTTTAGTGCGTAGTTTCATAGTCTAGCTGCTGATTTGCCCAGGACCATTCCAGTTTCCTCTCAGCTATTTCTCGCTGTCTCTCACTTCCCTCGATCCCCTCTTTTTCTTTTTTCCCCCTCTCTCCCCCTCCCTCTAATCGCTTGTCCCTCCTTTTCTCACTCATCAACTCTCTTTGTCTTTTCGGTCTAGTGGTCCGTCTACCAGCTTCATGTAGCTGTACAAACGAGCATTTTGAATGAATGCTATAACTCATGTTTTGTTCACTCCATTTACACTAGCTCTTAACTGCCTTCACATCCAGGTGTGCATACTTCTTGTAATGTGATTAGCGAGTTGTCGGTTGAGTAATTGTTCTCTATTATTTTTTTTCTTTTTAACTTTGTTTTATGGTTTATATGTATTTGATTGATGTACAGTTTCCAACTCACGATCTCTCTTCCAATATTGCGGTCCTCTTTTTATTCTGTATTGCGGACAATACCTTTTTTTAAGGGGGGAATAGTGTTATGCCCAGAGTTAGGCAAAAATGTATCATCATTCAACATGCACATTTCCCCGGGTCTAGCGATGGATTGAGCGGACCAGACAGGGGAGGCCAAGTGGATTATTCACTGTCTGGCCAGCCCATTGCTGGATCTTGGGAATGGGCATGTTGATAGACTTATTGCTTTATGGTCAGTATGCATGAATGTTGCTGACCAGCCCAAAATTAGTGAGAAATGGGGAGTCGGCGAATATTGCGGGCAAGAGAGGAGGATATTGGAGGCGAGTGACTGAGAGGGGAGAGTCCGAGTTTTACTGTCTTGAAGTGAACACCTGAATAAATGTCGTTTCCGCATCTGAAGCAATGAAATGTCTAAGTGACTATGATTCCTGTCTCAATATCCGAAGGATACAACAATATATATCAGAATCAAACAGAAATTTAATTCTCATAAAGAACTAAACGCAATTTTAATTATCTATAATTAGTACGAGTCACACACAATGCATCAAAACATATCTGGTTTCAATTCCGACACTATTTCCGTTTACATGTGAACGAAGTGTTGAAGATTTCTTGTTTAGTTCTTATGCTATCTGCATTAGTTTGTTCGCAAGAAGAAATCAATATTAGAAATATTAGTTCATTTCCATTGACTTAAGTTTTTGTTTGATTTTGATTACAACATAGAAACATTAGAAATAATCATATGTTGTGGTACAGTCTCTGAAGAATTAGAATAAATATTGACTGGCAATGTTTATCACATTCAAGTTCATGTATGCATGTGTATATTGAATAACGAGCTCCAAGCTTACTGTAAGTCACCATGACAATATTTTTTATGAGAAGTTCTTGAAAATAACAATAGTATGTCAAGGTCTGTCTACTATGTCAAGTATGTGAAACCTCACGCGGAATTATTGGTGAACTGTTAGTATTTAGTTTCTTTTTGATATTTTTAAATTAAAGCTTAGACTTAACGTGCTAACTCTTACCTCCCAAGCTTTGCCATCGTGACAACTGCAAGGATCCTTTGCGACAAAATGTTCATAGCAGATCAGCTTCCAACATGTCATACATTCCTGGTAAACTTCACGAGTACATCCTCTATTACAACAGAACATAGGTAGGCCCTGTTGCAGTTCATACAACGACTCAGGAAATGCTTGACTTATATCCAAGAAAGTACCTAAAATGGAAAACAAGTTAACACTCGTTGCCGAATTCCAATCACTTTAACTTTTCATTTATATTTCCATTCAATTGATCAAATGCCTCTTTTTAGTAAAACAACTAATTACTTTGAATGATTCCAAACACATTATCAAATGTCAGTTGCCTTATTGCTCACTTGTGTTTTAAGGGGGCGTGGCTCATTTCCATTTTGGAGATGGCTTACTTCAAGTCTTCGACAACAGATTCATTTTCATGTTTTCACACTAATGAAATTATAACCTCTTCGCCCGATATGTTAGAGAGGACTTGTATGTTGTTTTATCTTACACTTTCAAATCAATATTCCCTTATGACCATGAATTAGGTAATTACGTAGAATGTGACAGCCAACATTGTTTTAACTAACTGTTACCAACTCATGGCTTAAGTAATACATAAAATTATATTTCACACAAATAATACCCCACCGTCGTTACCAAGAAAAATGGGGTAGCACTGGAAAATGACATATGCCACTTATTCATATTAATTCACTTCCAAAATTTTAATAAGATTTTGTTGTTGATATTATAACCATGTGATATTTATTTAACTGTAAGAACGTATACATGAATTCTGTATCGTGTCTGCTTTGCTATCCTGCTCCTTAATTCAGTTTCCGGACTGCATACAATAATAATTTTATTTCACTAGGGTTTGCAGACTTGACATCGAATGGATGGTCATAAATGGAATTTAACAAAATTGTAGATGAATTACCCGAACTTGTGTCGATTTTGTTTTCTTTTAAGACACATACTGTCATACAGTCCCATTTGTAAATGCAATAATATATAATTTCTATTCAAGCAACCTGACCAGTTAAATTCAAGCCATTTACATTTCTCTAATTCCCATAAACTCTGGCACATGCCCATAAAACGGCTGTGCGTTCTGCCAATAATAATTTCTTATCATATATATCCACTATTGATCTTTCATTCAGGCTATTCGCAAAGTATATGTTGGTTGACAATTCTTAATCTTAATTGAGTACCTTTTGGGGTCAATTCTGGTAGAGATGACTCATCTCCACCATCCTCGTCATTAGTATCTGTTCCCACCGCTTCCTCAATAGAGTCTCCAGAAAATTGCATGGGCTCAGTGGCCTGGTAAATGTGGTCCATTCCTTTAAAAAAATGTTACAGAAAACTCTAGCATTTAGTTCATGTTTCCTTTTCAACAAATTATGATAAAAGCAATTGGATAGGTTTCACGAAGTGCTAGCAATTTGTTATCATACGCACTGCTGCTAATTAAGGGGCTTTCACAATCGGTCATGTGATCGCTTGCGATTGCTTGCGATCCTGTACAAAGTATACTATCAAGAAATAATGGCAATAGCGATCGCACAACCAATTGTGAAAGCCCCTTTCCCCAGACAAAAGGGGTAGCCATCGAAAAATTACATGTGCCACTTATTTCCTTTCATTGTCTTTCAAAATGTGAACAATATTTTGTTGGTGATATCATAACCATGTGATATTTATTCCAACTGTAAGAACGTATACATGAATTCTTTATCGTGTCTGCTTGGCTATCTTGCTCCTTAATTCAGTTTCCAGACTCCATACAATAATCACATTTATATCACTAGGGTTTGCAGATTTGACATCGAATGGATCATCATAAATGGAATCTAACAAAATTGTAGATGAATTACCCGAACTTGTGTCAATTATATTTTCTTGTCAAGACATATACTGTCATACAGGCCTATTTGTAAATGAAATAGATATATAATTTCTATTCAAGCAGCATGACAAGTTGAATTCAAGCCATTTACATTTATCTAATTCCCGGAACTCTGGCATATGCTTGTGAAACGGTTGTGCTTCTGTCAATAATAATTTCTGAACATCGTATATCCACTCTTAATCTCTCATTCAGGCTATTCGCAAGTTATATGTTGGTTAACATTTCTTAATCTTAATTGAGTACCTTTTGGGGTCAATTTGGTAGAGGTGACTTATCTCCACCATCCTTGTCATTGGCTGTTCCCACTGATTTCTCAATTGAGTCTTCAGAAAGTTGCATGGGCTCAGTGGCCTGGTTAATGTCATCCATTCCTTAAAAAAAATGTTACAGAAAACTCTAGCATTTAGTTCATGTTTCCTCTTAAGTATATTATAATACAAGCAATTGGATAGGTTTGACCAAGTGCTAGTCATTTGTTATCTATTATAATTATGTCACAGGAAGACTTTAGAATACGCAGTAGAATACTATAATGAACCTGTCCCTAAAAGTATTTTAAATAATGCAGATAAATTCTCACGCTCATTTAAATTTATGTGTGTGCTAATTTATATTTATATAAACACACTTTGTTCAGTCAATTCTGCCAAGGACAGCTCGTCAGCATTACGGTAGTTGGTTATGTTCATTTTTATCATATTTCATTGACCAGAATGACTCAAATCCAGACCTGCACTTTGTTGTGATCAACATCCATGGACGAATTAAGCTAGGCAATTACAAATTGGTATAGTGCAATGTGTTTTAAGAAAAGAATGAATACAATCCAAGAAATAATAGCATTGCTATGGCAACTTAAAGGGCTGGTAAGTAATGTTACGAAAAAAGGACATGACAAAAAAATCAATGTCTTGTAACAAAAAGTGTGCAAAAATTCAAGTTACTTCAAACAAAGTGTTGCATTAATTTCAATTATTGCATCATGACAAATGTTCACACAATGTTTTTTAGCAGTTCGACCAATAATTTCTTAGCTAGACCCCCAAAAGCATGGTTAGTAACGTTACGGTTAGTAACGTTACATTTGTCCGGAGTAATTCCGCAGGTCATTTCACCCTTTTGTAATTGACAAAATGTCACATGACTTCCGGAGTATTTAAATGTATTTATCTTTTACCCTTTAGCAAAACTTTGAGGAAAAAATTTCGAAGGAACCCACTGTAATTTGCATTTAAGTGAATTTCAGCATCCCTAGTCCCACATGTACATTTTAAATGATGGTTTTAGATCTTGCGAAATCAATCAATACGAAAGATAAAATCTACTGAATTTGAAAGACCTTAATGATTGGTGAACATCCATGGCATTAGTTGATACCTAGATTAAAGAGTAAGATAAAGAGGCACATTTCTTTTATCCATGTCATGTCCACCTAACTGCGGAATTGCCCAAATACATCAGTTTTAAACAAAAATCACTCTGCTCATTTACAATATCATTCATTATAATGTATCGTAGTGTACCGGTACATTGTTTTTGCATTATCTTATATAGTTGGAGGGAAATAAAGCGACATTGGCGTGGTATCAGCGTTTTCACCGTAGCGTTTTCGCCGGAAAATTGTAAATGATTGAAAGATACGGTAAAATTCACGAGGAATTGCTTTTGTTGTTGTTGTTTTTAGATAAAAGGATATACACTGTATCATACGCTTTGGATATTCCCTTCGCCGTCTAGAATAAAGACTAAGCGCTGTGGACATCATAACCTTTGGATATTCCCTTCGCTGCCTTGAATAAAGACTAAGCGCACCGCGTTTACAACAGAACACCTGTGAACATACCATAGAGCTGCATTTTACAGCTCTATGGAACATACAGAAGACAGTGCCTTCTTTGTATAGCGGTTAGTTTCGATTCAGAAGTATAGGGATATAACAACGAGACCAAATTGGTTAAAAATTCATTTACTATGACTAAGCTACTCATTTGGAAATGCTATCATAGCTTGATAAGCATATCTATGCCCGACAAACAAAGTGACATCAAAAAGGTTTTGCCACCTCAGATGGTACCAATATCTGGCCTGGCCCATGGACTATAAGCAAAAATTTACAAGTGTAAAAAGCCCTACAGAGAGAGAGTAAGATTTCCAAGAAATGTTTGATCCAAGAAGTGATCAAGAAGTACTGTCACAGTCTGAACATAATGCTGGATCTCTTGTTATCATAAGTTATGGATTTCACTCAAGATTTCTTAGACTTTCTGTTCTCGGCATATCTTCAGTGTTCTCTGCACTCATGCAATATGAATTTTGCCTTCATGCTACAGTCTCGCAAACAAAATGAAATACTGATCAACTGAGATTTATAGTATGCAAGGATTTTCATTGTGAACATGGTAAACTGGAAGAAAACTAGTACTATCTTATATGTATATATACAGATTTTTGTCTATGAATAAATTTGCATTTGCATTCTTTGTAGACAGTTATTTATAGCTGCTAAAAATGCATTGCCTTCTTATACTTTTTGTGGATGTTTTATATTCTTTGCATTTTATATATGTGATAACTATCAATTGTAGATTTGTCATGTAATACAGTATGCACAACTTGTGGCTGTGGTATTCATTTCTGGTTGGTATTTGAGGAAATTTCCTTGTATACACTAGTACAAGGTAGTCAATTATGTGTCCTCATATGATAGAAATTGACTGTGCCTCTGCTTGTGCATGTGAGTGTGTGTGTGTGTGTGTGTGTGTGTGTGTGTGTGTGTGTGCATGTACAGTATGTGTTTGTGTGTGTTTCAGGATAACCCTTTGTTTTGCTTTCTGTATCAAAATTAGAACCAAAAAAAAATTATTTGTAACTTACTGAGCTGTCACTGATGTTTTTGACGTCTATTTGTTAAATGATCAATTTTCAATTTTTACTTTCATGAAAAGAAGAGAAAAAGCTCAGCTCATTTACCAATTTTAGCAGTCCTTTTTCACAAGTGATTCTCAACATGCAATCCACTATCAAAATTTCTTTGTCACAATATGTACATTTTGTACATGTTTGCCACCCAGTTTGAAATGTAAGAAGTGAAAATCCATCATACGAGTACAAGTAAGTGAAAATCTTTACCACTAAAATGCAACAAGGTGATATGAGAAACTCAATATTGTGACATTTTACTGTTACAAAGTAATGGTTACACATGTTTACATATCTTATGTTGGCTTGCCCAAATAATTTGCTTCTTGGTCTTTCTTGTTACTCAAACAGGAAAAACAGTCTGGCTTCATGATGAGATTTTTCTACACCAAGTTTTTACAAAATAGCATTTGAAATCAATTACTACAATTTTTTGAACAAAATATGGAAAGTTTCATTGCAGAACAATTCTTGTCAATTTGAGATATTTGTGACTAGAACTACTAAACAACAAAGGAAATGACAAATATATATTTTCAATCATGACTTAAAAGAATATAATTATGAAGAGTTTGTTCGCAAAAACCGATAAGTCCATATTTGCCAAATGGAGATATTTACGATTAAAGGTCAAGAAAAATAAAGAGAATAATAAGAAAATGTTTGCTTCTTTTGACCATAATTTAAAAATGTACCTTTATATGTAGTGACCAATATATCATTTAAAAGGTATTATTTTGTACTTTATGACAGAGACCGTACTTCAAAATCTTCAAAAATGGACTTATCGGTTTTTGCGAACAAACTCTTCATATATTGTGTATAACAAGTGAGATACTACTGGAAATGTTTTATTGTGATTTGTTGGATGCTAGACTCAGCATACGTAAGACTGTTTAAAGACAGCATGTAACCCATTGTGATAAAACACTTCCATGTTCATGTAGGACCCTACGTGTATAAAGTGTACACAAAAAAAAAAAACAACAACAAAAGGCTGAGCCAAGATTGTTATGGGCAATACTCAGTAGCAATTGAGGTCCTATAACTTTTGTTTTTATAGTTTTATTCAGTGTGTAGATGATATAGCACTGACACTGCTTTGTGAAAACTTGAAGGAGTAGGCCCCTACAGGATTTCATAACTTCTGTTCTTGATTTATCCGACATTGTCATAACTTCCCCAGGAAGTAGGGTCTACAGTGTAACATGACTACTCAAGTGTTAATTTTATAAATGATGATTATTTTGATAGCTCAAAGGAAAAAAGAAAATCAAACCACAGCTACTAAAGGATCAAATCGGGTAGTAGTCTCATAGTCCAGCAGTGTAGTGTTTGTTTGTTTGTTTGTTTGTTTGTTTGTTTGTTTTTTCAAATATGTCTGAAAGCACTGAATTCGGCACACATGCATGTAGACGGACATATTCTAAGCAGTTTTAGATACTGTACTCTTACAAAATAAATGTGACATCTTCCATTGCCATGTGAGGAATTATATGTTATTTTTTTAGGGGGATATGGACAGTTAACCATGCAAAAAATTAATATAAGAACAATTATTGAATTTATTTATGTGGAAATACTCATACAATTGCCATAAAGTCCTAGTCATTCTTTTAAGTCTTATCTGTTGGTAATGGATTATGAAAAAACACTTGTTTTCAATTAATCAATATTAAATTGTAAGAAAAATGACTTTTTAAGATTTAGAATAACTCAATACAGGGGCGGATCCAGGAATTACGTAAAGGGGAGGCGCTTTTACAATTTTTTCCCTTTTATTTCTTTTGTTGTAACAATATATAACAAAATAAATAACAAAAATAAAGAGGGGTGCGCCCAGCGTACCCCCTTCTGGATCAGCCACTGCAATTGCTATTAAAGTCCTAGTAATTCTGGGACATATTATGTTGCCATGGTAATGAATAATTTTTTTTGGAAAATAAAGTACGTATAAATAATACTTCTCATTTTGCAGTATATAAACTGCTACAAAGGTAACGATTTTTTTTTAAATTTTGAGTTCAATTCAAATACATGCATCATCAAAATCTTAGTCGTTTTATTTTTCAGTTTTGTTGTTGTTGTTATTGTTATTGTCGTTTCTTGCTTCTTGTCAGCCGACGACAGCTGGAAGTGGCACCAGAAATAAAACTGCCCCCCCCCCTTTTTCAAAACGTGACGCAGCCGGCCATGGATACTCCATCGCTTCATTATTCTGTTATCATGGAAACTCAAGTTGAACTGTCCTATCAATTATGACTTTTTTATCCGTCATGGCTAGGTAGGTAACAAGAGGTAGGTAACGAGAAAGTCACGATCAAGAATGAAAAGAGCACGCAATGCCTCACATCATTGAGTTCATTTAGTGGTGCATATCGACAGGAGAAGCTTGATTGCATTTAGACTAGTTCGATTGTGGTCAATCTGTGGACAGTGTGGTCTGCGAAAACTTATTCACTGGTTCGTTGGGTAAATTTGGTACAGTTAACGACGGGACGGGCGTGTGGAGACTCACTGGGCTATGGGGTGTGTGATCGTTGATCGTTTGAACCAAGCCGGGTTGTTTCATCTCATCAGCATCATGATATTGCATCAGTGACAGTCTCTACTTTGAGATAAACGTATACAGGTTCATATATATTAGAGAGGTGAGGTATATGATCTAATAATTGGGACTAATTCAGATAAGAATTGTCATTGTGTTGTTTATTTCGAGACATGATGTAATTTATGTGTGTGCTACTGTGTGTTCAGCTTAGCCTAGCTCAGATCACTGATTTATGCTGTGATAGATTTATAGCTTATTCTTTATACTTCAATTCTGTATTAATAGTAATACACCTATTTTTTACCACTGAAAAAAAAAGAGAAAAAAGATTCAGAGGGGAAAAAAAGATAATTATATCTTACAGCCTCACGGATTCATTAGTATTAGACAGGATGAGGTATTCGATATGATTTCACAGTAATTCAGATAAAAATTGTCATTGTGTTGTTTATTTCGAGACATGATGTAATTTATGTATTCAGCTCAGCCTAGCTCAGCTAGGCCACTGATTTATGCTGTGATGAAACCCTAAAAAGTCTAACGTTAGATCTGTACTTTATTCTTTATACTTCAATTCTGTCCTATACACCCATTTTTGACCCCTGAAAAAAAAAGAAGAGAAAATAAGATTCAGAGAAAAAAAAGATGAACATACTGTATCTTACAGCCTCACAGGTTCGTTAGTATTAGATAGGTTAGGTATATGATTTAGTAATTCAGATAAAAAGTGTAATTGTGTTGTTTGTTTCGAGACATGATGTAATTTATGTGTTCAGCTCAGCCTAGCTCAGCTAGGCCACTGATTTATGTTGTGATAGAGCCCTAAAAAGTCTAGATCTGTAGTTTATTCTTACTTCAATTCTGTCCTAAACACCCATTTTCTACTCCTGAAAAAAAAAGAGAAAAAAGATTCAGAAAAAAGAAAAATCGCAGTTAACATCTTTGATTTCACATTACGATTCAGGCCTAAAATCCCTCTAGCTAAAGGGAGGGGGGGGGGGGGGAGGTGGGGGTACCATTGATGGTTCCCCTCCCCCTCGAAAATGATGTGCAAAGAAAGTTAAGAAAACATGATAGAGCTATGAAAAGTAGCACTATACTGAAAATGAGAATTACTGCATTTAATCTTATGTTTCTTTTTCTCCTATTTTTTTTTGTGATAGAGCTTTGGCCTTGGTTCGTCAATAAATTGCCAAGATGTCATTTATTACAAGCTCGGTACTTTCAGTTCATATATATATGGGCAAGTCCAAGCTATTTGATCACTCAAGACTGAAAGTTCAAAATGGGTCAATCTACATAAACTTGGTATCATTTTAAAGCTAAGAAGTTAAAATACATGAATTTCAAAAAGAAAAAGTAAAAATCCTTCCGCATAACCAGCAATAAATTAATTAATCTGCATAAATTAATATTTAGAGTAACGCGTGGGACATTAAAAAATTCTGCATTTTAAAATATATCTTTTAATTTTTACAAGTTTTTATGAAAATAAGTATGGTGACCTTAAGTCTGAGTAAGAAGTTACTAGTATCATGACTGTGATTTTCAGCTTCTCAACTGATTAAATATGCAAATGAGGGATGGGCCAAAATTGGCATGTCCCACGCGTTACTTTTTTAGGTCATTATTTCTCATTTGTATAAAAGTTGATAATGTAATTGACTTGAAACTTTCAAAAGACCAAATTCACAATGGACCTAATCATATCCAAGAGATAAAAAGTTAGACTGATAAATCTCGTACTTGCAATTTTTAATTAGATTCAGTAACGCGTGGGACGATTTGTGTACAAGTCAATGGAAGTGTACTAAATCTTAGTCTTCTATGGGAAATGTGTACATTATCGAGGGATTTTTTTGTTGTTGTAATTTTCTGAATTCTGACTTGAAATTTGGTAAAAGTTCCACTTTGGATAAATAATTCACAAAAGATCATTACATGTTATTTTCAAGGACACATTCAAAGTCAAATGTCAAAAAATAAAGGAAAACACAGGCATTTCATACTTTTTATTATATCTATTGTTCTGGTGGATCTAAATCATTGAAATCTGAAAGAATTTATTAGAAATACATCTAGTTAGATAATTAGTACCTCATATTAAAGTTTCTCTGAGCAAATAATGTGCAATTCACATCACAATATTCGTAGTGACAAAAATGTCCCACGCGTTAGGCCTACTTGTCCCACACGTTATTATACCTATCTTTCTATAATTGACCTTGAGAGAAAACAGTTTCATGATTTTTTTCTGAAATATTTTGTTTCAGGTAAAGTTACTGCTGTAGAAAAAGATGAAAAATGATTTTATAGTATACCAAGTATTTTCCCAATAATTGAGATAAAAATAAAAGAAGAAAAAAGGACAATCTTTGTGGTCCCACGCGTTACTGGAGAATAAATTTGCATAAATACTAAACGTGTGATTCTCATTATTTCTATTGTTTTGAACAAAGATACCTACTCGCTATCAAAAGCAGCCCAACAGGTTATGAAGTTTCAATCTTAACAGTGCAATATAGGGCTAAATCTTCTTGTGATGTCCCACGCGTTACTGGTGCAAAATAGCTTGGACTTGCCCAAATATATATATATATATATATATATATATATATATATATATATTTATTTATTTATTTATATATATATATGTGTGTGTGTGTGTGTGTGTGTGTGTGACCGTGCATCACAAAACAAACAAAAAGTTGCACCCCTTGATTTTATGTGAGGGCTCAAGAAAGGTGAAATGGGTCAACCAAGTAGAATTATGCTACATGTATTATATTTAACTATATATCAAATATCATCCTCATGTTATTGTAAAGGAGTAACAGATAAGTATATATTTTTTCAAATATGTATATGTAGATACAATTGTGTTATGATTCTTATATGTACATGTTCAAAATGTTGTTGCTAATAAAATTTCAAAACATCAAACTTCAAACTTCAAGTCAATTTTGTGTTTTCCATATTTTCTGAAGGAGCAATTCTTCTACATTATTCTCGAGTTTGGGATCATAGAATGGAAAAGTGGGTTTTCAGCAGTTTTTCTACAACCCCCTTTTTTGTAAGAGTATAGTGTGATCAGATTTTACCTAGAGGCCCCTTTTCATTTCTTGAAAATCCTTTACACTCTCTTTACATTGAAATCTAATAACTTTTAAAAGGATAAATTATCTGAGGTAGAATATGTTAATAGAGCATGCTCAATTTCAGCTTAATCTGATACCTTCACTGTTGTTTTTACATTGGTTTATATCATGTTTTTTGTACTGTTCATGGCACAGGTAGCACGGCTTACTAAAGATTAAGACAGTGTTTGAATAGACGCTGTACTTCAGAGCCTCTTTTCTCAGTTCAAACTGTTCCAAGAGTGTGGGCTTTCTTTCCAGCATTTAATACAGGTTAGGAGCATCCATTGGAATTGAGTTATACATCATTTAAAGCTGCTCTTTCAGAATCTGCCCTTCAATAAATATCTATGCCTGGCGACTTAAGCTATTTTTAACTGATGCATATTTTAGATAAAAAGCATTAACCTGAAATGTACAATCTCTTATTCATATTCAGGACCAGAGGAACCGGGTGGGGATCAGGCCCCTACTTTTTTTGTTGTTGGCCCATACAAAGGAATAGATAAGGTGTCACCACTTTGGCACAAACTTTTTTTTTTTACCCCGGAAGTGCGTAAGTGGCACTAGAAAGAAATAGATACAAACCTCGAAGTGTGAGAACGGTAAGGCTTTGTTTTTGCGCTGAACGGTGAAGACCTTTCTTCTTCTTCTTCTTCTTCTTCTTCTTCTTCCCTGATGAAACCCGGAAGTGGCATCAGAAGTGTGAAGTGGCCCCCTCCGCCCCCCCCCCACCCCTCAACTTTTGAAGATGTGGGATGATAATGGCAATTGTGTTTCAGTTGCGTTTCAGAAAACTGTTAAATGTGAAATTTCCTGACTGCCATAACAAATTTCTGCACGATATTTGAAGGCAAAATTGTTGATAGGCTCTTGCCTGTTAATAGGCCTTCCATCCTTATTAACAGTGTTGTGCTTCAAACAACTTGTTTGGCTCAAGTTCTGTCCTGATGCCAGATCTCTTTTATCTGTTGGAAAAGATTCTGGAAAGGTGTCCTGAACCAGTCAATCATTATGGCGACCCACAAATATGCCTGTGTAGAAGACTTCGAGGAGGAAGGGCTTGGATTGGTGTCGGGATGGTTTAAGCTCTACTACCAGACAGGGTGTGATGAAGAGAGTACACTAAGAGATAGTAGGCTCGCATTCAAGAGGTACAATTTCCCAGAAAATACTGTTAACACTGGAACACTTCAAAGTGTGAAAATTTTGTTGAATTTCAGGTTTTCCTGAACAAATGTACAAAGAAGATATTATCGAAATTATCAAAGTACTTGTAGTACATTTTATATACATATGTACAAAAAATACTATTTTCAAAATTGCAAGCAAGTGAAGATCACTGGAGCTTTTAAAACAAAATCTGTATATATAGTTATACAACTATAAAATCACACTTAACGTGTCGATGTTCTTATGTGATCTCTCATTATGTTAGCAAAGTCGGAGTTTAACCATTATACGATTTTTATAAAATAATGTGATATCCACTTTCGGGGAAATAAAGTGAAACTGGCCGAATAGAAAAAAATGTGAAAAAAAAAAAGATGTTGAAATTGAAATGATAACACTGAATGTTGATGAATTTGCCATTAATCAACGTACATGTGTAATAATATTCGTAAGAATTGCACAGAATTACAGGACTTGGTTATGCTAATTGAATTTGAACGTTCAAAAGGTCGAAATTGTGTGCTCATAAATGAAATTGAAACTGGTATTTGGTGCGAATTTGAATGCCAACCTCCAATCTCCTCCTTTACATGTTGATTCTCTCAAGGTATCGCCTGCGACCCAGGATTTACGAGACGTATCCAAGAGGGACCTTTCAACCACCATCCTAGGCACTCGTGTCACCATGCCCATTGCTATATCACCAACAGCCTTCCATCGTGCTGCTGATCTGGAAGGTGAAAAGGCGACTGCAAGAGGTGTGATCTCAAGGAAACAACTTGCCTCTTATTTCATTCTATTTATGTTGATTTTTGACATTTTTTTTATGGGTTGGGGGAGGAAGGGAATTGCTTTGACAGAAAAATACCTTTTATCGCAAAGCTTTAAAAGTACTGTTTATGCGGGGAATTTAAGGGAAATAAATTCTATTCAACAAGGATGAATAAAACATTCTATGTGCTTAGTTTGTAACTTTCCTATTTGGCTGATTTCTTGCTGAAGAGAAAAGTGATATAGAAGAATCTCTTTCTCAAAGAGTATGAAATGAGTAATGAAAATAACCAGCACTCTGTGCATTAATTCCTCTAGCCGCTCGCGATTGTGGCACTCTGATGGTCCAGAGTATGAACTCCAACACCACATGGCCGACGTTGCCGCGGCAGTCCCTGGCACTCCCCTGTGGATGAACGTCTACATGATGAAGAATCGTGAGATCACGGCTTACTTTGTGAGAGAAGCGGAGCGGTGCGGCTACCAAGGCATAGTTTTGACTGTGGACTCTGCAAAAAATCGGCAACCACATTAAAACTGCACGCAAACGACTCAACAGATATGATGACATGACTATCAAGTATATTTGTTGCTATACCTAGCTCAGCTTAGCTTCCTTACTAGTGGCGATATGATTTACATCGATATAAATATTGTTTAGATTTTGCTTTAATACAGGATTGTCCTCTCGTGAAACAGTTTACGTAATGGGAATTTTGTCATATAAAGTACAATCTGTACAAGCCTTGCTCTATTTTAGTGTAGCTGGTAAATGGACAACCGAATAAGCTTCACGATTGAATTCCAAAACAAAGATCTTTCCCCCCTTGTTTTTGCCTCCGCCCGAAGGGTGCCGAAGGCATTATTTTTTCGGGTTGTCCGTCCGTCCGTCCGTACGTCTGTCCCCATTTGTTTACACGATAACTTGAGTAATATTGATTGAAATTTTACCAAACTTGGTCCAGATTTTGGGTAAAATAGGCCAGAGATCAAAGGTCAAAGTCAAATCATAAAATTGTATTTGTTTATGCAATTACTCAAGACTGGACATGATGGGAATACTTGATTTGGTTTTTGACACTTGATTGGTTTTTGAGTGAAATCGGCCACAGGTCAAAGGTCAAGATCAAATCCTAAAATTTATCTGTTCACTCCTCCAGATTTAGGTGGGGGTGTTAATCATGTTCAGTGGCAGCTCCATTTTTTGATATTTTTCTGTCTATCTGTGTCTCATGATCTTTTTTTCTCAGGTTAGCCAATTTTGACATCCCTGAAATTCAAGAGACTCAGGAACACAAGAAGCTCCATCCCACCAATGCTTTGTTTCTTCACACCCCGGGTCTCGGCGTCCGTGACTACAAAGGATATACGATGGCTAAAGAGCATCACAAAGCTACCGATCATTTGCAAGGGAGTCTTAACAGGTAAGGAAATGGCCTGTAAATGTAACCTGTACAGTTTGGTGTTGTGTGATCTCATCAGTGAACACTGCTCAGTCATTCTTGTCATCTTGAAGTAAACATCCACATGTACCACAAGTTTTTCCATGAAAGATTGCACGGACCCAGGAAAATTTATGAAAAATGTGTCATCCATCACTTTAAAAACAAACCTTATTGCTAACAGTGTTTTAAAAAACTTACCATATGGAGCAATGAAAAGAAGAGAACTATACTTCACTGCCAAACAAGCACCCTTTTTAGCTCACCTGAGCCAAATGCTCAAGTGACCTATTGCGATCGTTCTTCGTCCGGCGTCCATCGTGCGTCTTACGTTGTGCGTAAACTTTTTACATTTTCATCTTCTTCTTGAAAACACCAAGACCGATTTTCACCAAACTCAACAGGTAGCATCCCTAGGGGGTTAGGATCTCAATTTCGTTAAAATGGGCACCATACCCCACCCAGGGGTCCGGGGGGGGGGGCACAAACTATCCAAAATTAAAGAATCTTTAAACTAGGTATATTGCTACGGCGCCTGATATGCCTCCGCCATAATGCATGGTTCTCCAAATAGGTCTATAGTACAATGTCTTGACAATGTGTGATGACAGTTTCACACAATTGGCAAAATATTAAAATGACAGGTTTGACACAAATGTGCTGAATGTTCACTTTCTAGAACTAGGTTCAATTGGATGAATGATTAAATGTCAGAGTGCAGGTATTTGGGGAACTGATGATTTTTACTTGGCTTTTGACCCTTTTATAAGTTTATGCATTGAGTAATTTTCAAGGTATTGAGAAAAAGTATAATTTCAGTACCAAATGGGAAATAGCATTATCTAAACCTGATCTTTGACCTTTGACCTCACAGTTCCAAAGAGAATCACTGTTAGGTTGAACATGCATGAATATGTAAGTTTCATGATGATACCTTGAGTAACTTTTGAGAATATGGAGGAAAAAGTGCAATTCAGCACTTTCACTTGACCTTTAACCTTTTGACCTTTGACCTTTTGGCAGGAAACTTCCCACAGAATTTATATTGGGTAATACAATCATGTATACATCAAGTTAAAAAAAAAACCTTCAGGCATTGCATAAATATAAGGAAAGTTGACCTTGACCTTTGAACCATGACCCCCAACTTCCCTAGATAATCACTGCCCATTGGAACAAGCATACTAAGTTCCATGAAGATACCTTGAACCATTTGCGAGATATGGAGAAAAACATGAAATTTCAACCTTTTTTCACAAAATAACCTGTGACCTTTGATCTTTGACCTTTGACCCCGTGACCCTACAATCCAAACAAAGTATTATCCCCCAAGGATATACCCTCATACCAAGTTTGATGTAAAACCACCACACGGTTCTTGAGATATCGACAAAGACAAAACGGGACGGACGGACGGACGGACGACCCGAAAACATAATGCCTCCGGCCACTTCGTTGGCGGAGGCATAAAAAATTCTTCTCTAGAACCAGAAGTGATAGAGCTAAGTACTATGGGTTAGTACATTAAAGGGACGATACAGTATTGGTGGAGACGAGAATTGGGCTTTTAACTTTTTGCAAGATACCAAGAGAACACTCATACAGAGCATACCATTCTAAGAGGAATTCAAAGTTTATTTGATGAAAATTGGGTTGAAATGCCTGAAACATCAAAAAACAAAGTAAATCAAAGCGATTGTAAAAAAAGTGTGGGTCACACACTTTCTAGAATCGCTCTGTTTTGGATATCTCGGCCATTTCAAAACCAATTTCGTCAAATAATTGTTTAATTCCTCATGGAATAACATGCTCTTTCATATTTCATAAGAGGTTTCTTATCATCTCACCCAAAAATGTTAGAAACCTTAAATTAGGTCTCAACCAAAACTATATGATCCCTTTAATGACTTTAGTTTCAAGTTTGTTCATGGCAGATCAAGGGGTGCCCCCTTGGGGAGGGGCGGGGATCCTATGTCCAAATGGAGCTTAAATTGTACATTTTCATCTTCTTCTTGAAAACCCCGTCATGGATTTTCACCAAACTTGGCAGGTAGCATCCCTGGGCGGTTACGATCTCATTTTCTAAAATGGGCACCACGCCCAACCCAGTGGGTCCCCCAGGGGGCCCAACCCCCACCCCCCCAAAAAAAAAATCTTTAAAAATCTTCTTCTCTAGCATGTCTAGAACCGGAAATGATAGACCTAAGTTAATACTATGAGTTAGTGCATTGATGTCTGTAGTTTCAAATTTGTTCATGTGGAATCAGGGGTGCCCCCCCCCCCCTTGGGACCAGGAATAGGGGTTATGGGGTCCAAATTGGGGCCTAAATTGTACGTTTTCATCTTCTTCTTGAGAACCCCTTGACTCATTTTCACCAAACTTAGGCAGGTAGCCTCCCTAGGGGCATAGGATCTCAATTTGTTCAAATGGGCACTGTGTCCCACTTGGAGGGTCCAAAGGGAGACAAACCTCCCAAAATTAAGGAATCTTCAAAAATCTTCTATAGAATCAGAAGTGATAGAGCTAATTAAATTAATACTATGAGTTAGTACATTAATGATTGTAGTTTCGTAGTTTCAAGTTTCAAGTTTGTTCATAGCAGATCCAGGGGTGGGGAGGTCCAAAGAGTGGGCCTAAATTGTACATTTTCATCTTCGTCGTGAAAACATTATGATGGATGTTCACCAAACTTGGCAGGTAGCATCCCTAGGGGGTTACAATCTCAATTTGTTAAAATGGGCACCATGCTCCACCCAGGGTAGCCCAGGGGCCCCTAATCACCCCGAATTAAGGAATCTTTAAAAAATGCTCTTCTCTAAAACCAGAAACAACAGAGCTAAATTGATACTATATGGGGTGGAATTTGGGCCCTTATTGTACATTTTCATCTTCTACTTGAGAATGCCTGGTCAAATTTGGTAGAGCCGTGTGTAATTTAGATTAGTGACTGCGTGAAAGGTGAACCTGCAATACTCAGGTGAGCGCTAGACCTGCGGGTCTCTTGTTTGAGGAATTACTCCACCATGTTGTCATTCTGCTTCAGTTTTATGTTCGGAGAAGAAGGTTAGCATAGTGTAACTTTGCCTGTCAAACTATTCATCATAATTCATGCAGAGGCTGCACGTGAAAAGAGCTTTACAGTATCATTTGTATGATAATATATCAAATGTCTCTTTTCTTTTATTCAAATTTTGTCAGGTGAAACTGCTCGGGAACTGGCTGAAGCTGGTGTAGAGGGAATCATTGTATCAGCGCATGGTGGACGGCAGCTGGATTATGTCCCAGCTCCGGTAAATTGGTTGTTTGTTTGTATAATACCTTTTTGATCATACACGATGTGCTTCATCACTAGTCTTATGCATGAAGACCAGACGTATAATTATAGACTGGACTGTTTCATGAAAGATATGATCTGCATTTTATAGTGTATAGGTATAGTTGTAAGTTACAAGAGTGACATCATTCAAGCGGGAGGAATTAAATCTCAAGCGGGAGAACGGGAGATTCTGAAAAAATGGGCTTTCGGCGGGAGATCTCCCGTCGAAAGCGGGAGAGTTGGAGTCTCTGTATCAGGGTAGTATCTGACTCCATTACCCAAAATGTCACTATAATACTGTTACGACATTTCTTAGACATTTTTCAATGTATAGATGCTTCTATAGACTCTGAATAAGAAGAAAAAAATATTAAAGCTGAAAGATATGAATGCTTACTGCATTGTGTGTAATTGTTGAATACCTGATATGCAGGGCTCCACACTAACTTTTATTTTTGGTGGCCCGAAAGTAAAAAAAAAAAAAAAAAATCAAGAAAAGCATAAGAAAAAAACAAATCGGTCCTACTAAACATAGAAAACTAAATATTAAGCATTACTGAAGTGATGCAGGTACCAATGTCTAAAATGAATAAATAGAAAATTCAATCATCTTACCAGTATTCTAAGTTCTAAGATTCAGCAAATAGGCTATAGATTATTATAAAAGTTGATGCCTATTTAGGTGGTAAAAACTTACGTTTGAAATGAGAAAGTGGAAGCATTCGCAGACATTTATAAACATCTGTCGTTTGTTTTAGCTTTGTAAAGAGCCGAAAGTTACCGATTTCTGATTGTAAAAGCAATCGTCCAACATTGGTTTTACCAGTATTTCAGCACCTTTATACGGAGTCAAATGTGACCATTAATCATTTTCAAATGTAAAAGCAAACACCCGTCATTTATTTTATCGTCCTACGGAGATCAATATCATTGACATTCATTTCCGAACGCCAAAGCAAACATTTGACATTGATTTTAGCATCTTCCGGAGCTGAATGTTATCGCTATTTACTTTCGAACATAAAAACAAACATCAGGTATTTATTTATCATCGTACAGAGATTAATATTATTGTCCTCATTTCCGAACATCAAAGCTAACATCAGACATCAATTTTAGCATCGAACGCAGCTGAGTATTACTGTTATTCATTTGAAATTTAAAAGCAAGCATCCAACAGTTATTTCAGCATCATTATGGAGCAGACTATTACTGCTACTCACTTCCGAATGTAAAAGCAATCATCTGTAAATTTATTTTACCATCTTCTGGAGCCAAATGTTATTGCTATTTACTTTCGAAAGTAAAAACAAACCTCCGACATTTATTCAATCATCGTACAGAGTTGAATATTATTGTTATTCATTTCCGCCCGTCAAAGGGATAATTCGACATTTACTTTAGCATTTTCCGGAGCTGAATGTTATTACTATTTACTTTCGAATGTAAAAGCAAACATCCGACATTTTTTTTTTGTATCATCGTACGGAGTTGAATATTATTATTATTCATTTACGAACGTCAAAGCAAACATTCAACCATTATTTTTAGCATCTTCCAGAGCCAAGTGTTATCCTTATTCATTTTCAAAGCAAAATCAAATATCTTACATTAATTTTAGCACCATACAGAGCTGAATCTTATCGTTATTCATTTTCAAAAGTATAAGCAAACATCCGACATTTATTTTAGTATCATCGGAGTCAAAAATTACAGTTATTCATTTCCAAAAGTAAAGGCAAAGATCCGACTTTTTTGGTGGCGCCGGGCCACCGGGCCATACTCAAAACCTTTTTGGCATAAATCAGAGAATTCTGTCTTTTTCTGTATGCCAAGTTGCTCATTGGGAGTACTACATCGTAAATTACAAATTACCGCGAAAGTGGGTGAAAACTACAAAGTACTATATGCTGACTGTACAGTTGGATTGTTCTGTGCTTCTTTCAGCTGGATGCTTTACCTGAGGTGGTGGAGGCAGTCAGAGGCTTTCCTGTTGAGGTTTACATGGACGGTGGAGTGAGGACGGGGACTGATGTCTTCAAGGCCTTGGCTCGTGGGGCGAGGGCAGTGTTTATTGGGAGGCCTATAATTTGGAGCCTGGCTTGTGAGGTAACTTTGTTTCAACTCAAGAGATTTTTGTTTATTTTTGTTCTTATGCCTCCGCCACGAAGTGGTGCCGGAGGCATTATGTTTTTGGGTTGTCCGTCCTTCCGTCTGTCCGTCCGTCAGTCCTTCCTTCCGTCCATCCTTCCGTCCGTCTGTAATGAATTTTGTGGACAGCGTAACTAAAAAATCTTTTGGGATATCCTCGTGAAACTTGGCATGTATGTGTATTATAGGGGGTGAACTTTTGGGTGCACATGCTCAAGGTCAAAGGTCAAAGGCAAACAACAATATTTATGTATAGATATACTAACAATCACATGTATGTATATTTCAAATTATAGTATTCATTCATATCCTACACGTCATGCAACAGATTATCATTTGGAAAACCCTAAAGTCATTGTAGCTCAAAATTCCATAAGATATCATGGTCCAGATGTTTGTAGGGAACTCATTGAACGATGACCTCAAACGCAGTTCTTCTTTACAATGTTTTAAATCATCTTATAAAAATGTTCTTCTCGCAATGTACCACTCGAATTAGAAATTACGCTTTTGTTTCATTATTCCCAACTCCTGAACACTGTATCTCATCGTTTTTCTTTTCTTCTTTCTTTCCTCTACTCTTCGTATTCGGGTACCTTATTCTCAGCCTTGTTTTGTTTTGTTTTGTCCTTCTTTCGTCTTTATACATTCCACCTTCTGTTGTCCTTTTTTCGTAAAATGACTTTTAAAATACTTTAAAAATTTACATTATTTGTTCTACGTGTGTATAATTGTTCCGTTCCTTCCTTTATATATAAAAAAAATGTTACAAGGCGTGTTATGTTCAGAGGCCGTTGTCCAAGTCAAGCGTTTTGCTGATTGATAACGGTCTCCTCCACCAGTAGTCTTAAAGATCTGAAATGATATTAATGTATAATTTCACATGATTATAACTATATTTGTGATGCGACATTTTGTTTATATTTTCATGACTTCTGAATAATATGTTTGATATTGTCACACTTATATCTTCTGTTATGTACAAGTGGAGAAATAAAGCTTGCTGAAACTGAAAAAGGTCAAGGTCAAATGTTCCAAATTTAACTATTTCCTCCATATCTATGCAATGCCTAAAGATATTTTCTTGAAACTTAGTGTATACATGTATTACCCAATTAAGATTCTCTGGTGAAAGTTTGGGGTCAAAGGTTAAATGTCAAAAGGTCAAGTAAAAATATCAAAATTTCACTTTTATCTTCATAACTTGGAAATGGTTCGAGGTACTGGTCTACATGAAACATAGCATATGCATTTACTGACTGGCAATTATTATCTAGGGAATTTGGGGTTCATGGGGTCAAAGGTCAGGGTTAAAGGTCAAGGGTAACACTTCCAAATTTTACTACGTGTATATCCCTCATATTTATGCAATGCCTGCAGGATTATTTTCTTTTTGAACTTGGTGTATGCATATTTAACCTAATAGAGATTCTCTGGGAAGTTCGTGTTGTTGTTGTTGTTTTTTGTCAAAAAGGTCAAAGGTCAAAGGTCAAAGATCAAGTGAAAGTACTGAACTTTACTCCCTCCATATCTCGGAAGTGGCTCAAGTTATCTTGAAACTTAGTATATATTTATGCATGTTCTGCCTGACAATGATTCTCTCATGAATCTTAGGGTCAAACGTCAAGGGTCAAAGGCCAGATGAAAACGGTAACAATTTATTATTCAATACAGAAATTGCACGTTTTATCCGTACCTTGAAAATTACTCAATGCATAAACTTATGAAGGGGTCAAGTCAAGTAAAAGATCTAAAATCCCCAATAATACATGCTCTCTCATTCATCTAATTAAACCTAGGTCAAGGAAGGTGAACATTCAACACATTTGTGGCAAACGTGTCATTTCTAAATATTTTGCCAATTTTGTGAAAATGTATTCACACATTGTCCTCATGTACTATAGACCTATTAGGAGAATCATGCATTATGGCGGAGGCATACGAGTCGCCATAGCGACATTTCTAGTTGTTTGTTGTTGTTTTTTTTTTAACAAAAAGCGGTAAATACAAAGAGGAAAATATACAAAAACATAATATTGTTCATCCAGAATTAGGAGTTGTGCAAACATGTGTTGTGAATCCCATTTACTTTTGAATTCAATAGTGCCTTCTTTCACTTGGGAGAAAAATGTGAACATATCTGACAAGATCGCACAATGTAATAAGTAAATGAAAAATATTGACCTCATTACGAGGTGAATGTTTAACTGGTTGTAATGTAATGGGAATTGCAGATACTTTTGCTTGAAATGTTTATGCTGGTATTTTGACCTTTCAATAGGCTTAATATCACCCTGAAACATGCCTCTAACTATAGCAGAGAAACAGTCATTAGCTATCTCAAATTTGGAATTATCTTGTAAAAACAAAGATTGAGCACTGTATCTTCATTCGTACACTTTCTGTTCATTGCACACAGGGGACAGGTGAATTACATGATAACAGCAAAAAAATATTAACCACTATAGTGAATTTTGGCCTTGATATGTTCATTTTTCCAATGCTTAAGAATTGCACCTCTTCATTTTCATTTTCTTTTTGTTTGTGTTGTGCAGGGAGAAGAAGGCGTCAAGCAAGTGTTAGAAATACTAAGAGAAGAGTTCAGTCTTGCAATGGCTTTAAGTGGTGAGTATGCTCTGGTTGACCACACATTATTGTAGAAGCGTAGTTTTTAGTCACTTATAACAGCAAACTAAATCATGTACTGTAAAACATGATATATTCGCGGCATGAAATTTCCGCGAGTTGCCACTGTAGTGTAGTGTAGGTAAAAACTTTTGTGTGCATTTGAATTTCGCGTATCTTGGCTGAAAATGCACGTGAACATTCCTTGTTTTACAGTATGTGGATGTTTGTGGTGAGATATATGTGAATGAATCGTCAAATAATGACACTGTCAGCAAAATCAAATCCTCCATGAGCTTTTAGCGTACCAGTAATAGATTATCATTGTTATATACGCACAATCATGTATCAGAACCTTCTGTGTGACAGAAATATCAAATCAAAAATATTTTGTGTGGAAAATGCAGAATGCCATGGATGAAAAAAACATCAGATTGTAATGCGTGAGAGGTATTTATGCCATGAGACAAGCTGTTGAGCATACACTCCCAAAAGCATCAAAACATCAGTCTTTAATATCAAACTAATTACTGCATTTTGAAGTGCGATACTACTTGCAGACTCATCCCCTAAGATGAAGGAGAAAGCCTATTATTACTCATTTATGATTGAAAACAAGAGAAAATTATCTTTCTCCTCTTTTATTGACAGAATATTGCTGAGTTTTCAGTGATTATATGTAATTTAGGGCTTGAAATCTCTGTGTGACTGTTACAGAATACAAGTTCCTGTATTACAGTTGGATGATGTACACGTACAGCAAACCTGTTGACCCTATTTTGACATCTTTGTCATGGCATATATGAAGTTTATGTGGATAGGCCACCCATCACCATGCATGCTTTGCTGTCTTCTTCCCACTGATTTCACATACCGTACACCCTTTTGCTCTTTATGCTTCTCCTGTTTTACTGTCTTTTTTTTTTTTTTTTTTTTTTTTTTGGTTGGGAGGGGGGGGGGGGCTGGATGTGTTTGTCTTTCTTTCTTTTGTTATTGTTTTTTTTCTGCTTCTCATACCATACCTTCTCCCCTTTATGTCTGCCTCTGTCAGGCTTTTGTCATATTGATCTCTTTATTTGTCTTGCAGGTTGTGCCAAGCTCAGTGACATTCAGCCATCCATGGTGGTACACGAGTCTTACTATCACAGCGCCAAACTCTGAATATTCAAAACAGATTTAGATATATTGCACCATCTTAGCCAGGGAGCAGCAACAGTGTAGAGCAAAGAAATTGTTCCCTTTTACCTTCAAGAATTTCAACAGACCCAGGGAACTAGTGCTCATCTGAGTGTTGCAAGTTCACCTTCCACGCAATCTCACATTCTTTTTTGATACCTAAGAACATTGTAAACTGGGGAGGGGGGTCTCTGAAGTTTGTCCAATTTGTCCATTTGTGTAAAATTTATCACACATGCCACCCGTAGATCTGCTATGTACAAACTTGAAGTACATTCACTCATGTATCAACTGAGGGTATTTATTTGATTTTTTTTTCCTCCTTTTTTTTTCCAGATTGTCAAATTTGGGGTCTCTATTATAAGTTCGGGCACATGTTGCTCATTTGTGCAGATATACAGTGGACTCCCATTATAATGAAGTCCTCGGGATCGGCAGTTTTCTTTCGTTATATCCAAATTTCATAACAAACAAACAAATAAACAATAAAAATACATAGAGCTGATGATACTGCAGCCTGAATATCTACTACGCTGTAACCGGAATTTCATTGGACTCATGTTTGATATACCAGGAGTGCATTGTATATCCTATTATCATAGCGATAATGCATGCAAATTTTGATGACAAAGTTGACTTGTCTCTTCAAGGAGAAGATGGAAAGTGAAAATTGGGCTTCTACTTGATACCCCCACAAGATCTGTCATGAACAGACTTTCAAATAACTTACTTTCTCACAACACAATGACTTCAATTTTAAGAGAAAATCGAATTTTTCTTATTGTCAAGGGAGTTTATTTGTACATATATCATCACTGAAATCCAAATGTTTCAAAATTATACTTTTTGTGAACTTTACTGTTATGTATAGTTCTTATGTATGCTTATACACAAATACGCGCAATCATTAGGTATGATATGTTTCAGGGAAATTGTGTGTGTGTGTCCCTTTTCAATGTGTTGTCTTGTAATTTATAGCAATATTTCCAGAATTGTCCCATTCCATTTTTATTTTTCATAGAGTCATTTTACATCCATTGATTGAAGAAAGTCTGGGTCTTTCATAATATGCTATCATATGTCCATGTGATGATCATGTTATCATTGCATGCTTGAATTCTTCAGGGCAAGTGATATTCATTATCTATTTTCTATCAATATTGTATTTTGCAGAGAATGCCAAAATAAAAAAAAATGCATTACATATGAAAATAATGAGTATATGATAGCATCAGAATGTAAATGTGTGAAGGTTGTTTGTTTAATTCATCTTCTCTATAAGAAAATCGTTTATGGCTTTGATATTGCCAAATTTTATTCATGTAATTTTACTTGAATTATGTTTGTATTTTTCATGCTCGGGTTTGTAAGATGGTCTTTTTTTTATGTACTTATCAATTTGTACTCTTTATGCATAATTAGTGTACTAACTTACAAGATATTTGCTGGGCTATCCAATACTTATGTGTCTCATTGAACGCCAGTACAGTGTAATCCTAATTCAAACAAATCTCAGGGTTCACTTCTCTCTTTCCCGTAGTATGTGATGTATACACGGTTGTATATGGCATTGGCTGGAATTGACTGTTTTTTATGTGAAGATATTTTTGTGTACAGCAGTTGATCAGACATTTTGGGAGTTGTTACTACATGTGTATAGCACTTTATAGTCTTCTCAGAATAATTGCAAACAGAAAAATTAAATAACACAAAGGTGTAGAAGATTTCATTTTTTTTAATGAAAGAAATAATTGAGAAGTTTTCAGTGGCAATTTAATGTCACAGTCTTCCTCAAATGGATAACAAATGTTCCCATTTCACTCATTTATCCCCCTGATTTTCTGTCATCTCTTGTCTTTACTGGAAATATGCAATATAAATGTGGCCTTATGTGGCATGCTCTTGAACAAAATGAAATGCCAAGCAATGGTGATGGGTATGCAAGCATTGCCATGTTTACTGGAAGAAAAAAAGGACTTAATATCAGTGTGTTATATATACAGCTTTTTGTGTATGAATATTTGGATTGTAAACAGCTACTGTATTATGTCTGCTAAACTGAATTGTGTTCATGTTTTTGTAGGTGTTTTTTTTTTTGCATTTTCTTATGTGATGATTGCAGATTGGTCACATGTGATATGATATATTTATGATTCGTAATTAAAGATAGTACCTGGTATAAACTAGTGTTTATATGCTCTTTGTTAGTAATTTGACTGCCTCTGTGTGTGTGTTTGCATGATAACCCTTTGTATTGTTTCACTTCTGTATGAGACATTAAAAAAAAAACCTGATATACAATGTATAACTTGCTGAGCTGTCATTTATATTTTTTTTAATGTTTTGTTGAATTATATATATATATTTTAGCTTTTACTTATTTGAAAGTAGGAAAAATGTTCAGCCTGTATTCCCACTTTGAGCAGTCCTCTTTCCCTTTCACTTTCCCAAGTGCTCCTAAACGTGCATTTTCATATGTGTAGGGCCTATCATTCTGAGTGTTAGTTACGGTGCGATATGTTCATCTTTTTGTCACCCAGCTTGAAATACAATATAACAATTTCTGCATTTCTGTGGCACATTCTGGTTATGAATTTTATCATTGGAATGCACAAACTTGGAAATCCATGCCCAAACATGAAATTGAATGATCACATCCGAATTTGAACTTGTGACAATCACTTTGGGTGCCTAAAACACATTTAAAAGCATTAAATGTTAAATTGTTTGACCAAAGTCACTGTACCGCTTCAAACATATGAATTTGAATGCACGTAAATGAAAACACAATCGTAAATACCACTTGAACGAAATTTGCCGGGAAAACCTACAAAGTTGTAAGCAATGCATCACTGCCAACATCAGTGCATCATCTGCTATTAGATGAGTATTATATATATATATATATATATATATATATATATATATATATATATGAAGAGTTTGTTCGCAAAAACTGATAAGTCAATTTTTGAAGATTTTGAAGTACGGTCTCTGTCATAAAGTACAAAATAATACCTTTTAAATGATATATTGGTCACTACATATAAAGGTACATTTTTGAAGTTATGGTCAAAAGAAGTAAAAAATTTCTTATTATTCTCTTTATTTTTCTTGACTTTTAATCACAAATATCTCCATTTGGCAAATATGGACTTCTCGGTTTTTGCGACCAAACTCTTCATTCTATATCTGCCACTATTTTTTGAAAGCTTGAAGGAGTTTACAAGATTTCACATTTAACTTCTTTTCTTGATTTATCCAACATTGTCTTCCCGGGAAGTAAAGTCTACAGTGCAACATGACTGCTCGAGTGTTCACTTTATAAGCAACAATTATCTTAGTACTTAAAAAGGATCGAAAAAAAGAAAATCAAACCGCAGCTATTGAAGGGTCAAATCGGGTAATAGCTGTAGTCTGTTAGTCCAGTAGCATAGTGGTTGTTTTTTTTTTTCAAATTTGTCTAAAATCACTGAATTTGGCACACCTGTAGACTAACATATTCTAAGACATCTTCTTCCATTGCAATGTAAGGATTTTTTTTTTTTTTTGAAGGGGAAATATTTACAGTTAACAACATACCAAAATATAGCAAAATTGTCAAATTTATAGATGTGGAATTATTCATAAATAACGTCGCTATTCTTTAAAGTCTTTTTCTATTGTTATAACGAGTTATACGCTTAGAATAAATTGTTTGTAATAAAAATTACTGTAAAGATTCAGAATTACTCAATTGCAATTAAAGTCCTAGTTATTCTGGAACATATGTGGCCATGGTAAGGAATTATTTTTTTGGAAGTAAAATACATTGAAAATACTTCTCATTTTGCAGTATAAACTGCAAAAATGGTGACTAAATTTATATAAACATATTAACTAAGAGTTAACAGTTTAAATGTAAAATCTTAGTAGTTTTTTGTTTGTTTGTTTTGTTTGTGGTTTTGTTTTGTTTTGTTTAGATTTGTTGTTTGTGTTTTTGTTTGCTTGTCAGCTGATGATATCCGGAAGTGACAGCAAAAAAACTGCCCCCCCCCCCCCCCATCCACTTTTGAAAACGTGGTGCAGGCCACGCATACTCCATTGCTTTTATTATTCTTTTGCCATGGTAACTCAAGTTAACTTATCCTGTCAATCATGAACTTTCATCCATCATTACAGGGCAACAAGACGGCTACATTTCATAGCGTCGTGGAGGCCCTATGAGCAACAAAGAGAAACCAAGGTCTAATAATTAAAGGAGGATCCCTCAAAATAATTTTTTTTTTGTCAGGAAAAAAATATGCACATCCGAACGATTTGTTATTGGCGGCGATCGTTAAGGGAAATATTATTCCCCTACTTACTGAAGGAGGTAAGTCAAGTGGTCTTTCATCGTGCCAGAAAAGTGAGAATATGTACATGTATTAAATTGACTGATTTGTTCAAATCATTTTCATTTAATGATTAATGTCCATACATGACGTCATGAACTTTTTAGTCTTGTCAAACTTTCAGTTGCCGTGTCGGCAGTTCGTCGTTGATGGCGCAGGAGCAGATACTCGGTAACACAACGACTTTGCAGGTCAACAGGTGGTGGATGTAGTCGAGCCGTAAACACCGTACCATACCCAGCTAGCTCGGGAGGCGCAGGCGAACAGGCCCAAGCGGCCCAGTCGGATCCGGAAGAGCCTTAAGTTTGCGCCGGGAGCGGAGCGGTCGTGGAGGTGAGGAGAGGACAATACTGGGGACTCAAAGTCAAAATCAAGAATGAAAAACGCACGCAATGCCTCATATTGGTGAGTTTATTCAGTGGTGCATATCGACAGGAGATGCTTGATTGTATTTAATACGATTGTGATCAATCTCTGGTCTACGAAAACTGTAACTTACAAGGTTAATTTGGCACAGCTGACCACTGACGTGACGGAACGGGCGTGTATGGAGACTCACTGAAGTGTGTAATCGTTATCGACCGAACAAAGCCAACTTGCTTGCTTCATCTCATCAGCATCATTGCATCACTGACAGTCTCAACTCTGAGATAAACAGGCACATATAGGTTCTACAGGTTCATATATTAGACAGGTGAGGTATATGATCTAGGAATTCAGATAGAAATTGTCATAACTGTGTTATATATTATTTCGAAACATGATGCATGTAACTCATTGTCAGTGTTCAGCTCAACCCCAGCCAGGCCACAGACACTGTCACTGTATGATTGCATGATTTTATGCTGTGATAGAACCTTAAAATAAAGTCTAACCTAGTTTAATAGGCCTAGACACTATAGTTTATTCTTTTTAATCCAACTTTTAATTGTGTCCTGTAAGATATGGTATTAGAGGACTTTTTTAAATAATCCATTTTTGACTCCTGAAAAAAGCAAAAGATTCAGAAAAAAAGAAAAATCACAATTATCCTTAAAGTCAAGGCTTAAATTCACTGTTACGATTCAGGCATAAAAACTAAAATCCCTCCAACTAAAAGGGGGAAGTGGGTACCATTGACCCTGATTTATAAATGGTTATCCTCCCCCTCCCCCTTTTGATTAAAAAAAAAAGATTATTTGTATTAGATTTGTATTTAAAAAAGTTAAGAAAACATGATAGTGCTTTGACCGACAAGTATGTCTAATTCCGCAAAAAACTATTTATGTCTAATTCCGCGAAAAACTTCTCATTTATAGTAATGACATTTGATGGGTCAGTTTAAAAACTGACCCAGCAAATGCCATTACTGTAAATGAGAAGTTTTTCGCGGAATTAGACATACTTGTTGGTCAAGATACATGTAGAGCTATGAAAATTACGTAGCTGCACTTCACTGAAAATGAGGATTACTGCATGCTGCATTTGTCTATCAGATGTTTCTTTTTCCTTTTTTTTTGTGATAGAGCTTGGACCTGTAACTGTTTCCAGATCAATAAATTTGATTGCCCCTACTTTTTTTGCACCATACAAAGGAATAAATATGTGTCACCACTTTAGCCCTCACTTTTTTTAACCCCCGGAGATGCCAGTGCGTAAGTGGCACTGGAAAGAAATAGATAGAAACCTTGAAGTGTGAGCGTGCTAAGGCTTTGTTTTTGCACTAAATGGTGAAGCCTTTTTAAAACATTCTTCTTCTCTTTTTTCTTTGCTGATGAAACTCGGAAGTAGCATCAGAAGTCTGAAGTGGTCCCCCCCCCCCCCACTTTAGAAAACATGTAATGATAATGGCAATTGTGTTTCAGTTGCATATCAGAAAACTGTTAAATGTGACATTCCTCAACTGCTGTGGCAAATTTCTGCACAATATTGAAAGGCAAAATTGTAGGCTCTTGCATGTTAATAGGCCCTACATTCTTAATGGTGTTGTGCTTCAAAGAGCTTTCTTGGATCAAGTTTTATCCTGATGCCAGATCTCTTTTATCTGTTGTAACAGATTCTGGAAAGGTGTCCTGAACCAACCAATTGTCATGGCGACCCACAAGTATGCCTGTGTAGAAGATTTTGAGGAGGAAGGACTTGGAGTGGTGTCGGGATGGTTTAAGCTCTACTACCAGACAGGGTGTGATGAAGAGAGTACACTGAGAGATAGCAGGCTCGCATTCAAGAGGTACAGTCTTCCAGAAAATAAAATACTTTAGAATAACTGGAGCACTTTAAAGTGTGAAAATTTTGATGAATGTCAGGCTCTACTGAACAAATGTACAAAGTAGATTAATTGAAATTATTAAAGTAGGCATACATATCATTGAGCAAAAATACTTTTATTTCCAAAATTGCAAGCAAGTGAAGATCACTGGAGCTTTTAGTAGTAGAAATACTCACCAGTACTCTTATTTCATTAATAGAGAAGATGCAGAGATTAAAAAGGTATTCAACAAGAATTTCAAATGCAGTATTCAGCTGGTTTTCTGTGTGTCAGCATCGTCAAAATACACGAAGATGGAGAAAAAAAAGAAACAGAAAAAGATGCTGACCATGGTTGATGGTTACAGTGGATTCAATTTGAAACAATCTCCAATCTCCAATCTCCTCCTTTACATGTTGCTTCTATCAAGGTATCGCCTGCGACCCAGGATTTTACGAGACGTATCCAAGAGGGACCTTTCAACCACCATCCTAGGCACTCGTGTCACCATGCCCATTGCTATATCACCGACGGCCTTCCATTGTGCTGCTGATCTGGAAGGTGAAAAGGCGACTGCAAGAGGTGTGATCTCAAGGAAACTACTTGCCTCTTATTTTATTCTATTAATGTTGATTTTTGACAGTTTTTAGCTCACCTGAGCCGAAGGCTCAAGTGAGCTATTGCGATCGCTCTTCGTCCGGCGTCCGTTGTGCGTCGTCCATCGTCCGTCGTGCATAAACTTTTTACATTTTCATCTTCTTCTTGAGAACCCCTTAACTAGTTTTCACCAAACTTGGCAGGTAGCATCCCTAGGGGGATAGGATCTCAATTTGTTCAAGTGGATACCATACCCCTCCTGGGGGCCCCCAGAGGCGCCCAAACCCCCCAAACTTAAGGAATCTTTAAAAATCTTCTTCTCTAGAACCATAAGTGATGAGCTAAGTTGATACTATGAATTAGTCCATTGATGACTGTATTTTCAAGTTTGTTCATGGTGGAATCAGGGATGGCCCCCTTGGGACCCAGGGGAAGGGGGTGGGGAGGGGTTCTAATGGGGCCCAAATTGTACATTTTCATCCTTTTTTCTTGAAAATGCTACTATGAATTTTCGTTAAAGTTGGCAGGTAGCATCCCTAGGGAGAAAAAATCTCATTCCCATCAAATGGGCACCATGCCCCACCTGGGGGGCCCCAGGGGGCCTAAATTTGGACCGAAGTTGTAAATTTTCATCTTTTTCTTGAAAACCCTATCACAAATTTTCACCAAACTTGGCAGGTAGCATCCCTAGGGGGATAAAATCTCAATTCCATCAAATAGGCACCATGCCCCACCTGGGGGCCCCAGGGGTCCCCCCCCCCCCCCCCCCCCCGTGAGGAATCTGTACAGATTTTCTCTGGAACCAAAAGTGATTGAGCTAAGTTGATACAATGAGTCAGTATATTGATGACTGTTGTTTCAAGTTTGTTCATGGGATGTGGGAAAATCAGGGGTGCCCTCCCCCCCCCCCCCCACCCCCTTGGGACCCAAGGTAGCGGGATGGGACAGTGGGGGGGGGGGGTCCAAATGCCAGCCTAAATTTTAATCTGTTTGCTGAAATTAACAACATAATGGATTTTCAACAAACTTGGCAAGTGGCATTCCCATGGGGATAAGATTTCAAAGTGTTTGAATGGGCACCATGCTTTCCTTGGGGGCCCCAGGGGGTCCAAACCGCCTAAATTAATGAATATCTATATAATATATAATATTAACTGGCCTCAAGGGAGATACCAGAAAATATTGCCCAAACAATACATGTGTAGTTGTAACAGATGAAGTGAATAGGGCAATATTCTTTCAGTGCAGGCAATATTTATCTGGTATCTCCCTCAAGGCCAGTCAATATCATAATTATTACCTATCCCCAAGGTAAATTAGGAAAATATGTGAATACGGCTATACACTATGATATAGATCAGGCCACATTTGACTACCTGTAGATCATCACCAACATGTCTAATAATTGAAAAAATCAATGTATATCATTCAACTCCAACTTCAAGGATATGTGGTTGTAACAGGCGAACTTCAAACATCTGAACGCTTTTACACTTTATTGTTGCTTCTGTTTCAATTTGGAGAGTTGTAACAACTGATGGTTACTGTGCAGTTATGGGCTAGTCATTATTTGATGCATAGTGCTGCTGGAAGTGGTAGACCTTGTATGAGTTGATTTATCGGCGTTCTCCTGCGGTGCGTGTAACCGACACTCAGCGACGTCCTTGAATGTTTTCTCTTCATGGTTGATCGGAATGTTTACATGTAAAGCAGGGAGGTGGGAAGAGAGATTTCACTCCTTCTCTTCCCACCTCCCTGTGTAAAGTGAATGGCGAAACCCGGAAGAAGCAATGTTTACAGTGCACTCCCGTTATAGCGAACACGGTTATAACGAAATTCCGGTTATAACGAAGTAAAAATTTGGGCTGCAATGTCATCCACTCTATGTATTTCTATTGTTTATTTGTTCGGTTAAAACAAAATTCCGATATAACGAAAGAAAATTGCTGGTCCCGTGGACTTCGTTATAACGGGAGTCCACTGTACATGTAAAAACCTAGATGCTCATGATATGCTCTAATGTCGCCTGCTGAACTCCACGACCCTGCAAAATACCAACTGTAATTGCCTCGCAAAACTACCTCGTATAGGTAATAATCAATAATATTTTTCTCTAGTTCTAATCAAAAGTGATAGGGCTGTAAGTCTTTTTTCCCAAGCTGCATAATCCAACATTCTATAAAGTTCAGTGTACTTGGCAGGTATTTTTACCAGTGTGATGGAATACAGAGACTCCAACCCCAAGGACCTTCTGATCTGGAGATTCTCCCGCCCGAAACCCCTAGCAAACGGGAGACTCTAAGTTGATGTGTGTTCCTAGGATTCTAGATGTTCTCTGGTGCTATCTAAGGCTTATTTTTCAACATACGATAGAAATAAGTAAAAAATCCTTTCCACCGGGAGACACAGAGCCAGGGCGGGAGAAATCAAATCTCAAACGGGAGAACGGGAGATTGTGCAAATATGGGGTTTCGGCGGGAGATCTCCCGTCGAAAACGGGAGAGTTGGAGTCTCTGGGAATATGTAAATGGACACCATGCCCCCACTCTCAAAGCTACCCCACCATAAGTTTACAATGTTCTCAGGTAAGAGTCTGCAAGAATGCATGGACGGTGAACTTGCGATACTCAGGTGAGTGCGTGACCCCTGGGTCTCTTGTTTTTAATGGGTTGGGGGGGGGGGAGGAAGGGAATTGCTTTGACAGAAAAAACACCCTTTATTGCAAAGCTTTGAAAATACTGTTTATGTGGGGAATTCAAGGGAAATAAATTCTATTCAACAGTGATGCATGAAACATTTTATATACGAAACTGTACTAAGTTTGTGTTTTTTAACCGGAAGCAACTTTCCTAGTTAGCTGATCACATGCTGAAGAGAAAAGTGATAGGAAAAGAATCTCTTTCTCAGAGAGTAAAAAGTGTGTAATGAAAATTAACAGCACTCTGTGCATCAATTCCTCTAGCCGCTCGCGATTGTGGCACGCTGATGGTCCAGAGTATGATCTCCAACACCACCATGGCCGACGTTGCCGCGGCAGTCCCCGGCACTCCCCTGTGGATGAACATCTACATGATGAAGAATCGTGAGATCACGGCTTACTTTGCGAGAGAAGCGGAGCGGTGCGGCTACCAGGGCTTAGTTTTGACCCTGGACTCTGCAAGACTGGGCAACCACATTAAAACTGCAAACAACCGGCTCAACAGATACGACGACATGACCATCAAGTATGTTTGTTGCTACCTCAGCTGGGCTTGCTTTGTGGTGATATTCATGATTTACATCAATTGTTCAAAATTTTGCTTTACAGTATTGTCTTCTTGTTAGACAGTTTGCATCATAGGATTTTTTTTTTTCATAAGTAATCTGTACGAGCCATGCTCTTTTTAGTGTAGCTTGTAAATAGACTACTGAATAGGCTTCACCATTGAATTCCAAAACAAAGATTTGTCCCTTGTCTTCATACATAAGACATAAGGCGCAGTCAGACTGGCAAAAGATCGAGAAGTTTGGGCCATTTGTACGCGTGCAAGAAAGAGTGTACCATCCGATGGCTAGTGATTGTGATGTAACAATGCACATCTGTACGTGACAATGGCCTCGCGCTTCGGAGACACCGCTCGCAAACAGATTGAGAAGTTTCCCCGAGAAGTTTCGCGGGAAGTTTGCGGTCACACTGGCAAAACTTCGAGATCTTAAAGATCGCGATCTTAAACTCCGCGATCTTTTGCCAGTCTGACTGCGCCTATACTGAACCCATAATTAATATCTCATGGCTCCACATAATGTGAGCACCTTAAAGGACAAGTTCACCTTCATGAACATAAGGATTGAGAAAATGCAACAATATTAGTAGAACACATCAGTGAAAGTTTGAGGAAAATTGGACAATCAATGCAAAAGTTATGAATTTTTTAAATTTTTGTGTTGGAACGGCTGGATGAGGAGACTACTACAGCTTTTGAGTCATATGCGTACAACAGTATAAAGAAAATGTAAAAGAAAATTCAACATATTTTCACTTTTTCGCATAATAAAAGAGCACTTGACTTGCCTCTTTCTAAAGGCAGGGGGAATAATATTACCCATAACATTTGTCGGTAACGATTCAGGGGGATGTGTACTTTTTTCAAAAGATGGAATTTTGTGAAATTCTCTTTATATTTTCCTTATATTGTTGTACGCATGTGACATCTAAGTTGTTCATACACTGCAGTAGTCTTCTCATCCAGCGGGTACTGCACAAAAACTTCAAAAATTCATAACTTTTGAATGGATTGTCTGATTTTCCTAAAACTTTCAATGATGCGTTCTACTAATATTGCTACATTCTCTCAATCCTTATGTTTATGAAGGTGAACTTGTCCTTTAAGCTGCTAGCAGATATTTTTGATACTTTACTGTGATTACTTGTGACATATTGAATACTTGGTGTTCTCAATGCTTATCTGATGTGCACCTCACTGGGATTTTTTCCTTTTTTTTCAGTCTATGTGCATACAATAACAGTGTTCATGGTTTTAAAAAATGAATTTGTGTTATGAGGCTTCGGTGATGGAGGTTTTCTGCAGATTATTATGACTTCACACAATTTACAATTAAAAGGCACTAATTTTGCAGTGTTTCAAGTTTGTAAAATCTAATCTGCTTGGTCCTACTTGCTTCCGGAGTCTCTTTTGTGATAAAGATTTTATCCAAAGTCAGGGTTAAGAAATAATTCTACATAGTATTAATTATTATTATCAAAAAAAGACATTTTGAGTGACTGGTGTGAGCATACTCAATATTTCCCATAGACAGTAGAGGTAGAAGAACTACTGAGTAAATGGTATACAGTGGAACCATAGCCCATCAGAAAGAGGCTGGATTTAACAACATCCTCTTTTAGCAAGGTGATTTGGCAGTCCCAACTCTGCATATTTCTTTGTTTTTGTACTCTCATATTGTGAGTAAAACTGATATGACAAGGTAAATGTCATGCTACTTGTCATGGTTTTTAGGTCCGCGCTGTAGCAAGCTTCACCAGTGTTATCATGGTCAGGGGCGGATCCAGGAATTCCGTAAAGAGGGGGCGCGTTTACAAAATTAAAGGGGGGGGGGGGGCGCATGCACCCCTCCCCCCATTTTTTCTTTTTATTTCTTTTGTTTCAACAAAAAATAAGGGGGGGGGGCGTGCGCCGGTTGCGGTCCTCCCTGGATCCGTCCCTGATGGTGATGGTTGTTCATAGATCTCTTCATAGCAGCATCGTAGTTCTGACAACTTAAAATGCCACGGTGTTATTTCATGCATTTTAGCATGCACCATACTGCCCAGTTAGTAAAGCTCAACAGTTCTTTAACGAGCTACCAGTGTTAGACAGCATAATTAGTTGCACAGGGACGACCTTTTTATACCCCTACCCAAACATAGTGTGTATGGGGTTTTATTTGAATAACTCTCAAGATTTGGCATATACATATATGTGACCAGTGTAATTTGTTACAGAGCTAAGTGCTTCTGTCGTTCATTTTAAACAATGTTTTGCAATGGTAAAAGCATTTTTTTTTTATTTAATCAAAAGCATACAAATATATTGGGGATTGAGCTAAATCCTTCAGATTTAGGTGGGGATGTTAATCATGTTCAGTGGCAGCTCCAGTTTTTGATATTTTTCTGTCTAATCTGTCTGTGTCTCATGATCTTTTTTCTCAGGTTAGCCAATTTTGACATCCCTGAAATTCAAGAGACTCAGGAACACAAGAAGCTCCAGCCCACAATGCTTGGTTTCTTCCCACCCCGGATCTCGGCATCCGTGACGACAAAGGAGATACGATGGCTGAAGAGCATCACAAAGCTACCGATCATTTGCAAGGGAGTCTTAACAGGTAAGGAAATGGCCTGTAAATGTAACCTGTACAATTTGGCGTTGTGTGATCTCATCAGTGAACGCTGCTCAGTCATTCTTGCAACCATGAAGTAAACATCCGCATTATATATACCACAAGTTTTTCCATGAAAGAGTGCAAGGACCCTGGAAAATTGATGAAGAATGCGTCGTCCATCACTTTAAAAACCAACGACTGCTATCAGTTCTTCAAAAATGACCATATGGACCATTAAAAAAGAAGAGAACTACTACACTGCCAAATAAGCACCCTTTTTGAGGAATTACTCCACCATTCTATCATTCTGCTTTAGTTTTATTTGAGAAAAATGGTAGCATAGTGTGACTATGCCTGTCAAACTATTTGTCATAACTCATGCTCAGGCTACACATATGCAGCCACAATTAATCAATGTTTGTTGAACGTATGGCACTGTGTACTTGTGAAGTTTCAGTTTTCATGGTTTTACGTGGCCACAATGAATTCATTTTCTCTTTGTAGTCAAACCAAGGCTTCATCTAGTCACTAATACTGAATATCAATCAAGCGTACTCATATGAATGTTTTGGCCAATCCTCTTAGTTTCCATGATGTGATCTACATGCACTTGATTCACTGAGTTCTGACTATCAGAATGAAGGCATGTACTAGGTGTAACAAAAAACATTTCCCACTTTGATTCTTAATAGTTTGAAAACTACATGTATTTATCAGATGTTACACTGTCATTGATATGAGTAATAGCTGAATGGTGTACAATTTAGTTGGGGGTGATTTGAATATGAAAGCATGAATCAGTTTCATTGAATCCATGATTAATTTTAACCCTAAAGGGTCCGGGCTTTTTTGGCTATGCTCAGACCGGGGGGGTGGGGATGGATTCCGCCCCCCTGAGATCTCGGCCATCGGTGGTGCGATCGCGATGAAATTTTGCATGCATGAGACCCACGTCATAATCTACAAGATTGTGTCATAAGATTTTTTGAAACAATCAATTTCTAATTTTAATTAATTAATTATGCAAATTAAGCTCAAGATGATATTTTAGCCTAATTAAAAGCATCGAGAGTCTAATTTTTGATCCGTAAATCTGTTTTAGCATATTCAACAATTGTACATCACAAAAACTTCCAAAACTCATTTCAATTCTTATGTATTTTATTGTTTTCAGAATTTCTTATGTATTTCTTTGTTTTTCAACTTTTGTTTTTTCTTTGTTTTTTCATTGGAAATTGTCACTGACCACTTTTCTACCATAATTAGCACAAAATTAATCAATGAAAGTGATTAATTGTAAAAATAATCTGGTTTTTATGACTTTCATGACAGAACACTGTTTTCCATAGGAAATGTACACAAAATCACAAAATAGTGCCCGTTTTGGGGCGACATTCCGTTACAAAAATGGGCGTGGCTTCGCAAAAGTATGTGCGGACGTTGCAAATTTGGTATCAACAGATGCGCGAGACTTGAACAAAGAAAGTCAAGAAGCCTCGCGACGAGGCCTTCTCGCGTTACAGATTTATAGCGCGAAACGTCGAGGGGGGTGGATTCCGCCCCCCCCCCCTTTTAGGGTTAAAGTTAAGTTCCAGATTTTGGTCAAATTTGAACCCTCTGTGCAAAATTGAATTCTGTAGGGCCTACAGGAACCAATGATGAGTATGTGAGTGTGTGCTTACAATGACCCTGAACAATATAGGTATGAATACCACGAATACCACCTTTTCAGAGCTCTGCTGAATGGGCTTCTGGTGGCTCGCTCTAAGGCACATGAATGCTTTATTTATACCCGTTGAGGATGAGTCCCAAGTATACGTGGGCAAGTGTCTATGGGAAATGCGTGTTGTAGAAAAATCAGCCCATCCTTAATGGATTGATAAGTCATGATGGATTGCCCTGGGCACTGCTAGTCTGAATCCATGGTATAGTGTAAAATGCATGTGCATGAAAAAAGTAAGCACATATTTTTATGTGCTTACATACACTACATTTCAGGATGAATAAAGGGTAGCTGTGAGAGTGAAATTTCTCATGAATATGGAATAGAGCATTAAAACCATGGCCATTGTTCAGGACCATTGTCTTGGTGTCAACCAAACACTCCCATACACACCAATTGACCCCTGTGCAAAGTTAAAGTTCTTTACAGAGGGTTGAAAATGGAGCAAAATCTGAACCCTATAACTTCAATTTCATAAAACTGATATGCTCTCATTCTTAAGTTACCTCTAACAAAATTGTACACTATTCAGCCATTGCTCACACCAATGTCAGTGGTATGTGATATGTAGTTTTTGTCGGGCTAGGATCAAAAGTGGAAAGTGTTTTTTGTAACACCTAGTACATGTACATGAATAAGAGCAAACTGCCAGTACAAGATGTGTCATATATTTGACAGAGCTGTAATAAAATCAAGTCTTGTCTCAAACTATACCAGTAACACCAAATAATGATGCTAACTAGTACTATGCTGCAATTATGCGTGTTATGTTAAAACTGTATTTACATTCTAGAATGGTGGCGTGACGTATAGAAAAAGCACTTGTTACACACACACACACACGCACACACACACAGAGTCACACACTGTGAAAAGAGCTTTTAGTATCATTTGTATCACATTTGTGAATATATCAAAATGTCTGTTTTCTTTTATTCAAACTTTGTCAGGTGAAACTGCTCGAGAACTGGCTGAAGCTGATGTAGATGGAATCATTGTATCAGCGCATGGGGGACGGCAGTTGGATTACGTCCCAGCTCCGGTAAATTGGATGTTTGTTCTTGTACCTTTTTTATGCCTCCGCCACGAAGTGGTGCAGGAGGCATTATGTTTTCGGGTTGTCCGTCCGTCCGTCCTTCCGTCCGTCCGTAATGAATTTTGTGGACAGCGTAACTAAAAAACCTTTTGAGGTATCCTAATGAAACTTGGCATGTATGTTTATTAGGGGGTGAAGTTGTGCCTATCAACTTTTGGGTGCACATGCTCAAGGTCAAAGGTCAAAAGGTCGAGGTCAAATACGTAAAATTTCACCATTTCCACCATATCTATGTAATGCCTGAAGATATTTTCTTGAAACTTGGTGTATACATGTATTACCCAATTTAGATTTTCTGGTGAAAGTTTGGGGTCGTGAGGTCAAAGGTCAAAAGGTCAAGTAAAAATATTAAAACTTCACTTTTTTCTCCATAACTTGGAAATTGTTCATGGAACATGTACTGACTGGCAGTGATTATCTAGAGAATTTAGGGTTCATGGGGTCAAAGGTCAGGGTTCAAAGGTTAAGGGCAACACTTCAAAATTTTACTATTTCCCTCATCTTTATGCAATGCCAGCAGGATTATTTTTTTTTACACTTGGTGTATGCATGTATAACCTAATAGAGATTCTCTGGAAACTTTTTTTTTTTTTCCTCAAAGGTCAAAGGTCAAAGATCAAGGGAAAGTGCTGAACAAACTTTTTCTCCATATCTCGGAAGTGGCTCAAGTTATCTTGACTCTTTCTACATATTATGCATGTTCTGCCTGACAGTGATTATCCTATGAATTTTAGGGTCAAAGGCCAGATGAACATGGTAACAATGTACTTTTCAATGCAGAAATTGCATTTTTTCTCCATACCTTGAAAATTACTCAATGCATAAACTTATGAATGGGATAAAGTCAAGTTCAAGTCCTTAAATCCCCAAATACATGCTCTCCTATTCATCCAATTAAAACCTAGGTCAAGGAAGGTGAACATTCAACACATTTGAATATTTTTTCAATGTAGATACTTCTATAGACTCTGAATGAGAGAAAAAAAAAGATCAAAGCTAAAAGATATGAATCCTTACTGCATTGTGTGTTGTTGAATAACTGTACTTTTATGTGAGCTTAGTGCAGGGGAACCTTATTGTAACAAGGACATAAAAAACATGACAATTATCTTGTTTAAACAGGTTTCTCACTGTATCAGGGTAAAAATATATATCATATACAGTCAAACCTGTCTATAGCGGCCACCCAAGGGAAACGGAAAAAGTGGCTGTTATAGACAGGTGGCCGCTATAGACAGGTAATCCAACTTTGTGTGCATTGCTTACATATACATGTATCATCGGTGTATCATTACATGTTCATGTATATGTGTGTGTACGTATGCACACACCGTGTGTTTCGTGCATTTAACCATGCCAGTGTATATGAAATTGTTACACAGTAGTATGTGTATTGTCGTGAAGAAAGCTTAACACTAGTGCATTATTATGACTGAATGAGGGATGAATGCAGTGATGGCTGTCACTGAACGTTGCCCGCACGACTACAAAGCAGAAAAACACGCTGAATTATCGGCTTGGCTACGGTTCCATTGGGTTTTTGGCTGCAGGTTAAAATCTACCGCGGGAAACCAAATTTGTGGCCGCTGGCCGCGTTAGACAGGTGGCCGCTATACACAGGGTCTTTAACAGGGCTTCCTCCCGGGGGGGGGGGGGGGGGGGGGGATTTTTCAGTGGCTGCTATAGACAGGTGGCCGCTAAGGCAGGTTTGACTGTATATAGATAGAGAGAGAGATAGATAGATATGTATTTCATATATAGATCTATGGCCTATATACAATGTAGATATAGATATTCATAGATAGAAAGTTAGAATCTACTTGTTACAAGGGGGTCTTGTTACGTAAGCCCTCTTTTGAACGAGATTCCACTGTGCTCAAAACCTTTTTAGCATAAAACAAAGAATTATGTCTTGTTCTGCAAGCTAAGTTGCTCATTGGTGGTTCTACGTCATAGATGACAAATTACCCCAAAAGTAGGAGAAAACTACAAAGTATTACGCTGACTGTACAATTGCATCGTTCCATGCTTTTTTCAGCTGGATGCTTTACCCGAGGTGGTGGAGGCAGTCAGTGGCTTTCCTGTTGAAGTTTACATGGACGGTGGAGTGAGGACGGGGACTGATGTCTTCAAGGCCTTGGCTCGTGGGGCGAGGGCGGTCTTTATTGGGAGGCCTATAATTTGGGGCCTGGCTTGTGAAGTAAGTTTGTTTCAACAATGTTTTTTGTTTTGTTTTGTTTTGTTTTTTATGACAAAAAGATGCAGAGTTGGAGAGAGGGGAAAAACAAAACAAATATTGTATTATTATTATAATTAAGAGTAGTGCACATTTAAGGGTGTGCACAGTTCTGGTTGAGGTCAGGATTTAGCTTTTAACGTTTTGTGAGATATTCAGAAACCACTCTTATGAGATGTCAAAGAGCATGCGCTTCTAAGGGGTATCAAAAGTTTATTTGATGAAAATCGGTTTTGATATGGCTGAGATAACCAAAAACAAGGTCAAACAAAGAGATATCCCAATGAAAGGTGTGGCCTGTCACCTTATATTATTATCACTTTTTGGGATATCTCAGCTATTTAAAAACAATCTTCATCAAATAAATGTTGATTTTTCATATTCATATGAGGTTTGTCATTATCTCACAAGGAATGTTATAAACTTGAATCCCCATCTCAGCCAGTACTGCACAGTCCCTTTAAGAGTACAGTAGTGCAGTAACATGTCATCATTCTCATTCACTTTTTAGTTCAAATAGCTGTATGTCTCTCCTTTCACCTATGAAAATAAAAAGTTCTGACTAGTTACAGCCTAGAATAAGTTGAAATGACAGAATGTTATTAACAGATAAAACATCTCTGGCAAGATCTCACAAAGTTGTAAATCAAGAAATTGACATCTTGAGATTAGGTTAGCAGGGGCGGATCCAGGAATTCTGTAAAGGGGAGGCGCTTCTACAAAATTAAAGCCCCCCCCCCCCCTCCCGTTTTTTTTCCCCTTTTGTTTTAACAAACAAACAAAAAAAGAGAGGGGGCGCTGGCCCGGTGCTTCCCCTTTGGATCCGCCACTGGTTAGTGTTTAGCTGGTTATAATGTAGTTGGCTGTTGCAGGTACATTTGCTTGAAATCCTCATGCTGCTTTGCCCATATTTTGGCATATAAGTAATACCAGACAGAAACATGCCTTTAACCCGAGCAGATGAACAAGTAAGACACCTCCTCTTCTTTTTCTTTTTTTTTCAATTATCTTGTGAAAATAAAGAGGGCTGTGTCTTTATTCTCAAACTTTCTGTGCATTAAACACAGGGTACAGGATATTGAATGATACAATGTATAATGAAAAGAATATTAACCACTGTACTAAATTTTTGCCTGGATCTGGACAGTTTTCCAGCACTGAAAAATCACACCTTTTCATTTTCATTTCTTTTTGTATGTGATGTGCAGGGAGAAGATGGAGTCAAGCAAGTGCTAGAAATACTAAGAGAGGAGTTCAGTCTTGCAATGGCTTTAAGTGGTGAGAAATCTCTGTGTACTTATTACTTTATGACCACACATTCTTAACCCTTTGAGGACGGACTGAGTTTGCTGCAACACGCATTTCCATAGACACCTGCCCGAGTATACTTGGGACTCGTCCTCAATGGGTTAAAAGCTAAGTTTTCAGTTGCCTTTAGCAAACTAAAATTTGTATGTGGATAATGCAGCAAGATAAGAATGAATCACCGTGTGACTGAATCTTTAATGACACTATCAACAAAATCAAATCCTTCATGAGCACATAAAGGTGAATATCATAATATGATCAATCTTTTATCAAAACCTTTTGCACAACTCACTGGATCGTGTGCAGCGACTTCAAAATTGGACAGCCCGATTAGTGTTTCAGGTTTCTAGGGACTACCCATCTCAGCCACTTCTGAAGTCGTTGCACTGGCTTCCTTTGAAGCAACGGATAATTTTCAAATTAGTTTTGTTTGTTTATAAAATCCTTAACGATCAAGCTCCGAAATATCTAGACGCCTGTTTGACTTTATATACACCTACTAGAAATTTGAGGTCATCTAGTGATCCGCTTCGTCTCACATACTCTGTTACTCGCACCTTAGCCGGTGATAGGACATTTACTGTGTCTGCTTCAAAGCACTGGAACAATTTACCACTTACCGTTAGACAGTCTCCATCAGTTAGTGTGTTCAAAAAGCTTTGAAAACACATCTTTTCAGTAGCAACTAGTTCGTAGCTGTAACATTTATCCAATTATACATACTGTCGTACATGTTTTGAATTGATTGTAAGCGCTTTGGGCCTTGTGGGAAAAGCGCAATATAAATAATAGTAATAATAATAATAATAATAATAGAGCTGTAATCAAATATCGTCGCTGGGGCGACAAGACCTCGTATCTACAAAATGTCAAATGTTCAGGAGAGCAAAAAAACATGGCAGCCAAAGCACTGTATCCAATGGGATGAACATTCCTTTTGACATGCCGTGGTGGCTTCAGTTTTGGGGTAAGACATCTAGGATTTGGACAGGACATCACATAACTGATATCTGACCGTTAAACCAAAAAAGTCATTTTCACCAAAATTGCAGATACTACAGTACAAGGTCTTGTTACTCCAGCGACGATATATTTTGTGTGGAAAATGCAGAATGCCATGAAGAAATCCCAAAATCTAATGCGTGAGAGGCATTTTTGCAATGTGACAAACTGTTCAACATGCACTCACAAAGTATTAGTCTTTACTTGAACCAGTTACACCTACTTCCATTTGAAGTGCAATGCTACTTGCAGCCTTTTACCCAAAGATGTTGATAAGAGGATGCATTATATTTGTGTATGATTGAAAACAAGAGAAAATTATCCTGTCTTATTTTGTTGATAAGAGTATAGTTGAGATTTTAGTGATTCTCTGCGATTTGGGGCTTAAAGGCTCTGTATGGCAGTTGGAGAAAACAAGTACAGTGGACTCCCGTCATAACAAAGTCCTTGGGACCAGCAGTTTTCTTTCGTTATATCAAAATTTTGTCATGACCGAACAAATGAACAGTAAAAGATACATAGAGTGGATAATGATGCAACCTGACTTTTTACTTTTTTTGTAAACCAAATTTCGTTATAACCTTGTTCGTTATAATGGGAGTGCACTGTATACCGGTAGATGCTATACGTGTACCGAAATTCCGTTTTTTGGCCATATCTTCCATCCTTGTATGTCTGTCTCTGTCAGGCTTTTGTCATATTCATCTCTTTGTTTGTCTTGCAGGTTGTGCCAAGCTCAGTGACATTCAGCCATCCATGGTGGTGCACGAGTCCTACTATCACAGCGCCAAACTCTGAATATTCAAAGCAATCGCACCCATGTTAGCCAAGGAGCAGGGACAACGTGGAGAAAGATTTAAGAAATTATAATTTCTACCCCGTAGTATAAAAAAACAAACAAACAAACAAACCAAATACTGGGTGCAGAGTAAAATGCATGTTCAAATTTCAAATGATAAAACAGAACAAAGATGGTTTTTGTCTTGAAAAGCACATATGTGTATGTCATTCGTTACTGCTTTTCATCACTATGATAATGAGGTAACTGAATATGCTCTGAACAATAGGTAAACAAGAATTTTTATGTGTGACAATGTTCTGACAATCCAAGATGTTACAGGAGTGTGTGATATTTGATTGAGAATCAAGTTTTTAAGATCATGCTATGTTTGAGTTTGTACTGAACTTGATAAGCTACCTCTAATCATAAAGAAAGTTTGTATTTGATAATACAGTACATGTATTTGCATTATGGAAATTTATATATTTTAAGATTATATATGTGAAATTCAGTATTATTTTTCATTTTTATTTTGGTGTCATAGAACTCTTATGTATGATATGTTATGGGAAAATTGTGTGTGTATGTCCTTTATGTGCTGCCTTGTCTAACAATATTTCCAACAATATCAATGTTTACATTCCTTTTTTCCATGGAGTTGTTACATATCCATTTTATCATGCAAATCTGGGTCTTTCATAATATGCCACATTATGTTGTGCAGTGATCATGTAGCATGCTTGAAATGCTCAGGGCAAGTAAAATTTACTATTTTATATTAATGTTGTATGTGAGGATACAGAAAAATGAAATATGAAAATTATGAATATCACAGGCATCAAAATGTTACTGTGTTACTGTAAAAGTGGATATTTTTGCGTGACTAATTTTCGCGCTTGGCCGGGTCGGAAGAGTTTCGCGTGTTTTCAATTCCACGGAATCAAGACATCACGCACCGGCACATATGGTAAGCAAAAATATTCGCGTGCTTTTATTTTCGCGCTAGTTTCTGGTTGCGCGAAATGCGCGAAAATTTGAACACCGCGAAAATTTCCACTTTTACAGTACATGTTTTTATGCCTCCGCCATGAAGTGGTGCCGGAGGCATTATGTTTTCGAGTTGTCCGTCCGTCCGTCCATCCGTCCGTCCGTCTTTCCGTCCGTCCGTCCGTCCGTCCGTCCTTCTGTCCGTCCGTCCGTCCCTCCTTCCGTCCATCCGTAATGAATTTTGTGGACAGGGTAACTACCAAAACCTTTTGAGGTATCCTAATGAAACTTGGCATGTATGTGTATTAGGGGGTGAAGTTGTGCCTATCAACTTTTGGGTGCACATGCTCAAGGTCAAAGGTCAAAAGGTCAAGGTCAAATGCTTAAAATTTTACTATTTCCCCCATATCTATGCAATGCCTGAAGATATTTTCTTGAAACTTAGTGTATACATGTACTACCCAATTAAGATTCTCTGGTGAAAGTTTGGGGTCATGAGGTCAAAAGGTCAGAGGTCAAAAGGTCAAGCAAAATGTTAAAATTTCACTTTTTTCTCTGTATCTTGGAAATTGTTCAAGGTATCTTCATGGAACATAGTATATATGCATCTACTGACTGGCAGTGGTTATCTAGGGAATTTAGGGTTCATGGGGTCAAAGGTCAAGGGCAATACTTCAAAATTTTACTATTTTCCTTATATTTATGCAATGCCTGCAGGATTTTTTTTTTTAACTCAATGTATGCATGTATAACCCAATAGAGATTCTCTGGGATTTTTTGTCCCCGCCGAACGAGTTCGAGCAGGGGACTATGAAACGGGCTCCGTACGTGTGTGTGTCCGTGTGTCCGTCCGTGTGTCCGTCCGTCCGTCCGTCTGTGTGTCCGTGTGTGCGTCCGTGTGTGATCAAAATCTTCAATTTGCTACTTCTCTGTCATTTATGAGCCAATTTTGATTCTGTTTGCTTTATATGATAGCACTACATGGGAGCTTTGAAACTTCTACACAGAATTTCAGTCGTGACCTTTGACCTTGACCTTTGACCTATATTGTACATTTTGCTACAAAATGCTACTCCTTCGCCATTTCTAACCCGATTTCGATTCCGTTTGCTTTATGTGATGGCACTAGGTGAGGGCTTCAAAACTTCTACACAGAATTTTGACCTTTGACTTCTTTGACCTTTGACCTTGATTTTTGACCTGTATTGTACATTTTGCTACAAAATGCTACTCCTTCGCCATTTCTAACCCGATTTCGATTCCGTTTGCTTTATGTGATGGCACTAGGTGAGGGCTTCAAAACTTCTACACAGAATTTTGACCTTTGACTTCTTTGACCTTTGACCTTGATTTTTTGACCTATATTGTACATTTTGCTACAAAATGCTACTCCTTCGCCATTTCTAACCCGATTTCGATTCCGTTTGCTTTATGTGATGGCACTAGGTGAGGGCTTCAAAACTTCTACACAGAATTTTGACCTTTGACTTCTTTGACCTTTGACCTTGATTTTTGACCTATATTGTACATTTTGCTACGAAATGCTACTCCTTCGCCATTTTTAACCCGATTTCGATTCCGTTTGCTTTATATGATGGCACTAGTTGAGGGCTTCAAAACTTCTACACAGAATTTTGACCTTTGACTTCTTTGACCTTTGACCTTGATTTTTGACCTATATTGTGCATTTTGCTACAGAATGCTACTCCTTCGCCATTTCTAACCTGATTTCGATTCCGTTTGCTTTATGTGATAGCACTAGGTGAGGGCTTCAAAACTTCAACACAGAATTTTGACCTTTGTCTTCTTTGACCTTTGACCTTGATTTTTGACCTATATTGTACATTGGCTACAAAATGCTACTCCTTCGCCATTTCTAACCCAATTTCGATTCCATTTGCTTTATGTGATGGCACTAGGTGAGGGCTTCAAAACTTCTACACAGAATTTTGACCTTTGACTTCTTTGACCTTTGACCTTGATTTTTTACCTATATTGCACATTTTGTTACAAAATGCTACTTCCGGCGGGGACATATGTTACGCACCGCGTAATTTCTACTTTTCCTTGTTTTTTTTGCCAAGAACGTCAAAGGTCAAAAGGTCAAAGATCAAGTGAAAGTGCTGAACTTACGTCTTTCTCCATATCTCGGAAGTGGCTCAAGTTATCTTGAAACCTAGTACATGCTGAATTTATGTATGTTCTGCCTGACAGTGATTCTCTTATAAATCAAAGGCCAGATGAAAATGATAACAATTTACTGTTCAATACAGAAATTGCGCTTTTTCTCCATACCTTGAAAATTACTCAGTGCATAAACTTATGAAGTGGTCAATGTCAAGTTAAAGTTCTTAAATCCCCAAATACATGCTCTCCTATTCATCCAATTAAACATAGGTCAAGGAAGGTAAACATTCAATACATTTGTGACAATCATGTCATTTTAATATTTTGCCAATTTTGTGAAAATGTAATCACACATTGTCCACATCTACTATAGACCTATTAGGAGAATCATGCATTATGGCGGAGGCATACCAGTCGCCATAGCGACATTTCTAGTTAGGTGATCCGAGTATCCTCTCGGATCACCTTCTGTATCTGTACTGATTCTTTATTCTTCTTTCTTTATTTCTTTATTTCTCCGCAAAAGTTGTGCAAGAGTTAGCTCAGAAAGTGCATTGCCTATCAATGTCAAACTTATACCATATATGTATCATGTCGCAAAGACGACAGCGCAAGTAAAATCATAGTGATCAGTCGACCGTGACGTCACTATGACGTCATTATATGAAAACACATTTTCATGCATATCTCATAAATGGAATGGAATTTTTTAATGTAAATTACGTCACATATATTTCAAGTCAAGCGGGTTCTACTCATTTTCTCAAAAATTCATATTTATCTTAAAACGCGCGCGTACGCGCGCGTTGAAATATTTGTATGCTCAAATCGAGCTCAAAATTTTTTTGCACACGTTTCAGATCATTTGGAGCATTTTTTGAAAAATTGAAAAAATTGGACGGACGCGTACGCGCGCGCACATATTCGCACGCACAGCTAGTATGCAATAGAAATTTTCAGTTTTTTTACACGGATGGGATGTCCAAAATGTCAAGGAATATTTCTACCAAGTTTCAAGTCGATCCGACTCAATATGACGTCATACGGGCCCGTCAAACTCAAAATTCCGCGCGTGCGTCAATGGGGATACACAGTGCAACTATGCCAAACAACCGCCAATTTTAAATCGGATTTTACTCGTCAGGATGGACGGTGACCCCCCATTTTCTTGACATATTCTGAAAGCTGATGAGTTGTACATGTTATTTCATGGGTTGGCTATGCTGACAAAATGATTAAAAGATATCAAATCTCTTAATAAAGTCAAAAAAGTAAATTTTCAAAATGACGTCATCAAATTCCAAGTTTACTCGAGCATATCTCACTTATCCTTTGCCATTTTTCACCCAAATTTCAATATGTTGAAGCTTATGAAATGTTCTTTCATAAATGTAAAAACACAATTTTGATTTAATGACGGCATCACCTCGTAAAAATGGATTGAAAGTAACCTTGTCAAATTTGACCAGTTTACGTGTAATCTCTATGGCAGTGCAGTTTTTCTGGAAATGAAAATTGACTTTACTATCTTTATCGAGCACTAGCTCACTTATGCTTCGGTGAATTTCTACAAGATTTTGATATGTTGTAGCGGAGACTTTGGGCTATCGTAAGTGTGCCCTTCGTTTTTTCATACGATGTCGGGATCACGTCAAAAAACTTGGTTGAAATTAAAGTTTATCTTCGATGTATTGAAATATTTCTTTCTTTTTGCAACTTTATATGCAATAACTCAAGAAAAACATACCCTATCACCACCATATTTTGCACATGTTTAGTTCATGTCACGAACATTATTTCATAAAATAACAACTACTTGATCAGACGCCATCTTGGGTATGTAAATTAGGGTCAAAGGTCATAAATGTTTCATCCTGTATCTTGGTGAATACATATCCTATCTTTCCCATATTTTGCACACGTAAAGACCATGTTACAAGGATCATTTCACAAATTAACTACTTCTTGCTCAGATGTCATCTTGTCTATGTAAAGTTGTGTCAAAGGTCATATGTACTTCTTTCTTTATCTTCGTTATGACGTGGTATCTCTATGGGAGGGAATTTTTTTTTAAATGTGAAAATTGACATGATTGTCTTTATCGAGCACTAGCTCACTTACCCTTCGGTGAATTTCTCCTCGATTTTAATATGTTGTAGCTGAGACTGTGCGCTATCGAATGTGTGCCTTCCTTTCTTCATACAATGTCGGAATCATGTTAAAAAACTTGGTTGAAATTAAAGCTTATCTTCGATGTATTGAGATATTTCTATGTTTCTGCAACTTTCTTTGCAATAACTCAAGAAAAACAGCCCCTATCACTCCCATATTTTGCACATGTTTAGTTCATGTCACGTACATTATTTCATAAAATAACAACTACTTGATCGGACAACATCTTGGGTATGTAAATTAGGGTCAAAGGTCACAAATGTTTCATCCTGTATCTTGGTGAATACATGTCTTATCTTTCCCATATTTTGCACACGCAAAGATCATGTTACAAGAATCATTTCACAAAATAACCACTTTTTGCTCAGATGCCATCTAGGTTGTGCAAAGTGGGGTCAAAGGTCATATGTACTTGTTGTTGTATCTTCGTTATAGTGTATACAGATTTGGTACCAAAGATAGCAGATATGACTCCCTTTTCTAAATGAGAATCCAAACATCACACGGCCAATGTCTCTGACCACAGATGAAACCTGCATGGTCATGCCTATTGCGATCAGGACTTGAATCATTGATTAAAAAAAAGATCGGATCACCTTAATTTGTCAGTGATGACAAATTACAATCTCTAGTTTGTTTTGGTTTTTTTTTTGTTTTGTTGTTTTTACCTTCTCTTTAAGGATAAAGTTTCATCTGTCATGTTGATATTGTGAAATTTTGTTTAATTAGTGTTGATTGATCTGTGGTTTTTGTTCAGATTTTTAAGAAGGTCTGTATTTATGTGGATGACTCCGTGATTTGTGGTCTTTTTGCATATATGTACTGACAGAGATATTTGCTTGCCATTCCAATACTGTGTGTCACATTAAAAGCCAGTAATCCTGATTTGAGCAAAATCATGGTGGTTCCCAGAAACAGAAAAAAAAAAAGATGGTTGCATCAAAGAGTAGGATTATCAGATCAAATTATATTTTGGTCAATGCACTCAGATATATTTAGGCCTAATGATCCAAGCTTCATAATTAGCTTTGACTTGAGGCAGTTACAACTGGATGAACATGTGCACACGTGTCACCTCAAGGGGGCGCTTGAAAAATTCCTTCTTGTGATTGGCTTATTTACTGAAGATCACATGTTATCATTCCTTCTGCTTTGACACCTAAGCAGACATCCAGAAAAGCTAATGCTACTATACTGCTGGATGACAGTACAGTTTGTATATTGATCCCGAATAAACAAGTCGGTAACTTCAGTAAATCATTTGTGTGCCTTGAATGCTGATTGGCACAGAAAACCCCATGCATTGAACACAATGTCTGAAGTCCTGTGCATAGAAAGGGTATGTCCATTTCTGTTTCTCCCATGGAATCTAGTGTACATGGCATGTATTTCATGAGGATTTTTTAATCTCGACTTGTAGCACAGTTTTGCAAATGGCTTGAATTGGCAAGCCAGAACCATAGTTACAGAATGAGGAATAAGTACTGGCAAATCCCACTTTGACAAGATAGTCAGGACCCTCAAGAATTTTGTTGTTTGAACACAATTTCATAAAAATGGACAAAGTGACTCTGGTAATTAATGACAGTTTTACGAGTGAAATCCTCTAGTACTATAAAATCTCATTGCATGTGCTCTTGTAATGGGGTTCACCTGTATTATCCCCTTTCAAGGGAAAACTTTGCCCCTTTCCACCTTGAAGATGTAATGCATTACTGATAGGCTACATTTCTACGACGAGAGGCAATGTTTTCATGAGTTGCAAGTTTTCACGAATATCTGTCTACCTCAGAAATTTGTGAAAATAAAAATGCTGCAAATAAATGGCACGTACAGTCTTTTGTATTTCATCAGTCATAACGGCACATCTCATAAGCATGACTACATTTTTTCAACTTCACACTACATGTGCAGAGAGGGGGCATGCATTGTACATCGGGAGACCGAGAGTTTGGAGTCACTATCACAGAGACCCCAACCCAAAGCACCTTCTGATCTGGAGATTCTCCCGCCTGAAACCCCTAGCAAACGGGAGACTCCAAGTTGATGTGTGCGAAGCGCGAAGTTCCTAGGGTTCTGGATGCTCTCTGGTGCTATCTAAGGCTTATTTTTTTCAACATACAATAGCAATAAGTAAAAAATCCTTTCCAACGGGAGACACAGAGCCAGGGCGGGAGAAATTAAATCTCAAGAGGGAGAACAGGAGATTTTGCAAAAATTGGTTTTCGGCGGGAGATCTCCCGTCGAAAACGGGAGAGTTGAAGTCTCTGCTATCATGACATGATCAATATAGCGCCCCCAGCGGGCATGGTCATACAGCTGGTTGTGCTTCCTCAAATTCAAACAACAATCGTCTTTCAGAAATGTCCATTTTGGTCTTTTCATGGACGAGCAAGGGTATGTTTTGATACAGGTTTTGGCACACGGGTAACTTGCAGAGATTACATTTTGTAAGAATTGAGAAAGCCTTCAGAACTATAATGATACAGTGTATCAATGTGTATTGTTAGATTATCAAGATAATTATGTATTACGTGTACAAAGATGGACATTTTGCAAAGTGCCCAGTGAGCTTATGTCATGTAGAGGAATAAATGTATCAAATGGCTTGGTAAAAGGATTTTTTGAAACCAGGAAAACTTCATAGAAGCATCACATATATCTTTTATGCTGTAGTTACCGTACACATGGAGAGATGGATTATTTACTGCATTGGATGCGTATATGATATACAGTATTAAAAGTGTGTCATACTATATGCACATGATAATACATGTTTACTTTGTGACTCCTGAGGAGCATGTCATGATTGATTAAAAAAAAACAACAACCAAAAGAAATTCTTCATTTTTTACTTGAATATCTATGTGCTTATGACTTTAGTATGTATTGTACCTGTACCAACATCATAATACACATCTGTAACTTCAACATTTCTCAAATGCTCTACATTTATCTTTATCAAAACCATATAGGTCTTGATAAAGATGAATAAAACTGCACAACAGAAATTCTCAAAGGATGATTGTCTTATAAAGAGCATGTATACTAACCATGATAAGCATGTACCATATAAACTGTAGTGGCCCCACTTACCATCATATGCATGTATGGGCTCTGTAAATAAAGCATATGAAGAAATATTTTAAGAATCATGGTATGCCATTGTTGTGCTATATAGGCAATTAGTGTCATCAAGTTGGGTTTCTGATGGTAAAGTACATACTTTCATTATTGTATATCCTTTGTTTTTGTTTTTGTTTTGTTTGCCATGGCATGGTTAGAAAATTCTACACCAATTAAAAGTTATAGTCTGATATCAAAACAAAGAATAAAGTTTTATAAACACAATAACAAACTATTCTCATAACAGCCACACACACAAAAAAGAAAACCTTTCTAGTTCAGTGAGTTAGCTGATGTCCTCACCTTCACCATCATTGTTCAATGGTCATGGTCATTTTCTGTTATAAAACTTGAATGACCTATGTTGTTCCCAGCCGGATAACTTGAAATAATAATCAGTTAGATATATCAGGATTTGAGAGTTGGTCATAATTGCGGTTGAACAAAAACCAAAACAAAACTAACAAAAATGCAAAAAAAAAAAAGAACTACAAACGAAAACGGGAAATTCAAATTTGTATACACACAATTATTACATGTATAAATGGCAAGTTGTGCTTGTCTTGATACTAAAAGTTTACCTTTTCTTTTGAGATTACCAGGTAACTTAACTGGCAGTATTTGGTACCTGGCCCTGGAAGTTTTATTATTTCAGTTTTGTAATTTATGGCTGGTCTATAATACATTTTGTATCTCATCCTGCAAGTTCGACCTACATGTGCTATAAAGAAGGTTTCGTCAACATGTTTCGTTGGCCCATATGGACCTAATATAACATGGACTATTCACGGCAGTCTTTCTTTGATGTAATGATCGTCACCGACACCTGATTATGTACATCTTAAAGGACAAGTCCACCATCATATCTTCGACTTGCTACTGACGTATGTTAAGGGTAATATTATTCCCCCTGCCTGCTGAAAGAGAGAAGTCGAGTGTTCTTTTGTTATGCGAGAAAAATGGAAATATGTTGAATTTTCTTCATTCTTTCTTTATATCGTTGTACTCATGTGACATCACAAGCTTACTTAGTCTTTTCATCCTGTCGTGACTGGACAGAAATTTCAAAAATTCATAACTTTTGAACGGATTGTCCAATTTTCCTCAAACTCTCACTGATATTATGTTCTACTCATATTGCTGCATTCTCTCAACCCACATGTCTATGAAGGTGAACTTGTCCTTTAATGAGTACATTCTGGGGCCCGTTGCATAAAACTCCAACCGGATTTTTTTCCGGTTGAAATCACAAAATTCCGGTTGGAAGCTCCCAACCAGAGTTTTTATGCAACGGATTTTACCTTCTTAGGTTAGCAACCTTAAAAAATTCAGATTGGGCAAATACCAACCTGAATTTTTTAAGGTTGCTAAAAAAGTTTTATGCAACGAGACCCAGGTGTCTTGACAATAACGATTGTGTAATCATGTATCGTCACTAACAAAAGAATCGTTTCCCTCATTTCAGTCTTGTTTCGCTGGGTTACAGTTCGTTATTTCGAAGGTTCGTTATTCCCAAGGTTCGTTATTCCGAAGGCTCTTTATTCCTAAGATTCGTTATTCCGAAGGTTCATTGTTCCGAATTTCATTTTCGGATTAACCGATCTTCGGAATAACGAACCTTCGGAATAACGCCACAAATTTTCGGATTAACGAACCTTTTTTCATTTTCGGATTAACGAACCTCTAGGTATAGGGAATTTGCGTGTTTCGGATTAACGACCCTTCGGAACAACGAACCTTCGGAATAACGAACAGCACCCGTTTCGCTGATGTGCCTTTTTTCAGACGGAATGTCTTCGAATAAATACCGATGATGAGGAGCAGCAAACCTGACATCATTACAAATTTTGTGTCAAAAGATGGGTAATTGCTGATTCGCACATTTTCACACACGCATAAGACCTTGCCTAATGGCAAGATTTATCTGTTCTCTACCATTACCGTCCCTTTTTGCTCTGGAATAAGCTGGAGAAGAGTGAAATATTGAGATCACAAATGACAATCATTCTGCCAAAATGTTAGCTTTCTTTTAAAAACTGCCTGCTTCTCCCAAGCGAAATTGTTTGAGGTATGATTTCCTAACATACACCACAACTGCACATTCACTTTACTTGATTTTTGTGAGTTATTTTCTTCTGCGCATATATAGTTTTAGATTTCTCGAATCTCCGTCTTGTTCTTCTCCCGGCTTGCTGGCGGTGACGATCATGGGATCAAAGCAGTGAAGCCAACATGCTAAAAATGTCTTTGTGGCGCTTTTGAGATGTACGGGTGCATGAATTAATTAACGATACGATGAATGTCCATGTGTATTAGGTCCATGGTTGGCCAGGCTGCTGCAACTGATGAACAATGGTCAATTCGTTGTTGCTGTCCATTTTCTGCATATTCATAATACACATTTCGTGAAGACACAGTCTTAGGTCATGTTTTCATGAAGCGATATGAACATTCAGAATGGTGAACATAAGTAGTGAACGGGAGTACAGGCCTACGTGACATACGGGTAGCTATTGCGTACACGGTAGAAATTACTCAGTGTCGGGTATAGGAAATCAACGCATCGAATTTTACAGAATAACAAAATACATGTACATTTGTATGTTCCTCAGATAAGTAAAAAAAAAATACAATCGGATTTCGCATTCATAACTTTCAGAATGATTGAGCAATCTATGTTATTTCAAGGTATGAAAATATGATTTCTTGCGTACGTCTTGCAGAAAACCCCACTCGATTTGGTTAAGTGGTCACAGAGAAATGTAGATCGTTGTAAAGCATGTCATGGATCCGTCTCTTAGTTTAGCACTCGGATGCTCTTGGTACACGTATACACAATGGACTAAACTTGGAGGAAAGGGATTCCTGACATGCTCGAAAAGGATCTCTATATTTCACTGTGACAACTGAAGCAAATCGGATGGAGTTTTCTCTATAAGATGTCGGTTATCTATATTTTCATACTTTGAAATTGCATTTTGATTGGTTCACTTATTAAAAGTATCGCGGCAGAAAGTCCCATTGCATTTTTTTTTTTTTTTTTGGTACGTACGGTAATAGGCAAAGTTGAAATTCAGTTTCAATTGACAATCCCCTGCTGTAACTTAGAGAAATTTCTGTGGCTGTCTAAATTCCAGGACACACCGAAGGAAAATTTTTATCGTATAAGGGCAAGAGAAGTAACTGAAATGCGTTATGATTTTGCATACCGGCTGAGAAAACATATAATATGCTACAGAATTGACAGACACCAGCATTGGCGCAAAGTCCACTAATATTCCTTTTTGTGAGCCGTCCCCCGACTGTGGCGTGAAGCGTGACGAGATCAGAACGAAACTCGCTTTGCCGGAGATGATAGACTCGTTGAAGGCTGGTCGTCCTAATTGCATCGAAGTTGTGAGATATTATATCTGTCGTGTGTCTGTGAGATGAGATATTATAGCTGTCCTAAACTACTACCAAGTGATCGGAACGTTCTTTCGTGATTTTACTTGAGAAATAGACTGTAGTCCAGTAGATACACCAGCAGATTTATTGTTTTAATCTGTATTTTGTTCTCAAATATTGTTTCTGATAATAAAAAAGTTTCGCTTATAGAAAACAATGGGTGAAATAAGTTTTGTCGGGGCTTGAAGAAGAAGCTCCTGCCATTTTATAATCACATAGGTACATATAGCCTATATGCACAGTTGGAAGCTTGCATTGATGTAATTGTGGCCCCGAAGATCTGTGAGCATGCCCGGAGTGCTGAAATAATTTCTTTCTCTTATTTTCAAATAAAATGTATAAGATACACTGTATTCACAATCTTGTTATATGATCAGTCGTATTCACGTCTTTATTCAGTTCTTGATAAGTCATAGACCCCTTCCTCAGCGCTATAGGTAAGATAGCTAAAAATCGACCTGAAAAACACAGCAACTTTTAGTAACTATATACTTTCAACCAATCAGATTTCAGTATTTATACAACACAGTGTCCAATCGAGGATTCCTCTTACGGCACAACGCAAAGTACATATAACAATGTACATGCATGCGATGATGTTTCGTTGCGTGACGCAGAGTGGCAATCAATCATATATGATTTATATCAATATGCCAAACTAAACCATGAATAATTACACAAAATCATAACAGTTGCTTCGGGGTCGCTGAATCTAAAGTTCCCGTTAGGTTCATCACCATAATGATATCTGGCAGGGAAATCCGGCGATCAGCGTTAAACGCATGATAAAGTCGTTGACAATATCAGCGCATACTGTTTTTTTTTTTTATTGTTTCATATGTTCCACGTTTTAACAAATATGATAGACCATAAACATAACAAAATACTGAACGGGTGAATTGTCGAATACAGTAATTAAGACAACTGAACATGTGAAATATGAGGAATCTACATAGAAGCAATGCTTACTTATATAGACTCCCAAGCATATATAGGCCTAATATGCATAAGGAATTAAAAAGTATACATATAACTCAACAGGAATGAAACTGCGTGCGAGCATCAAACTGGGTACAGTAATGGTTGAGGTGAGGATTCAGCTTGTAACGTTTTACGAGATATAAATGTATCTAAAAACCACTCTATGAAATGTTAAAGAGCATACAATCTAAGGGGAATCAAAAGTTTATTTGATGAAAATCGGTTTTTAAATGACTGAGATATTTAAAAACAAGGAAAAACAAAGAGATCTAAAAGTCGCGGCCTGTCAATTTTATTAGGATCACTTTTTTGAATATCTCAGCCATTGCAAGGCCAACTTTCACCAAATAAACGCTGAATCCTTCTTGAAATTACTTAGTGCTCTTTCATATTTCATAAGAGGTTTCTCATTACCTCATCGAAAATGTTATAAACCTGAATCCTCACCTCACCAGTAGGCCCTATGTCGTATATACTGCCCAGTCCCTTTAACCCTATTCCCACCGGGGGGGGGGGGGGGGCATTTTGCCCCCCCCCCGGACGTTTCGCGTGATTATTCCGCAACGCGTGATGCTCTCGCCGCGACATTTTATGATTTTTTTTTCTTTCAAGTATCGCGCAACTTTTGAAACCAATCTTTTGTCGCTCCTGGGCATACCGTTTTGAAGCCACGCCCCTTTGAAAAAAAATTCGTCGACCCCAAAATTGCTCAAAAACATGATTTTGTGTACAAATCCAATGTAAATTGTGTTTTTTCAATCAATTCATATAAAAATAAATATTTTTACTTTCAATGGCTGATAATGATTTATTTTAGCCTGATTATGCTTTAAAAAGTTTCTGTGACAAATTTTGACGAAAAAACCCCCCAACAAAAACAAAACGTAAAAAAACAAAGAAGTACATAAAAAACAATCAACAATAAAACGTCGGCCTCATGCCAGAAGGGCCCTAACAGTGTACAAAGTCTATGGTGTTAAGGCCCTTTTGGCATGAGGCCGACGAAAATACATAAGAAATAAGTATGAAGCCGAATTTTTGCTTCAATATTATTGTTGAGGATATTGAAAAGAATATGTTCACCAAACAAAAAAATAGAAGTCTTGGAGCTTTATTTTTTTGATTTATAGGCAAAAAAATATTTTTGCATAAATTAGCATAAATTGATTACTATAAAAATACATAAATTAAAATTTGAAAAATCTAACTACAGTATACAGTCTTGTAGATTACATTGGCCTCTACCTTAGTGCAAATTTTCGCGAGGATCGCGCGATCCACGACCAAGATCTGAAAGGGAGGGGGGGGGGGGGGGGGGGGGGGGGTGGAGGGGGCTTTTGTCCCCACCCCCCACCCCCCCCCCCCCCCCCACCCGTGGTTTCAAGTCCCTCAAAAAACCCGGTGGTATTAGGATTAAAGCGCCATCGTACAGTTGCCTGAAGATAGCATCACGTGAACTTACGCTTTCTTTTTTTTAGTGAGAGTTTCATTTTTCTTCTCTTTTTTTTTCCCCAACTGTAACGCAAAACCCGGATTGTCATCTAGATTTTTTAGAGTCTCATTTTCATGTTACTGGTCATATCTTTTTACAGCCAGTAGGCCTAAATTTTATGGTCCTTAGCTGTGGATGCCAAAGTGGCCTAGATGACCAATGCCTCAATTCATTCGCTTTTATTTAAGGCTGTATTGACAGAGTATAGGGCATATCATAAGTAGGAAATTGTTAGGAACTGTTTTATTATTTTATGAAATTCAGAAAATTTAGGAACTTATAGGTGAGTGTACAATACAACCAGCCCTGTATTCGTGGCATATGATACACCTGCAGAGTGACTTTATTCTTATCTATAGGCCCTTTGTATAATCAAAAGTGAACCCACGAATGCCGTTTCTGCTCAGTATGTGACAAAAAAAAAATCATTATAATGAACTGATATTAAAACGTGAATTTTAGATAATGTCCTAGCTCGCGTGACCCACTGAGAATGATTTCTTATAAGATGATTAATAACGATAAGAATCGCAATTGGTAGGCCTACAGTAGGCCTATGTGTTTCGTGAAAACGTGCAATCAGACTGAGACAGCTTGAACTTGGACGGTTTGGCTTCGGTTTTTCTTCACGTAAACTCTCACCCTCCTCGATGTCAATATAATCACCCCTCCTCCGCGCCTTGCAAGTTTATGTGACCCCAAATACTCAGTAGTGGAATGGTAGTTGCAAGAAACACAGCGCATGTTCAGAAAGCAAGCACTAATCGGAACCGGGATCGGGTCTCTCCTGTGACAGTCTTTCTATAAATTGTTTCCTCTGATTCGTTTGAAGTCGAAATATAAACTGTCCAAAGAAAAAGACAGCTGGTTTCACAGTAAGGAAAATAAAAGACAAAACGACCATTACCATTTTGTTTCACTCAAAGGCAGTATCGGTACCTATTATGATGAATGTTACTCAGTAATGTATTGAACATAAATCTCGAATACCGATTTGCGATCTCGACAGACAAATGGAATAGCCTTACTGTGAAGACATTTTGAGTAAACCTACATCGCAATATTGCGTCGCTTCCACACAGTAGAAGTTGCAGTTAAACACGGAGCAATCTACAACGTCTGACAAGAGACTAGTATGCAAATATATGTTAATTTGGCTTACGTGACGAAATAGGCAGCCATGAAAGAGTTGCCTTGTGACTGCCGCTAAAAACAGTGAAGAAAATTGGTATTCATTGTCGAATTTCGGCGCTGGAGTAATTGTCTTAGTAAAAGTTAGTGCTCAGGATGGCATCACAAACGGAATCTGGTCGTTCTTTGGTGAGTTAGTCTGGTACATATGTAGAAATCAGCCGATATGAATGGCCTTTGTCGTTCGGACACGCCAACGTTTATGCATAGAATCCGCTGGCTCAGAATGGCCCAGCACGCTCGCGAGTTCTTGCAAATGAAAAATTTTGGATTTTTTCGTGGAAGTTCTAAGAAATGATGTATAAGTTGTATTTTCGGTGCAATGTAAAGAAGTTCTAACAAAGTCAACTGAAATATAACCCGCCATTTGACTCCTTCCATCAATAATAATTCAAATTTAGTTGTCAGAGCTTGCAGGTTCAGCGGTTCTGGGCGCTTCGCTCGTCGAGTCGTTGCGAGTGTGCTAACCGCGAGGCTTCGCTTGTGTACATGTTCTGATGGGATGTGTGTGCGGGTGTGGAAAATTCGTGTGCGTCCGCATGTGTTTCGTTTATGTCGTGACAACATTGATTTTGAATTTTGCGCTCTTTCCCCCAAATTTACCCCTCTGTCATCAACAGCAGTCATCAGTGTGACTTGCATTGTGCCTTTTTTGTCTCATGACCACATTGAGACCTTTTATCCACCACCATGTCAGACAAATGCAGTTGAGTGTGGACTTTTCTAGAGACCACTACTTTGTGCTGAATGGGTTGTGAGTTATTTTGTTGATGAGCAAAGTATTCATGAGGAGGTGTTGCCACTTCTATCCTCAATTATCATTGGTCAATCTCACGTGTCAGGATAGCTCTGTTTACAAACATGATCAATGTGCACATCAGAGGCTACTCCAGTCTCCATGAGATTTGGGAATTCAGAGAATATATCCAAGACAACAGAAAATTACCAGAAATGGTCACAGAGCAGAAACCCACCTCACACACATGTCCTCAATGCACACACACACCTTGAGTGTTATTACCTGACTTGATGCCTTTGGAAGTAGCTGTCAAGATGCCAAGGGCAGTGGCTCATTAGGTATGTGTCGTATGCAAAACAAACATATAGGTCAGATTGAGTCCACATCAAGTATGGCAAACATGGGATCAAACTTCATGTAGACGGGTTAGTGGTTATTACCCAGTATAGAGGTCTAGAGGTCTACACTGTATGCTTCAAGTGAACACAGGAATGGTGTGTTATATGCACTAATGCAGATAACCTTGTTATCTCTTATGAACTGAATTCAAGTTACCTGAAGCCATACAACAGAATTCTATTCTACCGTTTTCCAGTAGGGCCTGGGGTCAGGGTTATGGTGTCACATGTCAGTAGCATTTGCAGAGCTAATACTTTTTTTTTTTCTAAAAAAAAACAAAAAAAAAACTTTTTTTTTTTTTTTTTTGCATATAGGCCCACATGTTAAAAAATGTACAAGCACTTGCTTTCTAAGTCCATGTAGTGAAATATGGTGACTGAGTAACAAACTTAACATTTGACAGGGATTAAAACACATGGCTAATATGGGTCATTTGTCATACTCTTGTCAAAGCTTGCATATTATGTTGCACAACTTGTAATTCTCCATGCAATGATGTAACTTGTACATTGTAAGTGATGAAAAACTATACCAGTAGGTGGGGGTGGCTGCATTGCTTAGTAGTAGGTTGATGACTGCAGTATCCATATTATGGGATGAATGAAGTTTGATCAAAAAGTAGACCTTGTGTTGATTTATAGTTTCAACTAATTAATTTTGGAGGCATCCGTTAATAGCTGATGAATACAAGTGACATTCATAGTCCAACTCTGTTATATGACCAAAGTTGTCACTTGATATAACCTCTGTAGGCCCTACTGTTTATGACATTATAAGATTGGGGGAGGCAGAGGTATCTTCTGCATTGAATAATTCAGTAATGCTGTTGAAAAGGAATATTATACATTCACCTTTTATTTATGCATCAATTGTCAAAGATCACAACAATTGTACCTTGGAGGGCTTATTGATATGCCTTGCAAGCTTTAGTTTTAAACTGAAAGTGAAATTCATTCTCTCTCACAGTACAACAGTCTGTATGTACGATACAGTGTTACAGAGAAATTGCAAATCACCCTTTACATGGCATATTACATTGTATGTCAGCAGCATCACACTGAAATGCCAGACAAATACCTAAATTAGACGCAGGAAGGATTTTTTACTAGATTTTGTGTGCATTGGGATGGTAATCAATTTGTAATCCCATTATTCAGTGAGTGGGACTGTTTAATGTATTCTTCATGGAATACTATCAGCTTGCATCATGTACATATCAACGGTTTGATAGCTCTGAGCACTGTGTAGGCCCTATAATGCAGTGCAGTATCATCAGACTTTATTCACTCTGTTTAATATTGCAAGTACATCCAGTGCTGCAAACAGATTTTTGTTTCTGGTAAACAATGCAACACTACAGTGTCAGAGTTTGTCTTGTTACAACCCATTAAAGGTCACAAATCACATCTACTTATTTGAAGATTTTCTAATAAACACTGTATATATGCCATGTTTCACAATGCTTTTATATATATATTTTTTTTTATTTACAAATTTCTGTAGTCTACTGGTATTCTTGAAAATATTGTCGTATTGTAAGAAAGATACAATGAAATTGAAAGGTAAATGTGGAATATCACCAAGTTTTCTCTTTAGAGGGGATAATGAGCTGGTTTCTAATTTTTTCATCATGGTTCTTAAAGCTTCAAAGTCAACCACTCGTGAAATTGTTTGTCAAGTCCTAAAGCCCAAAATGTCATGCTCACAAAATATAAGGATGTTTCTGTATAGTACTACAATTGTATGTCATGGTGACAATTTAATAGCCATGTCTGCATGATGACAAATGTTGCAGTATGAATACTGGTAAATAGGCTGTCACTTTTGAGTTTCTTTTACTTGAGAAAGTCACATAATGTGCTCTGTTGTTACCAAGGAAATGATGAAAGTGATAGCTTTCATACATGTACAAAGGTATCATATGCAGCATTTCTTTTCCTAAATGTCATTATGTCAAGAAGGAGACTGAATGAGTTCAGTGTAAATGTCATCCCCACTGTGATGTGGTCTACATTGATTGTATCATAACCTTTAATTGCTAGTAGTAACTGGCCATTCTGCTGCAGTGTAATATTACAATCTGTATATGACTCCACCCTTTGCCCTTTGTCAGGTAACTGAATAGCTTACCAGGGTAAAAGAAAGAAAAAGTGGGCGCTATAATAACATTTCGTATGAACAGTTTAGCATGATTATAAAGCCTATTTTATATATTGTAAGATGAAGTTGTGCAAAGACTACTGAGTGTATACGCCAAATATTTCACAAGGTTTTTATTCTTACAAATTATGCGAGTCAGGTGCTATTTGTGAATTTCAAAACAGGCAAAAATATTACATTGTACAAACTCTGTGTCCAACATGAATGTGACGTGCACATCTCTATTCAATACATCCTGTACTGTACTCCACTATCGCAAATTTAACCACTTGCAAAATTGTTGTAAGTCCTGATTAATGAAAAATTAAACTTGCTAAATACAACCTATATGTATGCTAGTTACAATGTACCTGAAGTCAGATTTGGAAATTTGTGATTCTGGACAATATCTATAAAGGGGAATATAACCGGTGTGCAACAGGAAGTGACACAGACTCATTACAGAGTCTTAGGTACAGTGTATGTTTAATGTCAGAGGTACAGCTTACGATGTTGGACACTATTCTTAGGCTGGGCTTGTACAACCTGTATTTTCAGTCAGCAAAGTAAATTATTAATGATTGCATCGTTCTTATTTCATTCTCTCTCCCTCTCTCTTCTCTGTATATTATGGATGCCTTTCATGCAGAATATCATGCTGTGCTATAGAGTTCCTCATTTGATTCCACAAAAGACAGATTTATTTGCTGTAATCAAAGAAAGAGAAAAAGCAATAAGGTACACATTGTATTTTGCGTATCACATTCTCCTGACACAGTACAGTATTTACCGTTCGGCTCGTCCTGTATACATGATAGGCATTATTTTACTTTTAAAAACATTGCACAATTTCAGGACATGCTGGCATTATGGGTACTAAATTATACACACAGTCAATCCTCATCTTTTAATGTGACTTCTTTCCTGGAGATCTGGCAGCAATATCCGGATGTACTGTAACTGTAAAAGTTACTTGCCAAGAAGAGAAAGACAACAACAACAACAAGGGGAAAAAAAGGATTTATGATCATACAAAATAATGAATGTACATGTATTTTTGTTTTGTTCTTCTGGCACTAGTGGCAGTGCCATTTGAAAATATGAAATTGTGTACATGTCTATGGATTGTAAAAAAAAAAAAAGATGTGAAAGCTTTCAAACTCTTAATAGTGCCCAACAAATTTCTTGTCAGAATTTGCTGAAAACAGCATCAGAATTAAAAGTTAGAGATAAAATGTTAGAATTCTTTATATATGATACGGGTACTCAGATGTGCATTGTACTATGTACACTGTAGATGCTTTCAAAATGAAGACGAGCCGAGGACAATCATGTAGAAAAGCCTTGCTATTTTTTTTTTCTTATTGTCTCACTCTGTATCACTAGTGCATCCATGTCAGATTTGTATAACTTTCAACAGAGGTCCTTGCAACACTGTATTTCACAAAGACATAAAAATTGAGGTATTTTTAATTGCTTGAAAGTGGGATATTTATTGACAATTGAACAAAATGGCATCAGTGTATCACAATCATTGTCGAGTTGATGGATGGTAAACCAGCATTGCACAGTGTACCGTATTCTTTCAGAGTTCGGAATTTGCTAAGGCAGTGAACTATTTCCTGAGCAGACTGAGTTTCTCATATTGTGTTCCCGTATATCAAAACCATGTTTTTTTTTAATGATTTTTTTTTTTTTAAGCAGTACAGATTAAGATAAATTGTAATGACAGTGTAGTAGCTTATACTACATTGTTAATCACTTCCTTGTTTAATTCAAGATGTGGCTGTTCACTGTCAGTGACAATGAACACCTCAAAACTGCTATTGCTCATCTCATGACTTTACTGGTCTTTTTGCATGCAAAATCATCTTTTCTTTTCTAGAGAGAAATGCATATTTACTATGTGTACAATTTTGCCGCCCCTTTGAAAGCAAAACATTGTTTGGCCATCACGGCTTATTGTAGTGCAGCTCATGAACTGAAAGCTCATCTGCTAGTCTATGCGTCATCATATCATGTACCATTCGATTTAGATCATATTGTGCAGTTTCACATGGTTTTGTGGACTTTGTACTGTTTAGATATATGATACATAGATCAAGGTAGTATTTAACACAAAATAATACTGGATGAAGATCTCGAAACCTTTCCATTTCACATTGCAAAGTCCATTGATATCGCCAACAACGCTAATGTGTGAAGCACTTGCAAATGTAGCCATGTGTCACTCATAGCTATTACAGTGGGTTTTCAATTGGACCGAACTTATCACTTTTCCTACTGCAAGGAGAATTAATGTTTTGACATTACTTACAATGTAGGTTTGTGACAAAGAAAGTTACAATAATTCACATGCTCACATTCATTCTCATGTGTACACCTGTACAGGTGTAATCCTCATGCCATGTGAGAGAAATTGTAACTTTATTATCTTTAATAAATGACCACATAAATAAGTACTCAGTTTGGTGTTGGTTGAACAAGCATTCATGTTTGTGAAAAAACAAACAAACAATAGTTTGATCTTTAAAAACCCGGTAGCATAAGCGTATGGATTCATAGATGGCCCAATTCATTTGCTGGTACATTTGAAAACATGAATAGCACCACTCAGCGAATTATGCGCCGAAGAGTACGCTCACTGGTATTGAGTGATGTGGGATCGGCAATGTACTACAATTAGGTACTGTAGCACGTATTGGTAAATATGTTTTGATACAGTATGATTATGATGGATAAGTCATCTGTCCAATGCAGTATACAGTAAATTGACATGTTAGTGTAAGTACATTGTATCTCTCTATCTAATATTCTGCCACATATTTCAGTGGTAATGACTGTTTTCGAGCCTTTTTTCTGCCTGGCAAAACATCCTTGGGTTTTCCTGATGATGATGATGGTGCTCCATTACTGTTTTTGTAGCATAGTGGCATTGGATTTTCCTGTGGTATATCTATGACTTGTGTGCTGCCGTGCGCTGTTCTCACTCTGACGTCATGTTTCATTTGTTTGATCGGATGAGTGCGAGTCACAGGCACATCAGATACATAGGCGTGAATTTCTGAGTGGCGGTCCTGAACTTGTGTTCGCACAGCTGATCTGGACGCAACGACATTTGGTGTCTTGTACCGAGTTTCATGACCCACTGTTGAGGTTGAGGACACTCCCATGATGCCACTGAGGTCCAAATTGTGCTTTGCCGGACCAACAAAACGGACGTTGCCACCAGTTTGAACGACATCCCCTGCCCTCTTGGTCTTTCTCCCTGCAATCAACCCACCGACCATGATCTTCATCGGAGACCCACTTGGCTTTGTCCGCACTCTTTCCCTTGGACTGCCGCTGCTGTGGCTGCTGCTGGCAAGATTACCGGCGTGACAGTCGAGCGCTTCTTGAATGGCCTGCACCGGGCTGCCGCTGGATGCCATGAGACTGCCCAGCTTGGCCGCCTTCAGCCGCGCCCGGCGACGCCTCTGCCGAAGTCTGTCGGCGGCCCTCTTGGCCTCCAGCTGCTCCTCGGAGGCCCGCATCTTGAACTTGGCCCGCTCGCTTCTCTTCTGCTCCCGCTGCCTCTGTTTGACGGTCTCGTGCTGGTCGGTGTCGGCGATGATGCGCTGTCGCCATTCGTGCCACCGCTGGTACGACGACTTTGCTGCTGGCATCATGGTGGCAATGTCCCAATGAGAGCACTGCATGCATCCCAGAGAATAGAGGAAGAAGGGAATTAGACATACAAATTATGCATATACTGGTAATGTAGATATCAAAGCAAAGCTGAGTAGCAGGTGTAGGCAAGTAGACCCTAGTGGCAGTTTGCTGCTGTTGTTGATTTGGTTTTAATGGCATTGTATCACTCAAGATTGAGTATTTATGCCAGGTTCCTTTTTACTTTATTTTTTCCCTTTTTTTTTTTAAATTTGATATTATTTCATCACTTTCCTCATAAAATTTAGTAAGAATTTGATGGCCTTTGCTTGGATGGCTATTTGGTCCACTGATTGCTGGGCCTGAGGTACATGCTGCATCATCAGCAGTGTTTGGAAATGGTGTGACTTGTGTTTCAGTCACACTCACAGAAGATAGCAAGGAGCTCCCCTGTATTACTGTATTTCTTGGAGTAGGAACTGCCTTACCCATTCATTCTGTTACCTGCATTTATAATATCCCGAGAGTTCTCTGCTGCATGTGTGCCCACTGGCCCCTTTACTACACGTAGTCACCAACATCTGTAAAAGGAGGTGCTCTTTAGATTTGGTGAAGCATTGTCACATTGTGTGTTCTGCATACACAAAGGCTACCAAAAGCATCACAAAGGGATGCAATCTGCATGTGCTTTACTAGGGCATTAAAAAGTCTGGATGCTGGATAACCTGCCACAGATATCCCATTGCAACTTTCAGTGAGTACTGTACATATAAGAAGAAAATTTGGTGCATTTCATGCATAATGAATCTAGAGCAAAATTAAATGCAAATGTGTGTGTGTGTGTGTGTGTATGTGTGTGTGTGTGTGTATGTGTGTGTGTGTGTGTGTGTTTGTTAGATGTAATAAGGACCAGTTATTTTTGCAGCGGTGAGCTGTTTGAAGTGCTCATTCTGTTAAACGAGGAAACCATCCACGAAACTATAAAAGCATGTTTGTAGTGCCATAATTCATCATACCAAGCAGAGCATGAAAATTTCCAGGGACAAAAATTTCTGCCTTTACTTTTGATAATTGCCAAAGTGGCTACTCAGGAGAGAGAGCTACAATGTAAATCATTCCTACCCTTTGTGTTTTGTTACCAAAATTCCAAGCATGTAAATCACAATGATTCAATCATTGGATATATATAGCAGTCATTTCTATGAATAGCACACCCACCTTGTGCACATTAAATAGAGCTTCTCAATGAAGCGCGTACAGTAGTCATGTACATTGAACCTGGGCCTGAGGTACAGTATGCTGTATTAGCTGGCTGCTTTCGGATGCACAGAAAATGAAATGTCCTCACTCTCGCGATCAATGCAAGGACTTCCACAATACACTTACTTGGTAGCTTAAAAGTGGTGAAGATGAAAACATACCTGTAGCTGTCTTGGCTGGTGGTATATGATGCCTGGAGAGCTCGAGAGTGAAGGATGTTGATTCTTGATCAGGCTAGTGAGAGAGCTGGGAGCTCAAATTAGCAGCTCAAGATGTTAGTAAGTAAAGCTAGAACTTCATTCATAGAGTACACATGATGTATGACAGGCACATGGAGGTATGGAGCTTGTTATTGTGGTGTGGCCCAGTGATGGATACATAGGTCATCCGCACACATACACTGTACACAAGCCTTGTGTGTGGTATACTCCACACACTGTCAAAGGGGAGGGAGGTGCTTTGTGTTGGAGATGCGACACTAGGTCGGTGCCCCAGTGGTAGGGAGAACAAAGGTCTGGAGGGGCTTTGATTGGCCGGGCAGCCCTGTGATTGGTCTAGGCCGTGACAATACACACCAGCCAGCATGCTGTCAGCTGCACCCTGTCCAAACCAGCCGCCACTTGCCTCCTTTGTGCACAGGGATGACCCCTTTTCGGTGAGGGCAATGAACTGTATAAGGAGCTCTTGCCTCCTTCTGCTTGTGTATGTGTGCTTACTCAGTTCTACAGAACTGTACTTCATTGTATTTACCACCATCTTTTGTGTTGACACAGAGTACTACCAGTGTACAACATACATGTAATATGTGTGCTCGTGTGTGGGGTCGGGGAGGAGGGATGGGAGATGGAGGGGGATCAGTGGGTTGTTGTGTGTGTAGGCCTATGTGCAATAAGGTGGTACATGATACTGGTACTGGTATTACCAAAAATCTTAAATGAGCTCTTTGATAGAATATTTCTGCTTTTGCAACTCATTATCTAACATTGGTGTTTGGGTGATTGAGGGCCCTGCCCTGTGCAGTACTCTCCGCATAATCGGGTGGGCTCGGGCAGAGTGTTTCTTACCCGATTAAGCGGAATACCCGATTAACAGAAGAACAGGTCTCATTCACAATTGACACACACAATGTGTATACATGTATTGTACACTGTACCAAACACCTATACTGTATGCTTAACATGCGTGCTTACACGGCACATTATACATACATTACCTTACACTTGCTCAGTCATGAGCAATAATTAACTCTCTTTACACTCTTTTTATGGACAAATATGTCTTCAGAAAACTTCGTCATTTGACTATAGACTCTTCGCTAATACGTAGGCGTTTTCCAAAATGAACACGTCTCTTTGCGTGCACTAGTCACGTGGAACGTCGGGTTACTTTTCGAGAAGTGACTGGGAAAAGCAAAATCATGGAGCTGGTGCATGGCCTGATTTTCGTTGCAAGCTTCTCGTATTGTGAATGCTATTGCGGAGCAAGGGAGGAGCACAAGTGTGTTCAACTCATGTCTGTCTATGCAGTTGTGAGTGCCAGCTACATGACGTGTAATGTTCGTTTTCGTGTGGCAATTCAGTGCGTGTACATTATATTTTCATGTTTAATCACTCCCAAAATGATCGGTCTTCTTTGCAAATTAAGCAGAGAATACGATTAGCTGTGGAAAATTTGACATGAATGATTTCTTAAAGTACTGTACCATATCTGCGATAAAATATAGGGAGAAATTAGGTTAGAAGTAAATTATTTACCCATTTATGCGGAGAGTACCCGTTTAAAGGACAAGTTCACCTTCATAAACATAAGGATTGAGAGAATGTAGCAATATTAGTAGAACACATCATTGAAAGTTTGAGGAAAATCGGACAATCCGTTCAAAAGTTATGAATTTTTAAAGTTTTTTTTCAGCAACGGCTGGATGAGAAGACTACTGCAGTGTGTGAATATCTTAGATGTCACATGCGTACAACAATATAAGGAAAAAAAATTTCATCTTTTGAAAAAAGTGCACATTCCCCCGACTCGTTACCAACAAATGTTGTGGGTAATATTATTCCCCCTCCCTTTAGAAAGAGGCAAGTCAAGAGCTCTTTTATTATGCGAAAAAAATGAAAATATGTTGAATTTTCTTTACATTGTCTTTACACTGTTGTACGCATATGACTCACAAGCTGTAGTAGTCTCCTCATCCAGTGGTTCCAACACAAAATTTTTAAAAATTCATAACTTTTGCATCGATTGTCCAATTTTCCTCAAACTTTCACTGATGTGTTCTACTAATACTGTTGCATTCTCTCAATCCTTATGTTTATGAAGGTGAACTTGTCCTTTAAGCGATACCCGATTACGCGGAGAGTACTGTACTTGAGTTTTGGCTACCGGGTCTAGTGGGCAAGAGGATTTGTAACACCCGATGTGTGTAACTGTAAAACACGATATTCGCGGCATGAAATTTTCGCGAATTGCCACTGGCATTCCATAGTGTGGGGAAGAACTTTCATGTGCATTTTAATTTCACGAATCTTGGCTCTTACGAAATTAAAATGCATGTGAACATTCCTCGTTTTACAGTATGTGTATGTGTGTACACTTTTCATGCTTGCATGCAGTGTGTAGGTTTTTAGCTCACCTGAGCCAAAGGCTCAAGTGAGCTATTGCGATCGCCCTTCGTCCGGCGTCCGTCGTGCGTCGTGCGTCGTGCGTCGTGCGTCGTGCGTCGTCCGTCGTCCGTCGTCCGTCGTGCGTCGTGCGTAAACTTTTTACATTTTCATCTTCTTCTTGAAAACCCCAAGACCGATTTTCATCAAACTTGGCAGGTAGCATCCCTAGGGGGTTAGGAACTCAATTTGTTAAAATGGGCACCATGCCCCACCCAGGGGGCCCCCAGGGGGGCCCAAACCCCCCAAAATTAAGGAATCTGTAAAAATCTTCTTCTCTAGAACCAGAAGTGATAGAGCTAAGTTAATAATATGAGTTAGTACATTGATGACTTTAGTTTCAAGTTTGTTCATGGCAGAATCAGGGGTGCCCCCCTTGGGACCCAGGGGAGGGGGGTGGGGAAGGGTTCTAATGGGGCCTAAATTGTACATTTTCATCTTCTTCTTGAGAACTCCATGACCCATTTTCACCAAACTTGGCAGGTAGCATCCCTAGGGGGTTAGGAACTCCATTTGTTAAAATGGGCACCATGACCCACCCAGGGGGCCCCCAGGGGGCCCAAACCCCCCAAAATTAAGGAATCCGCAAAAATCTTCTTCTCTAGAACCAGAAGTGATAGAGCTAGGTTAATACTATGAGTTAGCACATTGATGACTGTAGTTTCAAGTTTGTTCATGGCAGAATCAGGGGTGCCCCCCTTTGGACCCGGGGGGGGGGGGGGGGGGGGGTGGGGGTGAGGAGGGGTCCTAATGGGGCCTAAATTGTACATTTTTATCTTCTTCTTGAGAACCCCATGACCCATTTTCACCAAACTTGGCAGGTAGCATCCCTAGGGGGTTAGGATCTCAATTTGTTAAAATGGGCACCATGCCCCGCCCAGGGGGCCCCCAGGGGGCCCAAACCCCCCAAATGAAGGAATCTTTAAAAATCTTCTCTAGAATCAGAAGTTATAGAGCTGAGATAATACTATGAGTGAGTACAGTAATGACTGTAGTTTCAAGTTTGTTCATAGGAGATCCAGGGGTGCCCCTCTTGGGGGTGGGGGGGGGGGGGTGGTTGGAAGGGTCCAAATGGAGGCCTGAATTGTACATTTTCATCTTCTTCCTGAAAACCTCATGATGGATTTTTGTCAAACTTGGCAGGTAGCATCCCTAGGTGGTCAGGATCTCAATTTATCAAACTGGGCACCATGCCCCACCCAGAGGGCCCCAGGGGGCCCCAATTCCCCCAAATTAAGGAATCTTGAAAAAATTGGGCCCTTATTGTACATTTTCATCTTCCACTTGAGAATGCCTCGTCAAATTTTGGTAGAGCTGTGAATAATTTAGATTAGTGACTGCGTGAAAGGTGAACTTGCGATACTCAGGTGAGCGCTAGACCCGCGGGTCTCTTGTTTGTGTAGTATGCTAGGAGATAGCCTTCCCAAGAGCATTTTATAGTGCACTCCCATTATACCATAACGTACACGGTTGTAACAAAAATTTAGATACAAGGAAGTAAAATTCAGAGCCCAAAATTATCATCTGCAGTGTAGATATCTTTTACAATTTATGCATAGAATATAATGAATTTTCGATATACACTTTGTAACTAGTAAAGAGAACTGCTGGTCCCGAGGACTTTGTTTTAATGGGAGTCACCTTTCTTTGTTTATCCTTTTAAAATTGAAAATACCTTTATTTACTGTGAATGATGCCATTTACTTTGCTTGAGAATAGTAATTTTCATAAGTTACCGGCACTATTTTTAGTACAGAATTGCTGGAAACTCCACTCCATCTATAGCAAGTTGACTGTTAGAAAGTATGAGATCACACAGAAAAGAGGAATTTACAGCTGAACAAGAAGTGTAAGAATATTATTGAATGTTAGCATGAAACAGTGATTGCTGTCACATAGTGTGTATGTGTGCATAAATTAGAAGAGATTAATGATATCATTGTGTGACAAACTTCCAACTGATTTGTATGTGGTAGAAATTTTGTGGAAATAATAAATGTCAAAGATTTAGCAGCTTTAATCTGTCAAATTGATGATGGTCTTTTGTATGAATTGTTACTTTTTGAGCAGTGTGAGACCTCCCATGATATCTTGCTGGTAGGGGTGGTACCTTTTTCAAATATTCACACTACATGTATGAATGGGTCAATCTAAAAGTACAAAAGTATAGTGTAACAGTGTGAAGATTAGAAAAGCTGACTTAGTCCTCATTCTTGTGCCTGCAGCGCCACAAAGTGAGGCGTCACTATGACGAGGGTGAGCACCAGGATGACGAAATCGAGGGCAAACGGACGTTCACCCTGGACGACAAACTCACGGCGGATCGGTACAACTCTCCCATGGTGAAGACGATGAGCAGTGAAGGTGGGTTAATTGGCGAGCATCGTGAATAGATCATGTATGAGTGTGCTTCTGCTGTATGATGAAAATTTGAGGTGATGCGAATAAAACCTCAAATTTTTTCTGCGGTAGAAAGACACTGGGCAGTGAGTGATGCGAGGTAATGCGTTATCCACCTCCCGGGTATTTTGGTAGCAGATGCAGGTTGATATAATGGCTGATTTTCAGAACTTTGAATAGAGAGGGTTTCAATTTGCTGTTTGCTAAAGTCTCACATTTGTGTAGGGAGATTCTGCATGTTAACTTTCATTCAATTGATCATAAGGCATTGTGTACACGACTTGATCTTTGACCTTGTAATTTGCAATTTCCTGGTTTACTGCATTTTGCACGTTCCCTCCATCTTTCCTGCATCACTGCATATTTCATTGCTCAGTAGAAACAGTTTGAGTAGGAGTAAAATATGTGGTAATACAAGGTAATGCAAGGTAGTGAGAGGTATCCAGTAAAAAAGACATGCACTACAGACTGTATGTGACCATGTGTACTTGCTTGGTCTTCTTGATTTAAATCATTATACCCCCGCCAAACGAAGTTTGAAGGGGGTATATAGGAATCAGCGGACGGTCGGGCGGTCGGGCGGTCGGGCGGTCGGTCCGTTGCAAATCTTGCGTCGCGAACTACTTCCTCAGTTTTCAACCGATTCCCATAAAACTTGGCACAGATGTGTGCCTTGGGTTGTAGATGTGCAAGAAGCATTTTTCGACAGTACCCGAAAGTACGTTGCCATGGTAACGGCATATTAATGGCAGAAGATCAAGGAAAGATCTTGCGGATTTAACTACTTCCTCAGTTTTTTGACCAAAGCTTATGAAATGTTGTTTTGACCAAAGCTTATGAAATGTTGTTTGGCGGGGGTATAACCAGTCGCTGTAGCGACATTTCTAGTTGATAATGAACAATGCTAGAACTATACTTTTAAACTGCAAGACGACAGAACAACTACAGTCAAACCTGTCTACAGTGGCCACCAAAGGAAGGCGAAAAGTGGCCGTCATAGAAAAGTAGCCGCTATATAAGGGTCGTTAACATGGCTTTTCTCTTGGCGAAATTGTGTTTAGTGGTCGCATGTGGCAGGTAGTCGCTGTAGACAGGTTTGACTGTATAAATTGAAACAGCTTTGACCCTCGGGTACTATTTAAGGAAGAAACCAGCATATTGATGTGCAGGTATTGAGGAATTACAATGTGTATGTCTCTGTTTTTTGTCATGCTATATTAATGCAATTATGCTTTCATCAATAAGTTTGCTTGGTAGCACTTCAGCAGTTTTGGTGTGTAGGTACAATGTATGTCTCCTAAGTATCTGTCAAGACACAATGTACACCTCCATTGAACTTGAATTCCCTCTTTTACCAGACTTCACTCTGAAGTGGCTCCAGGAGCATGGCTTCGACACCCCACTCTTGTTCAAGGAGTCTGTTTACCTTGACATCAAGTAAGTCACTATCCTGCCTCAGGAGTAAATGATCCATACCAAGTCACTTGGCCAAGTCCAAGAAGCTACAATTAGTTTGCATAAACATATTGAAACTGTTTGATTTGATTCATTATTTTTCTCTATCATCATCATGGAAAACTGAATTTTACATTTCATGTGATCACATGCAGTCAGTGTCTTCCTTCTGTGAACGATGATAACTGTGTGTCAAATAAACCGTAAGTTATACAAGAAGCATGTACAAAATTGCTACAGCTTTAGAAAGGTATACGACAATGTACAGTGCACTCCCGTTGTAACGAACACGGTTATAACAAAATTTCGTGATAACAAAGTAAATTTTCTGGTCCCAAAATTATCACCATTTAAGTCTATGGTAAAAAATTCGCTTATAACGAACACGGTTACAAATAGCGAAATTTCCGTTTTAACGAAGTCTTTTCCGAGCGCCACAGACAAAGAAAAACAAAAGAAATGTGCTCCGTTATAACGAAATGCGAATTGCTTTCGAAAATACGTAGCGGAACAAGCATTACATAGCGTCTCTGCATGGGTGAACGCTTCACACCACTGTGTGTTCGCTCTTTGTGTCACGCACAGTTTCTGAGGGGAACTTGCGATTATTATTGTGATACAGTTATCCCATCACATTTTACATAGCTTTCCAGTGTATGATGAGTATTCAGCAAACAGAATATGATATATATACGTGGTTTCCTTGTTTTCGATATATATTGTATTTGATCGGTTATAACGAAATTTCGTTATAACAAAAGAAAACTGCCGGTCCCGAGCATTTCGTTATAACGGGAGTGCACTGTATTGTGCGATTGTGACCTGCAAGACAATCATAATTGGAGATACGCAAAATTATATTTTGGGAGCGTATGTTGGTGATTTGCTTGAGAGAAGGAGAGGAGGAAGGAAGAAGGGGAAGGGGGTGTCCTGCATTCATTTAAAGGAGAAGTCCGGACGATTTTGAAAAAAATTAACCAAAATCTACATAAATAAAGGACCATAATGACTACAACTAAGTTTCATTGAAAAAGACCCTCCCAACTCGCCACAATCAATTTTTTAGCATCACTAATTTTGAATCGTAACCGTTCGATTTCTGTACGCCGGCGAGAAAGATCACGTGACAGCGTGACGTATCATCCTCACATTGCTTTTTGCTTGGAGCGTCAGCTGGCTCGGGGGAGCCCTGCTTGAGCAACGGTGATACGGGCCAAGCAAGCGGTAGTAGCGTACCGCTCAACAGTCTCTGACCACACAGCGGATGCACGTGGCATGATCTATTGCTTCATTAAAAGAATGCCGATGTGTCAAGTGTTAGGGTGTTGTCAATACTTCAACTTTACTAGTAAGTCTTCAAATTGAAGAAATATTTCGATTTTAAATTGATATTTATCCACGATACTACCTTATCATGATCCTGAATGCTACAACATGCAGCCCCATTATGCTGTGTGTATTGGGCTGCTGGTCGTAGTTACCGGCGCGGCGCGGCGGCGGTACCAAGCTGGCGCTGGCGTTTCTTCCGCGGTTCAAGTTACATGTATACTGTCGTATTTTATCACCGTCAGACACACTTTTTAACAGTCTCGGACAACAAAAGAGGCAATAATTCTGACATTGACAGACTGATTTCAGATTGTTCACACTCAGAAGTCGAAAAAACGATCGCGGATTGTGATAGCACTTGGCAGCAGCAGACGTAAATGTGATGCCTGAACAGCCCGACAACAGCTAATGCATTGTAAGTGATGGGTGGACACTAATAAGTACGGCAGTATTATAATACATACATATTTCAATTTAAACGAAAATGTTATAGCATTGCAACTATTTTACATTAATCTTTGAAGATTTTGTATAGATATATAACGAAGATTATTTGAATAAAGGAATACAGCGTTTGGCAACAGCACTCCTAAATCGGTGTACGGTCTCCTGCAGTAGCGCCGACAAGGCACACCTATGCAGGCATTCAGATACCGCCCGCAGTCAGCAGTGCAATGGGAGATCGATGCGTAGCTGGGCTTCGCTCGCGGTGCTCTCAGCTGAGGAAACTGCGCCTGATACGTCACGCGCAATGCATCCTGGGACAGATAGTACGAAGGGCTGCTCGCGACGGATTCGAACATGAAGAATTACCTTATTTTTAAAAAAAATCATAGTAAATGTATCTGATGGTCTTTTCTCGTCGGGAAAAGGGTAATAGGTTCATGAAATATTGTTCTTTACAACGGCTGATAATCGTCCGGACTTCCCCTTTAACCCTATTAAGCCCAAGCTATTTTGACCCCTCGCAGGCCCAAGGGGGGGCACATTGTGCCCCCCCTATATAACTTTTTTATTATTTGATGTATCATCGTCATATTTGGCACGTGGGTAGAGTAACTCATACTCTACATGACCGTACATTTGAATTTTCACGAGGTCACCCATGGAGGGCGCTATTTACAAAAATATAAAGAAATACATAGGAAATATGCTAAAAACATGATTTTTTGGTATAATTTCTTTATCCCCATTATATATGTCTTATTATAGACCAATCATTTTCATATTTGCAACAAATGATAAGCAAGTGGAATTTTATTATTTGTTATGTTTGAAATTTCTCAAGGTCACCACATGGGGGCGCTATTCATATCAACATAGTGATACATTATGAAACCTCAGATGAAATGTTTGGGATGGGTACACGTATAGTTATGACATTTCATATTTGCATAATAGTGGAATTTTGAGATTGCAAATTGAAAATATGATAAACTAATGATATTAGAGGCATAACTTGGGTGAAGGAATCAAAATAACTCAAAATATAAGGGCAATCTGTAGAAAATATTATTGTTTTCAATTATCTCTATTATATCTATTGTTTTATGCCTTTGTCACATAAAAACAAAGGAAATAATAAGAAAAACTTTCCAGGACCATGATTACTTCAAATTTTGCATCTTCAACAAATTTCAGCCAAGAAACACCCATTTCATACACTGTAATGCTGTTAAATGAAATGGGAACAGAAAAAAGATGCAAAATCTGACTGACATGGTTGTCAGTTTATGGTTGCCATGGCAACCAGCAACATCAAATATAGCTAAATTATATATCAAAATGTTCGCAATAAGATTTTAGGAAAAGTCACCAAATTTGGTTGAAATTGGATTAAGGATGAAGGAGTGGCAAACGAAAATCTGGTAGGGGGGGCACAATGTGCCCCCCCTTGGGCTTTATAGGGTTAAAGGCACATACCGTGTGGTAGTAACATTAGGAATTGATCGCACCTGTATTATTGACTGGTGTGTTACAGTCATCACACTTCATTTACTGAAGCACTGTTGTTGAGGGGTCAACTTTATTGGACAGCAGGTCATAGAAGACTGGGTAGTTAAAGATAATCGTTTGTCACGAGAACCTTTCAACTTAACGTTTGATAGAGATATAAGTCACCCAGTATTTTGTGGTTTTTGCCTTTGTCCATGATTATTTACGGCTTAAAAAGCAATTCTTTAAGGGATTATCTATCCACCAAGTGTACTAAAAAAAAAAAATGCATGCTCTATTTAATCTATCTCTGTGAAGTCACTTTTACAGACTGACTTGACTACCAATGGTAGTTTGTCATATCTACAGGTGAACATTTATTTGAAGTGTGTGCAATGTTTCACAAGGCCTCCATACTTGATACTGTGACGAGCTGTTGAGGAAACATTAACCTCTGTTTGTGTTGAGAACTCAAGCTACATGCTCTCATGTTTTTCTTTGTTCATGTATCTCCAGGATGCCAGACAGCAATTTCACTGTCAGTGATGTCAAGCAATTCGTCGGTAAGTATACCCTACTTCGTCATCCAAAGCTACATAACAAAGTTTGCAATCAAAGTAAATGATAATAATTGAAGTTGCCATGGTAACAATGGATCCTTTTTATGTACATGTGTGTGTGCACATGGCTGCTGCTGTAGTAAATGCAATCATTCCAAGTTAAAGATCATTGTGTAGGGTTCATGGAATGGTTCATGTCCAGGATGTTCATGCCAGAGGTCGCTTTGTGCTCCAAATGATTGCTCACAGGGAGTCGCCGCATGGTGGACGTGATGGACGTCAACACACAGAAAGGCATCGAGATGTCCATGGCCCAGTTTGCCCGCTACTATGAGAGCCCGGACCGCAAGGAGCTCTACAACGTCATCAGCCTGGAGTTCAGCCACACCCGCCTGGCAGAGGCCATCCAACAGCCCAAAGTGGTGAGAATGTTGCTGTCATTGGCAGTCACAAATCAACAAATGTAAGAGTGCTGTTGTCAGTGGTGTGTGATGCTAGACAAAGTATCAAATTTTCAATTGTAAAATGAGACATTGGTACCTTATTTTGAATGTAAGCTTACATGCTTGTCTGTAGTTATAACATTTCCCAATTAAAAGAATCATGATTGCAATCGATGTATTTCTTGCGTCTGATAGCAAATTTTTGCAATCTCGATTCTAGAATCCTGATTTGCAAATCGAGGTCTGGAGGTGTTTTCAAATCTTGATTTGCTCTATTCATGGTGCGCACTTCCCCTCTGAAAGGCTTGACCTCCAAAACATGATTGAGGAGGTGGAGCTTTGCTCAACCCTACATTTACTTCTGCCCAGAGACAATGAATAATGTGATGCAATTTGCCTGCACTGCTCTAGCTCATGCCATGCATGCATTGTGAGTTTGATTATCAGGTGAGGCAGTGTGTACCTCCGATTCTCAAATCACGATTACAGTGACAATTCATAAACAAGAACACGCGAGAGATTTTTTTTTCTATCATCTGAAAGAGCTTTTTGTGGCCTCGTAGTTGTGATACATTGCAGCTGCAATGTTACCCGCAGCATCCAGGATCGTCCCTGGAAAAGACTGTGACCATATTATCAAAACTCTGTTTCAGGTACGACAAATCGACTGGGTCAACACTGTCTGGCCCCAGCACCTCATTGAGACACAGAGAGACAGCACCAACATCCTGGCTGAAATGAAGTACCCAAAGGTTCAAAAGTAAGTTAACAATTTGTCCCTTTCTTTGTCATATCTCTCCAGTTGGGACTCGTACAGTCATCTGTCGAAAAGAAGGGTTATACGGGTAGTATTTTACTTCTGGAGTCTCCGAAAGAGACTACATTGAGAGACCCGCTTTGCGCACGCGCAGTCATATCGCTTTTCTACGCACGAGTATTCGAACGTAGTTCCCTTATCGCAGTCGAAAATTCTGATCTTTTATCGCATTTTCGCGGTACTAACGGTTCTAGAAACCAGCAGTTAGTGGAATTAGATTCCGCAATCTTCCTATATCGTACAACGAATATTCGGTGCTTAGCAAGGCGGCAAGCACAACCTTTTCTAGCGGCCTCATTCCACGAAAGTCACGCGGTGGCTACGGTGATGGAGGCACAACAGCTCAAAGAACAGCTGCATCATCCGGCTAAGCCCGGCGCAGTGGGAAGCATCAACGTTGTTTGCGAAGAACGTTCCCCTCCGACAGACAAAAAAGTCAAGCCAAAAAAGAAACTAGTTAAGTCGGACACGGTTTCCGGTACTAACATGGCGGGTAAAGTGCCGCAAGCGAAGCAGGGCCCAAAGACGGCCGAAAAATCCTCGGATGTCGAGGACAGACTATCGAGACTGGAAAGTCTTCTGAGTAAAGTGGTCGACGCGCTGCCCAGTGTAAACTCCACGCCGCCGAAACCGGCATCGCGCCATTTTGTGGCGTACGATGAGGCGCACAGCGCCGGACAGTGTGAAATTCCTATGGAAACTGATTTTCAACAGTGCGGGGAGCCGCACGTGCGTGACACGGGCGAAGCCAACAGAGAAGAAGGCGATTTTGCGTCAGACGCGGCAGACGTGCAAGAAATTCCCGTTCTCGCAGCAAAATTTGCCAAGCCGGGTGATACAGGACTACCGGTAGACGAGGACTTAGCCAGCTCTACTACTTACCTCATAAGCCACCCGCTAGAAGAAAAAGTGTTGGAAGAGACGGCATCTAAGTATCCAGCCCCAAGCAACTGTGTTTACCTCGCTACACCGAAGGTGAACGGCCCGATCTGGGATAACCTACCGCAACACACACGCAGTAGAGATGCCAAGTTACAGCGTGTGCAGAAGTCGCTGACGAAGGGCCTGAGCGCGCTAATACAGTCCTTCCCATCACCTCGGCTGACTGACACACAGCAGGACGCATTGGCGTTGCTGTGCAATGCCAATTTTGAACTCAATTCGTTGAGGAAAGAGCTTATCAAGCCGGACATGGCAGCCACTTACTCTCATCTTTGCAAACCTTCCACTCCCGTCACTAAATTCCTATTCGGAGATGAATTGGGAAAGAGAATGAAAGATCTCAAAGAGGAGCAGAAAGCTGCATCAGGAGTGATGAGAAACCCAATTTCGCGGCCACAGTCTAGCACGTACCACCCGTACAGGGGAGCTGCTTTCTCCAAGCGACAATACAGAAGTGCTGGCTGGACTGCAAGTTCAGCTGCCTCAACACACAGACCAACAGCCGGCGGTAGTAGCAGGCCTTTTTTAGGTCAGCGCCCACAGTGGGGTCACAGCAAGCAGCCACCACCCCGCACAGCGAGCCGCCCCCCACAACAGGCTCCACAGCACAGGCCTCCAATGCAGCGCAAGAAATAACTACCAGCATACCCAAAGAGGTAGGTAGTTTCGATTCACATCATCATCATACCTGCTTTCCCCAATGTATTTGTACGTGTGTGCAATGTATTCCAAAGAAAGCTCCAGTGGCAGTCGGAGGTCGAGTGAGGCTTTTTTACAGGCGATGGTGCCAAATCACAGCTGATCCATTTATTTTGGCAGCAATCAGGGGTTACAAAATTGAATTTGGAGAAGCATGTATGCCCCCTAGGAGGGATAAGCCCTTCATTCAATACAAACCAAACCAGCACAATTCAGCTTGTATTGACAGAGAGATCGCAAGCTTACTGACTAAGAATGTTATCGAAGAATGTGGTCATGAAGAAGGAGAATTTCTCTCAAACATTTTCACACGACCCAAGAAAAATGGGGGTGTACGACTAATACTTGATTTGACAGATTTGAACAAGTGTGTGAGCGTACAACACTTCAAAATGGATAACATTCATACAGCTGCCCTTTTAATCTCCCCAGGAGATTTCCTAGCCTCAGTCGACCTCCGAGATGCTTACTACTCCATCCCAATTGACACTGAACACAGAAAATTCTTGAAATTTCCATGGCAAGGGAAATTTTACAGGTTCAAAGTCCTACCAAATGGGCTCAGCACAGCGCCCAGACTTTTCACCAAGCTCATGAAACCTGTTTTCGCTACACTGAGAGAAATGGGGCACATAGTACTAGGCTACCTTGATGATACTCTCATTATCGGTGAGTCAGTAGAACAAGCAAAGGAGGCTGTACGTGCAACCACAAATCTCCTGTCTGAACTAGGTTTCGTAGTCCACGAGGAGAAATCTATGCTAGAACCCCAACAAGAGCTCACTTTCCTAGGGTTTAAGCTGCACACTGGTGATATGACTATCTCCCTGCCAGAAGAGAAAATGCAGGACATTATCACAGTCTGTTCAGACTTGCTTGACAATACTAGACCCACAATCAGGCAGGTGTCACATGTTATCGGGAAGATAATAGCTACTTTCCCTGGAGTCCAACATGGCCCTCTTTTCTACAGATGCCTAGAACGTGACAAAATTGCCGCCCTTAAAGCTAACAAAGGCCATTTTGACAGACCTATGAAGCTGTCATTAGAAGGGAAAGAAGAGCTCAAATGGTGGTTTAATCATGTCTTTGAGGAGTGTGCACCAATTAAGCGTAACAGACCTACACTTGAGCTGCGTACAGACGCTAGTGGGCTTGGTTGGGGAGCCACAAATCTGTCCATTGAAACGGGAGGCAGATGGAACGATCTTGAAATGGAAAGAGCTAGAAAGAATGATATCAATTACCTGGAAACATTGGCAGCCGGGTTTGGACTGAAGTCCTTTTGCTCTTCTTTACATGATGTTCATGTCCTCCTTAGGTCAGACAACACAACAGCAGTTGCTTATTTGAATAACATGGGGGGTATTAAGTCCAAGGACTGTGACAGTGCAGCTAGAGACATCTGGAGGTGGTGCATGGAACGTAATATTTGGGTTACTGCAGCACACCTTCCAGGGAGTGAGAACACTGAGGCAGACAGCAGGTCTAGAAAGTTCAGTGACCGAAATGAATGGATGCTTAACAAGCAAGCCTTTAACAAACTAGTTTCAGTTTTTGGGCTTCCAGACATTGATCTCTTTGCGTCCAGACTAAACAACCAACTTGAGAGATATGTCACTTGGTTGCCAGATCCAAATGCAGAAGCCGTAGATGCATTTACGTTGGATTGGGGAGAATTCAAATTCTATGCCTTTCCCCCATTCTGTCTCATCCCAAGATGTCTTCAAAAAATTAGGACAGATAGAGCTGAAGGCATAATGGTAGTGCCAAATTGGCCCACACAGGCATGGTTTCCTAAGCTGAAAAGGATGTTAAAGGGTGAAGCAGTGCTAATTACAAGGAGTAGGAACCTATTAACGCAACCTGTAACGCATGAACCACATCCCTTGTATGATCGAATTGATCTTCTCTGTTGCAGGTTATGCGGCAGCCCTTCGAAAGGACAGGACTAAAGAAGGAAATTGTGGACATTTTGGCCGCTTCTTGGAGAGCCTCTACCCAGAAGCAATATTGTGTGTACATAAAGAAGTGGAAAGACTTTTGCAAGAGTAAGAAGAAAAGCCATCTTCACTCTAGTGTTCAGTTTGTTTTAGAATTTCTTAGTGAGCTTTTTCATGTAGGAGGTCTTGGATACAATGCACTCAACACAGCAAGAAGTGCGCTCGCATCATTCCTAGTTCTTGAGGATGGTGCCTCTACAGTTGGGAACAACATTTTGATATCAAGATTTATGAAGGGAGTTTTCCATCTCCGAACCCCAAGACCTCGCTATGTAGATACTTGGGATGTAAATATTGTGTTTTGTTATCTCAGAAAGCTGTCACCGGCAAATGCACTGAGCCTACGAGATCTCACCAAAAAACTATGCATGCTCATGGCTCTCATCTCAACACAGCGAGCACAGTCGTTGCAGCTCCTGAATTTGGACAACATGATACTCAAGGGATCATCAGTTACATTTCATTTCAGCGAGTTACTGAAACAAAATAGACCGGGAAACGCTGGCTACACACTGAGCATGAGAGCCTACCCTCCAGATCGTCGATTGTGCGTTGTCAACTACATCAAAGCCTACATACGGAGGACTGAGGAAATTCGAGGTCAAGAGCGTCGGCTCTTTATTAGTTTTCGCAGACCCCATGCAAAAGTTACGTCACAAACCATCTCCAGGTGGATCAAAGATGTTATGACAGCGGCAGGAATCGACACTTCAAAATATAAGGCTCACTCAACAAGAGCAGCTGCGACGTCAGCTGCACACAGAGCAGACTTACCAGTTTCGTTTATCCTTGAGAAGGCAGGCTGGACGAATGAAAAGACTTTCAGAAAGTTCTACAGCAAACCCTTGCTCGATGATGGGAGCAAGTGTCTCACAACTGCTCTACTAAAGAAATGACCAGACGAGGTAAACAATTTACCCTTTTTGGTAAATGACAATTCATAGTCATTTCTGTTATCTTTCTTACAAATATGGCTGCTGGGCTTCAAAATCTCAATGTAGTCTCTTTCGGAGACTCCAGAAGTAAAATAGAAAGATTAAATGAGAACTTACCTGTTTGAAATTTGATCTTTATTTTACGAGGGAGTTGTAGGAAGAGAATACATTCCCTCCTCTCCCTCCCAAAGTTTCTAACTTGAAGCTAAGTTCTCCATAATCTTTCAGATATCCAGCAGCCACATTTGATGCTTCGAAAAATGACTGCGCGTGCGCAAAGCGGGTCTCTCAATGTATTCTCTTCCTACAACTCCCTCGTAAAATAAAGATCAAATTTCAAACAGGTAAGTTCTCATTTAATCTTTCTATTTTAGTGCAGAAGATGGAATGAACTGCTTTCCAACCTCTGATGACACTCCTCTTATGTTTAAATCTCCGTGGCATCATTCAGTGATAGTCCTAAAATGACATCGTATGATTTTCCAAGGAGGAATGAACCAAAAGGTTTACATATTATATTTCAGAGAACTTCCTACAGTATGCTCAAGCTTCAAGCTACAAAGATGGAAAAGAATTTGAGATGAGATAGTAGGAAGCCGTGGCAGAGATTCCTTAACATGTTACCTGATATAGATCTGTATATATATATATATATATATATATATATATATATATATATATTGTGCTTCTAGAAATTAGGGTGTAGGGGAAGTTGTGATGAAGTTTTTAACATGCCCTGTGACTCTGTTCCTGCAGATATTGCTTGATGAGTGTGAAAGGTTGCTACACAGACTTCCATGTGGACTTTGGGGGCACTTCTGTCTGGTACCACATCCTCCGGGGGTCAAAGGTGAGACTAGAGTCTGAACCTTTCTGAGGCTGCGTTTATCTAACTGGAGAGAGAGAATTGTGTTTCAAAACGCATTTTGACCGTGTTTACAAGCGCGCTTTGAAACGCAATTCTCAGTGTTCCACATTTATCTCAACATCATATAATCGCGATTTGAGTGTGGTCACTGCGAAGCTGCTTTACAGCGTTTGACCTTGGGAAGTAGAGGTCAACTGAGGCACACGCTTTTTTTTTTTACTGACTGCATGTATACTGGAAGTTGATCTTGGGAGCCCAGAGATATAAACGTGTTTCAAAATGGCATTACATTTATCTACACAGAGAAAGGCAATTTTGGTCTCAAATGCGTTTCAAGTGGCCCGTTGAATGGTATTTCAAATTGGTGTTCTAAATGCATTTGAAAACACTATTGCATTTATCCATCACCTTGAAGCTCTATAAAGAGTGTCTTGAATCTCTTCTGCTAGGTGTTCTGGTTGATACCGCCGACAGACGAGAACATAGAGACGTACGAGAACTGGGTGCTGTCGGGCAAGCAGGGGGACATCTTCCTCGGTGACCGGGTACTGGAGTGCGGCAGGATCAGACTGGAGGCAGGAGATACCTTCATGATACCAACAGGTAGTAATTGTATGCCTTCTTTATTACCTGTAAATCTCATCTCAGGTAAAGCTGGTTTGGCGTAGGACCAGCCAATAATATGGGAAAATAGCTCCACCCCCATCTGCTTCTGTGTAATAATTTCTGTGTCTTGATCAGTCTAGTGGCATTTTGGTGACTTTATCAAAAGAAATATTTTTACTGGCTGGGAAAGATTGCTCCATTGCTTCTTCTTTATGATATCTGTGATGGTTCAAGTTGATGTCAAGCTGGTGAATTTTTTTATGGTATCGAGTGCAAACGAAATTGAACAGAATGAAGCTCTTCTGAGTTAGCATGTTTGGTTAGAATGATGTTTTGTGTGTAATCTTGCATGATGCCGACTATTTAAGAGGAAGGCAATCTTTTATGTAGTGAAAAGATCACAGTGTACTTTGTGAAATCCTCATCTTCCTTTCAAGCATTTTGGATGCTTGTATGTTTTTTGATAATAGCACTCTCTTTTCTCATATATTGAACTCCTCTCTTGGGACTGTTTGATTAGGGTGGATCCATGCCGTGTACACCCCTGAGGACTCCCTGGTCTTTGGAGGCAACATCCTACACACACTCAATGTCCGCAAGCAGCTGAGAGTCATGGAGATTGAAGACAGAACAAGGGTGGGTGTCCTTGTGGAATGAGGATGGGTCTGCTTGTGGGATAATGGTGGGTGTCCTTGTGGGATAAGGGTGGGTATCCTTGAAGGATGAGGGTGGGTGTCCTTGTGGAATAAGGGTTGGTGTCCTTGTGTGAGTCTCATTGTGGTACAAGGATGGGCCTCCTTGTGGAATAAGGTAGGATGTCCTTGTTGGACAAGGGTTTGTCTCTTTGTGGGATAAGGATGGGTCTTATATGTCAAGAGCAGAACTCATTTGCTGGTATGGGGTGGGTTTTGTTGTTCGGCTAAAGGATGTCTTTGTCCTTGTGGGACAGGGGTGGGACTTGTGAGTCCAGCGCCCCATTCTATCAAAAGGTGAAATTAATTTTAAGTCCAGAAAATCAATGATTAATCTCCCAAATCAACTATAAGTCCATAAATCAATGATTAACTTCCAAATCAACTAAAGTCCATTTTATCAAGAGACCCAAAGTTGAAATAAATTTTAACTTTCTCCCAAATCAACTATAAGTAGAGACAGTCTAGGTAGACTGAATTGTGAGGCAATTTACAGAAAAAAGATGACCGTTACACTTTCTTAGTCTAGCTGGGGTCTTGTCACAGATGTTTGTCTGTTAACTGCTCACTTTCTCTATCATTAGTTACATTTCTTTCATCTAGTTATGGTCTTTTCCTTGCATGAAATTCACGATCGACATGCATCGCTCACGCGACTGCTGCACGTAAACACCTACAGCAGTCTCAATCCCACCCTGCGCGCCTGGCGCCTCGGCCCGCCCGCCCATCAAGCCAGCAAGGGCAAGCAACCGAGCGCTGAAACTGCGTCTGGTAATGTGCAATGCGTGATATGCCAAAGCATATGCGAGGAAAACTAACAGTGATTTCTGTGTGTAGGCCTATGTAGAGCTAGTTTGTCAATAGATACCACGTAATTAATTGTTTAGTAGGCCTATGCAAAAAGTAAGGAGTTTAGTTCTATAGGTCTAGTAAAACGAGTACTACATTATTAGGCCTAGGCTCTATAGATCTATCTAACGTTAGGCCTAAAGTTACAGCGGATCATTTGTAGGCCTACATACTATAGTACTAGTTTATGGTCTAGAATTTTGACATGTAGACTCGCGATCTATTTTTTGCAAAGCCGATCTGCGCTGTAGCTGTAAAAAAAAGCTAGGTCAACTCACTCTCGCACATTTCCAAAATCCTAACACACAAGACTTGAAACAATGCATGCACGACCTTCACCTTCAGTCCCACTGCAGAAATCCTCTGTGTCAGATTATCCATGTCAATGAATACTATGTGGTATTATCAAAGATCCTACGTAGTGTGTAGGATCTTTGGTATTGTGTGTCATTATCACACGCATACGCAGATTTTTGTCGAGCTCGGGGTGTGCTAGATCTATCAACCTACTTTTGTCAATACAATGCAAAACGGCGTATTATGCGGTTCTGTTGCAAACATACTTAATTGCAGCGGCTGTAGCGCTAGTGCAGCACACTAGCAGACTACGCTTCCGTAGCCGTGGCAAACAATCATGAATATTCATTTCTTTTATGTATTGTATTGTTTTTAAGCAGCCAGTACTGGAAACCAGCCTCGTCCTGTGTTTTTTTATTTTGACTAAATTAATGATAAGTCATGTTGATCAGCTTTAACTATAATCGACTGTTAAGTCTCTTTGTAAAATGGAAACTTAAAGTCGATTGAAGGTTATAGCCGATTTTAAGTCGATCCAAGTTATCATTGATTTCACAATCGACGGTAACTTTATCTTTATAAAACCGGGCCCAGGATGAGTTTCCTTGCAGGTGGAGGTAGGTCTCCTTAGAAATCTAGAATGGTTCTCCTTGCAGGTCAAGGGTGGGTCTCATCTCAAACTCACTGAATGCTAAACTGTGTGGTGTTAGATTTTCAAAACTTATCAACAGATAGTGAACAGGTCAATAGAGACGACATCATCATTGTTAGACAAGAAAAAAAAAGGGGGGGGGGTAAATATGATCTGTTTCACATGGCATGACATGATTTGCCATAAAAATGAAGTAAGCAACTTACAGTTTTTTATTCTTAGAATCATTTGTGTTGGTCCATTTTACTATTTGGCTTTCTGAATTATTGCTGTGGTCTCTGTCTTTGACATTGTAAAAGATTCCATAACTCAGTTTGCTTCTTTATGTCATTTGCAGGTTCCGGCTAAGTTCCGCTACCCGTTTTTCTTTGAGATTCATTGGTATGCCCTTGCCCAGTACGTTGAGGCCCTGATGGGCAGAGCCCACATCAAGTTGCCAGACTGTGCCAAAAACCTCCACAGGAACGACCCCGATAATACAAACGGAACAAATGCCAATGGTATGGTGCGATATGACTATAACAATGCCAAAGAGGAAGAGGAGGAGGAGGATGAGACCAGCGAGAACGGCGATTTCCGTGGCAACCTGAACGTGGAAGATGAGGATGAGATGTCGGATGCCATTCTCAAGTCGCTAGCATCCGGACAGAAGATGGACCTCGACACCTCGGACGAGATTCCGACGCCACGGAAGGCCTGCACGGAGGATGTGAAGAAGGAGGAGGCGGTGAAGGCGGAGCCCAAGGAGGAAGAGGGGGAGTCGTCAGAGAAGGTCAAGGAGCACATCCACCTGTGCTGGGCAGAGATGGAGGGACTCATCAACCTGGTGGAGTTCCTGGGCGAGCTGCCAAGGAGCCGTCGCCAGGTGCCAGACCTCATCGAGGATCCAGACAAACTTCTTGAGGATGCCAAGGTGAGTGAGGTCAGGTGGTGTGTGATGCCTCTTCAGTTGATGCACTCGATGGCAATGCCATAACACAGGGCAACACACACTGCACACTACACAAAGTATTTACCCATTAGGGAAACAAGTAAGCCTGAATCGCTCCCAAACAAAACTGAAGTCTCTGTAGTCTTCGGGCCACTAGGAACTGTTTTTCATGTAGAATCTTCTGTAGTGCAGTTGATCTTGCCTAACCTCACTACTTACAGAAGAAATACCTTTGGCTGACAGTTTTTTTAAGCTTTTACAACATTGCCAGAACAGTCTGTGGTAGTAAAAGTTTGGGCATTCTGTGCGTGGTTGTACAACCTAAACACCTGTATGAGGCTCATTGTCAACTGGCCTGCAGGGCCTGTCATATAAAGACTTGTGATAGAAATCAATCACAAGTTTCATGTGAGCTTCAATGCAAGTTGCGATTGATTTGGGGACTTGTGATTGATTTGAAGGCTTTATAAGACGGGGCCCTCAGGGCTGTAGTTTATGAAGAGAGATGCAGCAATTACAAGTGACAGTCATTGCAGTTACCAAAGCAACAACTGAAACACTGGTCCTTCTGTGTCCCCATACAGGAGATGCTTGAGGTACACCAATATGATGACCCCGCCAAGGGTGTGACCGGGGTGCCAGTGGTCAAGTGGCCAGACCCGCCTCGAAAGGTGAGACCAGTATCACGTCCATCCTCTGATTTTATTTTGTTGATTTAATCCCATTAAGTGTTTGTGTTATGTTTGTATGTTTGTTTGTTTGTTTTTTACAGTTTATACATGATTTAGTTCACGTGTCACTGGTATTATAAAATCTTTGATGTGATCAGTTAATGTGACCAGTGGACACAGTGATGTAGAAAATTTACTAATGGATCAGACTATGATATCTCTGTTCAACTATGCACATTTTGATGGACAAATGTAAGTGTTAAGATGACCTTTTATACCATGCAATGTCACATGACTTTCAAGTGTTCTTTCTAAAAATCCAAATGATCTTTATGAGTCAGATTACATAGTTGTTTGTTTTTTGTTTTTTCAAGATGTCATAGTACTTTTGATTAGGAAAGAAACATGTTGATATCTAGTACTGTATACGCCATATATTTCGTGAGTCTAAATTTTCGCGAATTGAGACTTCCCAACGATTTCGCGAGTGGTGGAGTGGTGGTGGAGTGGCGATCGTGGAGTCCTGTACTGAACGGAGAAATGTGTACCCGTACGTCACATTCATATGAGGATCAGAGTCAATATTTTCGCGTGTTTTAAATTTCGCGAATAGCAGCTGACTCGCGAAATTTGCGAAAATAAAAACCTCGTGAAATATTCGGTGTATACAGTAGTCTTGGGGTAGTCCGTAAGTCCATAATTCGTGGAGAAGATGACTTTTGCTTCACCCCAATTGAAGTATGGGCCACTTCTTTGCATTTCTTGAGGGAAAGTATACTGATAAAAAGTGTGCTAATGTACCTACCATTACATGTGGGTGTGGGGAAATTTGTAGTCAATATCACACTTTCCTTTGCTGCTTTGCCCCCAACACACACATACAAACACACAGATACGTCCGCTGAAGCTGAAGCCGGTGCACCACCACAGACCGCCAAGCAAGAAGGCCATGCTGAAGAGCCGGAAGCGCCGCTCGCGGTGCAAGAAGTGCGCCAACTGCACGCGACCGGAGTGCGGCAAGTGCAACTTCTGCCGGGACATGAAGAAGTTTGGCGGTCCGGGCCGGATGAAGCAGACGTGCATCATGCGGCAGTGTCTGTCGGTAAGCAGTGATCATGTCTGTCGGTAAGCAGTGATCATGTCTGTCGGTAAGAAGTGATCATGTCTGTCGGTAAGCAGTGATCATGTCTGTCGGTAAGCCGTGATCATGTCTGACGGTAAGCCGTGATCAGGTCTGTCGGTAAGCCGTGATCATGTCTGTCGGTAAGCAGTGATCATGTCTGTCGGTAAGAAGTGATCATGTCTGTCGGTAAGCAGTGATCATGTCTGTCGGTAAGAAGTGATCATGTCTGTTGGTAAGCAGTGATCATGTCTGTCGGTAAGAAGTGATCATGTCTGTCGGTAAGCAGTGATCATGTCTGTCGGTAAGAAGTGATCATGTCTGTCGGTAAGCAGTGATCATGTCTGTCTGTAAGCCGTGATCATGTCTGTCGGTAAGCAGTGATCATGTCTGTCGGTAAGCCGTGATCATGTCTGTCGGTAAGAAGTGATCATGATACAAAATTTCCTCAGTGGGGCTCTTGTCACTGGTGCTTTTGAGATCCTCCTGTTTAACATTTAGCATGTCAAGGTCCCCCCCCCCCATCACACACACACACACACACACACACACACACACCCCTACATTGATGACCTTCTGACAGTTGGATAGTTGTGCAATCCATACGATTTTGTTAAATCATATTATGTTAAATCCATACGATTTTGTTAAAATTTACTCCTATTTTCATTGACCTCTGATTTCTCTCCAATGATTTTTTTTTTCACTCATTATACTATATTCCTTAAGTTTGGAGCTGTTTTGTTATGTTATCATTTTTTATATTCAGTATTTATTAGTGTTTCATGGGAAGGAAAGAAAAAAAAACACCTTTCATTTGAGCACTTTGTTGTTCAAACGTAATTGCACATTCCATGTGCAGAATTTTCAAAAGGCCTTTATAGTCGCTAAGTCTTGAACCCATTTTTGAAGTTGCAACACTGTGGGTTATATAAAATGTCTGTTTCTCTCTCAAACTGGCATTTTTATAAGAAAATTCTTTCTACTTTAATGAATTTAACCATCTTATTTATTTTTCTTTGCAATGAATACAGTTTGGTAAAATTTTGAGTTGCAAATCTAATGATGTTAAAGTGATGATTTCTGCAGCCAAAGTCCCCAAGGACTTATTGGTTGAAAAAAGCAGTTTCATGGTAACTTGTCACTTGCAAATCTGGTAGTGTCATTCCTTGTGTATATACCTTCCTTCCTTCCATTCATTCATTCTCTTTCTTCTACCTCTGCTTCACGGCTCTGCTGTTCCCCCGCAGCCCATCCTGCCGAGCAAGTCCAACTGCTCGGTCTGCCAACAGGAGGACTGCGATACGGAGGGCAACACCTCGCTGATGGAGTGCCACCAGTGCGGGGACATCGCCCACCCGGCCTGCCTCCGTCTCCAGGGTTACGAGGAGGAGGGCATCATCAACGAGGACCTGCGGAACAGCTGGGAGTGCCCCAAGTGCATGAGGGAGGAGGACGAGGAATCGGACGAACAGGTAGCGAACCACTTCATCATCAATAAGATGACTTCAAGATATTACGTGATAAGGCGCTTGCAAGTGCACCATGATTTTTTTGTGAATAACCTTGTGCAGGCAAAGTTACAAAGTTGGTAATGGGAAAAACCTGAAATATATATGCAAGTGTTAGCCTTGACTTTAGCCTGTCTTCCACATATGTTTATGAATGAATGACTTGTGGAAACTCTGATTCTGCAGTCCTCTATTTCCTGTGCCATACCCTTTGGTCTAAATTTAGTTGAAAGAAATTAGAACAAATGTTAAAAGAACTGAAAGACCTGCTGTGTAAAAAGTAGATAAATTTTAATTCATTTATGTATGACAGTCTGGAAAAAAGAAATACTGAGATCGTGCACTGTATGTTATACTGTATACGCCAATATTTTCGCATACAGATATTTTCGCGAATCACGGTATCAGTGGCATTTTCGCGTGTTGTTAAATTCGCGATTGATAGTAGGGTCTGCTGCCAAGCCCAAGAAACACGTTCAAACACTTGCTAACGTACTCGTAACTTTTTTCCGTTTGCATTGTAACTCCCAAACATGAAAATAGAAAAGACACAGTAGAAGATTTATAAAGTGAAACAATTACGGCATTCACAAGTACTCAGTACCTACCAAATGTTGCAACAAATAGACGACAAAGTTTCAGAGCTGTGCTAGCGCTAGCGAAAGTTTTACATGCATCCTATATACACGGCCCTGTCGCTATACACAAGTGTCGCGCTAGCTACACCTAGCTGCGCATGGCGTCTGCACGGCCCTGCGCACACGGCGTCTGGTCGGGCTACATGCATCCCTAGGCCTCACCCGTACGTGTACCCAACCACGTCGAGCCGGTGTTCGTTCGCATAGGGTAAGGTAGCACGGAGATTGCACGTTTTAATGCACATTTAGCATCGTACTGCACTTCACAATCGGTCGCACCGTAGCGTACGTACTAGTAATATAGCATGTGTACGTACTGGGCGATGTAACAGCCGCGTTCTGGTCCGGCCAGCGTTGGATGCATTTTGTCATCAATTTGCACATAAGGTATGACGGGGTAATATTTTCGTGTGTCTTTGATTTCGCGATCAGCCCGAAGCTCGCGAAATTCGCGAAAATAAAACCCTCGCGTAAAAATAACGGCGTATACAGTACATTGGTTTGTATGCAGAAAGATTCACCTTTATCAAATGAACCTTTATGCTATCTATGACTGTAGAAATGCTATCATGCACTTATATGCCTTTTATGCATATATTATGCCTAATGCCTTTTATGCATAGATAAAGAGGAAAGAACATAGGGATTGATGTAATGATACATAGAAATATGGAGAGATTCATACTACTAGGTGTTTCAAAAAACATTTCTCACTTTTGATCATTAACAGTGCAAGAACTATTCATTTGATAAAACTGTCATTGATATGAGTAATAGCTGAATAGTGTACAATTTTGTTGGAGGTAATTTGGATGTGAAAGCATGAATCAGTTTCATGAAATCTAAGATTGATTTTGAAGTAAGGTTTCAGATTTTGGTCAAAGTTTTAACCCTCTGTACAAAAATGAACTTTGCACAGGAACCAATGATGTGTATGTGAGTGTGTGCTGACAATGGCCCTGAACAATGAACATGCCTGAACCACCTGTTGACTAGGCGTCAGTCTCGCGCTCCCAGGCACATGAATGCTTAATCAATAATTCATGTGGATTGCCCTGGGCACTGCTAGTTTGAATTCATGCACGGTAAAGGATTAAATGCATGCACATGGAAAAAGTAAGCACATGCTTCCATGTGCTCGCAAACACATTTCATTCCAGCTGGCGATCATTTTCAAATTTTGCTTCACTAGATATCACTAAAATAATCAGAAGTGGAGAGAGCACTGTCGCCACTCAACGACAGTATCGGCGGCGAGCGTTTGACTTTACACAGATACTGCCATAGGCTGAATAAAGACTAGTTGTGATAGTGGAATTTCTCATGAATAAATAATGAAGCATTCAAACCCTGGCCATTGTTCAGGACCATTGTCAGGGTGTTAATCACACACTCCCATACACACCCATTGACCCCTGTGCAAAGTGAAAGTTTTGTACAGAGGGTTGAAAATAGAGCAAAATCTGAAACGTAACTGTGAAATTAATCATGGATTTCATGAAACTAATTTTTGCTTCCATATTTAAACCACCTTCAACAAAATTGTACACTATTCAGCTATCACTCATATCAATGACAGTGTTATCTGATATAATAGTTTATGAATTATTAAGAATCAAAAGTGGGAAATGTTTTTTGAAACACCTAGTAGCTCTCAACATAAAATTTATATCAGGCAAGGTTGTCATGATTTGTTAAATTCCAGATATTATAAGCAAGTAAACTCCTGTGAACTTTGTAACTTTGATATGTTGAAAATAAAGTTTTGTCTGAATTGTTTTGCTTTGCTTTATATCTTTCCAGTCCATTAGTGACTCAGAAACATTGCCATCCAGGAGGGGACGGAAAAGAAAAAGTGTAAGTCACTCCTTCACTCACTCTCTAAGTCTCTTTAATCACTTATTATCTTTGATGGTAGTGAGTTAAGGAAGAAAAACATACAAGAAGGGGAAATTTATTTGCATTATGGTATGTGGGAAAAGGTTGATAGTCAATGGGGACACTTACATAGCTTCAGCTTGTCAGATGGAAATGCTCTCAGCTAATTTCCCACAAGTTGCCAGTTTCTGTTGACCGAGGTATTTTACAGATAGTCATGGGGGCAGCAAAACAGGAAATAAAAAAGGAAAGGGGAGGGACAGGGAATTTACCCATTTGCTCTCTGAGATGCTGCATAGGGTGGCCACAACTCTACAAACTTGATAGAGGATGATCGTTGTCATTTCTTACAGTGCCCTTTGTTGAGCTTTTGGGTCAGCGGGTATTAGTGACAGAAGTCATCATTACAGTTAATATAGATCATTTAAACATTCACTCTGTGAAAACAACCTGGAAACTCAGTGAAAAAGTTGGCATACTGACCTCCAGAGCATAGTTGGGACTCTTTTTAACCCTTACTCACTGTGCTTTCTTCGTCGATTGGTGAGCACGTTGGAGGGCTTTCTTTACCCCTTTGCCAATTGGGGCAGGTGTCTCAAAACTAATTCCCAGTGAATAGAGATTACCTTGTCCCTATAATACATATTAGGGGGGTTCACACGTACACCAATTAGCGGGATACAAATCTCGAGATTTGCATCGCGATCGGTATCTCCAGTTTTTTGCACGTGTGGACAGAAAAAACCCGACAATTAGCGCGAAAAGCATCGCAATGCTAATCCCAAGAAATCTTGCGCTAATTCCTCAATTAGCAGACTAATTCGCCCCGCGCCGGTACGTGTGAATGGTCGGGTGTAGAATCTCGAGTTTTCATATCCCATCATACAATGCGCACATCACAACAGCGAGGCCTCTGCGAAGAGGTCCTTAACCTCTACGGCACACCACAACAACAGCGCGCGAACCACACCACTGACGCGCAAAAAACAATGGGCAAAGAGAAGCGCGCGCAGGCAGTGATAGAGAAGGGCTCTGTGTGACCCAGTTTGCAGGTTTGGCTGTTATCTCGATCGGCAAGTAGCGGGATAATTCTGTACGTGTGAACGGTTGCAAAAAACTCAAGATTCCGAGCGCAATCGCTATCCCGCTAATTTGGAGCGTGTGAATGGTTGCAAAAAATCCCGAGATATGGAGCGCGATCGTCATACGCTATTTTGTACGTGTGAACCCAGCTATTGTGTCACCATTGCCATCCTGTTGGACTGAGGCACATTGCCACACCTGAATGGGCTTGCTAACTTTACAACTAGGTAAAGTTTAGAAGGATTATTGAATACTAGTGAACTAGCTTTCCAAGTTAAAGATAAGTGGCAGGGCACATAAGGATTAAGTATGTATTGTTATCATACTGGCAAACGGATCGCGTTACAGAGCAGTAGCACTGTTTTGTGGCAGTCTGAATAATGTACCGGTATATGCAATTCTGCAAAAAGGCTTCGGAGCCCTTTATAGCAACGATGATCCTCTAAGTTTTGTAAAACCACCCGTATTAAAAGGAGTGGCTGATACTACAAATGGTGCAAGTTGTCTTTGATGCAACTACACATTTCCCACTTTTTAGCATGGCTCAGTTTGTGTGTTTGATGTGTATGTGTGTCTGTGTGTGTTTGTGTGCAGGTATTTTTTTAATTGATTTTTTTTTTTTCTGCTTGCATTTAGAATCAAGTGTCACGTAGATCTATTTCTATCCACACTCTAATAGCCAAGTTAGTGTGTCGCTTGTTTTTTGTCAGGGTGGCCTCATCTTATTCCATGCCACTGCATAGGAAGCTATTGAAAGTGAAACTAAGGTTCTCATTACAAGCCCAGGACACTTGGCTGGACCTGACATAAGGATAACAAGTGATGGGGAGAAAAAAATTGGAAGCAGTATTTTCAGTTTTGTTCACGATTACTCTCTCGCTAAACATTTTCTTTGAATGGAGCTTGACCGCAACCCATCAAGTATGTACCTCTTCAGATTTGTCCTGCGGTACCAATACATGATCTTTTTTTTTCCCCCATGTGAAAACTAGGACAGGGGTGCGAAGAACATCTGTTTTCAAAACTAAAGTTTCTTATTAATCCACTTAGGGGAAAGCAAATAGAAGTGGTGCTAGACTTCTTGGCCATGTACTCGAGCGTGAATCTCATTCTGTCGAGCATTTGAGCGTAGATAATCATTTTGAACGTTGTGATGTGGCAGGGTTTTCTGCAAACCAGACGAGGGGAAGCTTTGCAAATGAAACGACGAGCAAAGGTACGGTGAGGCATCGTGGAAGCTTTGAGTATCAGTAACAGGTGTGAGTTTTTGAGATACCAGCCGTGGCAGTAATGCACAATGTCATGGTATTTATTGTCTGGTTATTCAGAGAGGATATACCATGAGAGAACCAGTAAGATTGGGGCTGAATGTTGATTGCGAATTCTGGCTTGAGCTGTGTGTTCACCAGAGTGCTGCTGCCATTCTCTGAGACAGAGGATTGATCAACATCATTACAATTTGATAACTGTGGATTTCATATCTACTCAGAACTTCAAATGTTATCACATTCCTGATACATGTTTCGAAACAATTGAATGGTTCCTGGAGTGTTGAGACATGTAAATGAATTTCCTTGTTGACTGCAAACCATAGATTGCATTCTATTCAACAGCTGTGTCACTAACTTAATGTTAAAGTCAAGCAAACACACAATCCTTGATACACTTACATCCAACTAGTGTATGTACGATCGTACTTACCCTCTGATGGTAGAATGCACAAGGTCAAGCTAAGCCCTACTTCCTCAATTGTATGTCAAAGGTCAAACTCTTCAGACTGCAAGTGAACATTCAGAATTCAGCATAATCTCATTGGGAAACACCTGTGATGTATGATATGCCAAACGCGAGTCAAGAAACACAATTTAAGTCTGCATTCAGATTTACTAGATTCACTAAGTTGGCACGAAACATGTATTTGAACATGCTTATTAGAAACAGGTCCTCATGTTTGTGTTAAACATATGAATGCCACTGGTTTGGTTTCCCCTAACAGGTGGAGGGTGAAGGCAGAGGGGGCAAGAAATCTGGTGGAGGCGTTGTGGGAGCACTGAAGAGGGTGAGTAGTGTAAAACACGATATTTTCGCGGCATGAAATTTTTGTGAATTGGAGCCGATGGCCTTTTTCACGGCATGAAATTTTCGCAAGTTGCCTCTAACATTCAATGCATATAGTGTAGACAAGATCTTTAGCGTGCATTTTAATTTTGCGAATCTTGGCTCTCGCAAAATTTGCAAAATTAAAATGCACGCGAACATTCCTCGTTTTACAGTACATTCAACTGAAAATGTATTTATAGACCCAAACTTGCTATGTGCGTAGCTTAAAGAAAATTGATCCATTTTATTCTCCAAGTCCTGTGTAGACTTACCAAGTGAACTTCATGCCAAACCATCCAGTAATGAAAGTATTCACAATAAGTCCTTTTGAAGAAGTATAAGGATCGACTGAAGTGAAGAAAATGTCACAAAGAGTTTAGGCCAGAAACATCATAAATCTGGATGCATCATTAATGTGGTCTTGGAGAGGGAAAACCATTTGCAGTCACACCATATGCATCGTCTTATAAAATGGTATTGTCAATATAGCCACCTATGGCAAGAAATGGCAGCTGATACAATGTAGGCGATGATTGACTTGTTCAAAGACTGCCTACTGGCAAATAAGTAGGATTTCTCTTGATGGTCGTTGACTTTTCTTGAGATTTTTGGAGGTCATTGCACCTTTCAGTCGTAAGGGCACCATGTCATTGACACTATGAAACTGGCTTAGTTTACATCCATCCTGTAGATTTCAATAACTACTACTACTAATACTCTGAAGGTAGTGGTATTGAAATTGTGCATCTCACATTTTATGAGGTCAAACAAATTGATTGAACTTTACAACTCCTAACAGCAAACACAAAAGTCAGCTCTTAATTTGCATGACCGGAATGATAATGATGCAACACTCAGTTTGGGTTCATGAATATGTCAAGCTGAGGATTACATTGGAGACCACTCCTGCTGCTGCATGTTGTATGTACTTCTGCACTGTGGTGAAATGGCAACTTTGAGGTTGTGATCATGTGATCAAGGCCTTGTTATATCGCAGTGTGATGAAGATGATTTTTCATGGGAAAGGGAACTAGTCCAGAGATGTGCCAGTTTTCCATTTTTTGATCATGTCAGTTGTGCAAATCAGATCTCCTTTATATCATCAGATAACATTAATGTGTCAGCCTGTCTAGATTTTCAAATCCCATGCTGCCGAACTCGTTAGTGTAGAACCAGACACATTTGTGGCATGAAACTCTCGCGAATTGGAGCCGACGGCCTTTTTTGCGGCACGAAAGTTTGTGAAGCACCACTGGCATTCGATACACTGTGTAGACAAAAACTTTCACATGCATTTTACTTGCATGGCGCCTCGCGAATCTTGGCATGTTGCAAAATTCATGCAAGTTTCATGCACACAAAAATTTCTGGTTTTGCAGTACCTGCTACTTACTGTAGCAAATGCAACATCCAGGCCAAATTCTTTCTTCACTAGGTGATGATTTGCTATTCGATGTTTTTGTAACCTTGGATTCTCTATGGATGAAACGGAAGAAACCCCAAGCTCTGTTGGCATGCTGTAATCCTCCTGTTGAACTCGCCCTTCTCTTTCTATTGGTTCATTTCAGGAGAGTGTTGGCAGCCTCTCGTTGATGGACAGGAAGCTGCGAGGGGGCAAGGTAGCTAGCTCTCCGAGACAGTGTCTCAGATAACAATATGTAGAATTCTATTCATGTGTGTGTGTGTGTATGTTTATCTGTGTGTGAATTGCGCGAAAGGAGCATTATCATTTTTCTCGTCGTACTGGATGGTGTGCAGCTTACCACAGAATGAAGATAGAAATGGTGACAGAGAAGAGGAAAATTCTTGGGAAGAAATAGCATTTTAAGTACTATTGAACAGAAAATTAGAAATGTTTGTTTTCTCACAAGGATCGGCAAAATTTATGCAGCCTCGAGAAGCTGTTGTACCCACCTGTAGTGACCATGTATTCAGTATTCTAGGACTTTTGAATTCCCTTTTTTTTGCACCAAATATTTGAAATGCTTTTGAAGGTAAGATGAGAGTCGGTAATCAGAAAGTTCAACCTTTATTTTTCTTGTATTACCAAGTATCGGATACTTGGAAGAATTATCAAATGGACATAATCTGTGGCCCTTTGACGCAGAAAGATACGTGTCGTAATGAAATGAAAAGGTAACGTCACTATCCAGGAACTAAATTTTCAGACTTACAAATCTTATTTCAATCGTAAGTGTCGCTTCTTGCAACATTCACCCTGTCCCTGTGAAAAGTGTGTGTAGATGTACACTTTAATGGACTATTATTTGATTTAAAAGAATGAAATCAGGTGTGTACATGGAATATGTGCTTTTAAAGCCCTTAATGTGTTATGTTCCACCTTGCATACTTCTACACCAGCAAGATTGGTGGCTAAATGACAACACAGAAATTCAAGGAGTCAATAAAAATAATTTGGGATTAATTACTCATTCAGATCATAAGCTGTTACTTTGCTTCATCTTTCCTCTACTTTGATTCACTCAGCTCCAATTAACCAAATGCATTTGTCTAGTGGTTTTATAAAAATCTCAAATTCATACTCTGGTGTGCTATGATCTTCTGCTAATTTTTGGACCAATCAGAGTCCATCTATCTAAAGAATGCTAAAGATGAATATGCCTGTAGCTAAGATTCATGATGTCACTCACATACTTACAAGATATTGCTTGATGTACTGTTAGAAGTTTTGGCACTTCTCTGTGTGATAATTTTTTGAACACGTAAAGAATTTCTGGCTTTAAGAGAATTAATGTACACAACCATTATCTGTGAGCATTATTGTCAGCCCTTTGTTAATTGTGAGAAACCATGAAACCAAAGCTATCCCTTTTGTGATTCAATTTCATCAGAGATGATTTGGCATAGAATACAAATTTTTTATTTTAGCAATCAAATCATTGCATTTTTTTTTTTTTTTTGGTAATTTGCTTGTCCGCATCCATTGAATATATGTGCTTTTCGAAGCAGTTCATACACATATATCTTCAGTTGTGTTGACTACTTGTACCGTTGCCAGAACTTATATATTCCTGACATGAGATATGATGAGAGAAAACATTCAGAGTTGTTGTTATTGTTGCTGTTGTTGAATGGTCATTGTACAGAAGATCAGGTTTCTTCCATTGTTCCTTGTGTTGTTTTTGTTGATATGTGTATTGCTATCAACAGTGTCAGAGTGGCGTTGCCAATTTGGGCATGAAATGTCCGATGTTTGAATGTGCCAGTATGAATGTCAAAAGGAGACAGAGAAGAACTGGAAATTCTTGTATTTTCTTCTTCTTTTTTATAATTAGAAATTTGAAAAATTTCAGAGACTATCTATGAGAAAGTGTCAAATCTCTAAACAGCAGTGTGGGTCCCTAGAAGAAATATTTTGCTGAACATCACATGTAGTTCTTTAAAGGGAATTAAACCTAGATATATGTGATTATGGATAAAGTAAATGTGGCAATATTGTGGAACACATCAGTGAAACGAATTCTGGCAGTACATTCAAAAGTTATGAATTTTTGAAGTTGCAGTGCCACCATTACTTGATGCGAAGACTACAACAGTTTGTGATGTTGCATACATACAGCCAGATCAAAAAGATACGAAGAAAACTCTACAAAATGTTATTTTTTTTAATGAAAAGTACAAATTTCCTCCTCTTGATAATGACATGTGTTGAGGGTGAGATAATTCTTTCTGTTTTCTTAAAGAGGTAAGTCAAGTGCTTTTTCATAATACTCGAAAATGAAAATATGCTGAATTCTCCTTATATTTTCTTTATATGGTTGTCCGTTTGTGACGTCTCAAACTGATGTAGTCTTCTCATGCAGCAATGGCGGCACCAAAATTTAAACAATTCATAATTTTTGAACGGAATTGCCTTTTCTCTCAAACTTCACTGGTGTGTTGTATTGATATTACAGCATTCACTCAGCTCACATGTGCATGTTTATTGGGTTTACATTCTCCTTGAGAATACTGATATTTATATACTTACTGAATACTGATTTGAGTGTATGTGCCGACCGGTCCAAAAATGTAGAAAATGATTGTGTGTGTAGTTACAGTGAGAACACCATTTGCACCACGATGTTAGAACACTTGTGACCAGAAATCATATCAAATACTGCCAATGCAAAAGTGTTGTGAGCTGTTCAAGGTGTACGGTGTTCTGTACTCTTACACTAAGTGCAATCAAAGGGGCAAAAAAAGAAAAAGAAGAAAAGATATGTGATTAATGTTCATTCTTATATGATGCACTGTACATCTTTAACACACATAGTACACATTCTCTTGTTCGGTGTGACCTCCAATTTTCAGCATATTCTTCACATCAAAGCATACAAAAGTTATAAATATCTATCTCTGTGATTGGTCATCAAATGGGGGCGGGGGGGGGGGGGTAAATGATAATCAAAGGAATTTCATGTTGATGTCATTCTTGGCCTAGTCAAATCACATCAAAGCATACAAAAGTTATAAATATCTATCTCTGTGATTGGTCATCAAATGGGGGCGGGGGGGGGGGGGGGGGGGGGTAAATGATAATCAAAGGAATTTCATGTTGATGTCATCAAGTTTGCCAATTTACAAAATGCATATATCCCAAGTGCAGATGACTTCCACATGAAATATGTGTATGTATTTTTGAAATATCAGCACCTTAAAAAGAATTGCACATGAAATGCAAAATAACCCTATTACCAGCTACCGACCCAAAATAATGGTTGTACATATTGGATTGTACATGAAGAAAATCTGTAAATATGTATAGAACCTTCTATCAGTACCTTGTTTTTGTTTAGTTACACAAATATGTTTATCGATGTTGAATGAAAATCGAAATAAAAGAGATTTTTTTTTTCTCTCTGCTTTGATGCATTTATCAATTAAGCAGTGCACCACTACTTTGCTTCATGAAAATCATTGAGTTACCATGTAGTGATTAATTTTTCTACTTTGTCGGTAAAGGTTGTGACAATGTTTGAATGCAGAACAGTAAGAATTCAACCGTAATTTACTGTCAAACCTGTCTATACAGGGCTCGACATAAGCAGTGTCCCAGTGGCCCAGGGCCACCAGAAATAGATGCCGGCCACCACTTTTTAAGGAAAGATATGTGTTGGTGGCCCAATCAGGCGACCAAATTTCATTGTCGTACCACCAAAAGAAAAACTTAGTGTCGAGTCTTGCTATTGAGGTCACCAAGGAAACACAATAGTGGGTTAGCCTATGGAAGTGTTATCTACAGTATGTCCCCCCAAAAAAATTACAATCGGATTTTTGCATTGATAACTTCCAATATGATTAGACTGTCTGAATGCGATTTCAGGGTCTAGAAATATAACATCTTCCCTATATTTTGCAGAAAACCCCATTCAATTGGTCAAGTGGTCACAGAGAAATGTGGATCATTGTAAAGCATGTCATGGGTCTGATTCTTCCAAGTTTAGCACTTTGATGTCCTTGGAACTGCAAAATGTGTGAACACAATGGACAGAACTTGGAGGGGTTTTCTGTAAGATGTGGGTAATAAGTTATTGTTCCATACCCAAAAATTGTGCCCGTGTACGTACAATGCATACAGTTTAAGAAAAGTTCACATTTGTGTTGATGATATACGGGTAGATAGACACCTTCACTTGCAAGACAAGCCACTAAGGCCCGGATTCACGAAGGTGGTACAAATGAAACCATGGTTTAAACCATGGACAAAAACCGTGGAGCGCCAAGTGTCGCATGGAATATTTCATTATGAAATCAGTCATATCGTTGATGAAATGATTATTTTGTAACGAAATGACAACATTTTGTAACTAAATGAACATTTCGTCCACGAAATGTTAATTTCATTAACGAAACGGTCATTTTGTTGATGAAATGACCAATTTCGTACGTAACAAAATATTCCGTGCGACACTTGGCACTCCATGGTTTTTGTCCATGGTTTAAACCATGGTTTCATTTGTACCACCTTCGTGAATTTGGGCCATAAAGTGTAAACCAGAAAATAGAAAGAGTGAATGACTTGTTATATTAAAACACACACACACACAAAAATCCTCTCCCCCCATCTCAAGGTGACTAAAGATGCCTGAAATGCTCAGATACATCAAGTGTAAAGTAAAATCACAATATTCCCTTCTGTGTATTTTGTTTTGTTTTGTTTTGTTCTATTCTGTTTTTTTCCCCCTGTGACTACCAGGCTGGCTGGCCATGTCCAGTTGCTCTGAATTGAGATTGGTAGTGATGATAGCGGCTAACAACAAAGAACAATCAAAGATAGCAAACGTGATATCAAAGAGCACTAAATGATATGTCATTAACACATTGTTAAGTGGTATGGCACACTAATGTATAGTGTGGCAGCCAATGAAAAAATGATTCACAAAAAGTGGGTCATGGGCAAATTACAGTTTCGTGTGTCCTGAACTTTTGACATTAACCACACTGATATGGAGCAGACTGTATGTTGCATTTAACAACAGGAGTACATGTTATTCAGATATCTCACAGTAAAGATGGGCTGCTGGAATATATGCTGCAAATACACCGAGTATGTGTGTATACTCTCAAATCTGAAAATCGTACTTGATTGCTGTTTATGCCAAATATTTTCTGAGGTTTTTATTTTCGCGAATTTCACAAGTTGGGTGCTATTCGCGAATTTAAAAACACGCGAAAATATGTACATTAATCCGGACATGAATGTGACGTGCACAATACATTGTACAATTCTTTGGTCTGTACTGAACACAATCGTGAATGTAACCACCTGCGACTTTGTCAGGAAGTCCCGATTCGCAAATAATTAGACTCACTAAATATATGGTGTATGCAGTAATTTGTCACTCTAGATCAGGATCAAGATCAAGTGAGGCAAATTTCATTTGTTATGAATTTTTGCTGAAAATGGACATATAAGAAATGCAACAAAATCTTGAGACAAAATGGTTGCATACTTTCATCTGTGTGCTTGTATCACATCTAGGAGAAAATGCATAAATATAATTATCCCCTGTACTCTATGTTTATCACATGTATTTGAATTCTTTATGTGTACATTGCATTGTGACAGCAATGATGAAGGCTGGTTCCATCAGGAATAAAAGTTGCCATGTGATTGAAATCTGGACTGCAACATTGAATTTCTCCTTTTTTTTTGGGGGGGGGGGGGGGGCAAGGGGTGGGTATGTTTTTACTGCCTTTTCTTAGTTGGATGCTGATAATGTGTCTTCCATCTAACTAGTCAACTGTATAAATGGAATTTGGTCAAGGGCTGGTCAATTATGTCTCTACTTTAATGTTACTCTTTTAGGGACATTGAAAAGAATTGTGTGAGTCACCCTGTATTCTGCAAGTAGGGAAAGATACACAGCCAATGTTGCAAATGTCAATTTTTCTGCTTGGCAAATCAAGAACTATGCAAGAGCTGACTTTGCTTTAACATGATATATTACTTCACTACAGATCTAAGCCTTTCTCATTTGTCTCAAAGTGTTGAATTTTTTTTTTTTTAGTTGAAGATATTGTCTGAGAGAGAGAGAAAGTTTCAAAGTAGAGTCCTGCACGTGACTTTGTGGAGGATATTTGCGAAGTTGAAATACAGATTGAGAAATATCATACTGGATGTCTTTGTCTTTTTGAATGAGCATGCAAGCAACAGGAAGGTCTTGTGTAGCCTTCAAGGCATTTCACTTTGCTGTAACAATGAATAAGCTGGTGAGAATGAAACAGCAGCTTCCAAGACAAGATGAAGTGATCACCATCTTCTTGCAACGTCAGTCTCGATGGTGATGCAAATATACCATGGATTTTGGTCATAGCTGAACAACATCTTGTGTCTGGCAATACCACGTCTCTTGCGCAGTGAAATCTGAAATGCCACTTCCTCTGGCTCTCTGACATTTTCGGAAGACTTATCCCTAATGAGGTCAGCAGGCAGGAGGGGATGGACATGGTGGTGGACAGAGCTAACCCATAGTTTGGGGATTACGTTGTACGAAGTGTTCGTTCAAGTGTAGCAAGTATGTGGTAGAGTGAAGAAAAATGACATTGATCGGCCATCTTCCTGTGGTTCTTCCCCTCCCTTCTCCAGAGACTACAACCAAGCTCCAGCTATCAAGGAAGCTTCCAGGCCAGGCTGCGCAGCTCAAAGGGCACCACCCAGCAGCTAGCCAAACAGAAAGTCCTGCAGGCAAAGTATCACATGCAATCCTCGCGCAAAAGCGGACTGCACTGGCGGCAGTGGCACGGGAAGAAGAAGGGGCGGCCGGGCCGTCCGCCGAAACTGCGAGCGGAAGTCCAACCGAAGCCCATCATGATGGAGAAGCTACCCGTGTGCGCAGCTCCCAAGTTTGTGGTCAGACCAGCCCCGGTCAGTCCTCCTCCCGAGTTTGTCGTCATGGAGGATGACTCCAAGCACCCCTTCAGCAGGGACAACTGGATGAATATCTTTCGGTTCCTGGACAAGTGCTCTCTCAATGAGTGCATGGCAGTGTGCAAGACCTGGAACCGGTGGTGCATTCATCCCTCGCTGTGGAAGCACCTAAGCCTGGCCCGCATCTCACCGGTGCCCAAGTCCGCCCTGTGCGGCATCGTGCGGCGGCAGCCGACCTCCCTCGACCTCTCCTGGACCAACATCTCTGCCAAACAACTCTCGTGGCTCCTCCCACGGTTGCCCAATCTCAAGGAGCTCAAACTTGGGGGCTCCACGTGGCCTGTTGTCTCCAGCCTGGCCTCGGTGGTCTGTCCCTTCCTGACCTCCCTTGACCTTCAGTGGGTCAGCGCCCTCAATGACGCCTCCCTCCAAGCCCTCCTCTCCCCTCCAGTGGACCACAGACCGGGCTACTTTGATGAGAGATCCCGTCTCTCTAATCTGGAGACCCTCTGCCTGGCTGGGGCAGACATCACCGATGCCACCATGTCGGAGATTGTCCAGTACACTCCTCTCCTTACACACCTAGACGTCAGTTTCTGTGGCAATCTGACCGATGCAAGTGTCCGTATCCTCCTAGATGAGAAGTCACCAGTTAGGATGACACTTAGAGGTAAGATTGCCAGGGTTACCTGATCCTTGATGAGATGGTAATCATGAATTCCTTTTGAAGATGGTGGTCAAGGATCCTCAAAAATCGTCTTGAGTTTTTGAATTGGTTTTAATTCATCAATAGGCAAGACGAGGCACAAGAATAGGTTGAAACGTAGATGTTGCTTGATTGAAGCTAAACGGTTGATAGGAGTTTAAAATCCAGTAGCATGCTCTACGATGTTATAGGTATTCAAAGTTGTCCAATTCTGGCAGAAACTTTCATGTGCACTAATGCTGAGATACATACGTCTCAAGGTCTCTTTGCTATTAACAATAATTGTAGCACTTGTAGATCTCTGATGACATAAGTGATTAGGTATAGCCCAGCCTCATATTACTCTGGCTCTGTGTTTTTCATCAAGGTTTGTGAAATGTCATGTACCATTCAGTTGTCCCAAATATGACAAATTTCATATCATTAATATCAAGACCAAATCTATTGTATTGGTAGGTCAATGCGTGGAGTGAGTGTTAATGTATTTCATCAGATGCTTATCAAGTACAATATCTGAGTATGAAAATGTTAAATGTTCACTTTTTTTTTTTTGCTGTGACCATTTACTGGTTTCACAACCTTCTTTGTATTTTACCTTAATATATATCGTGGGCTGAGAACAAGAAGAGCTTTATCGCTATTTTGGGGTATTGAGTTATTGATATCATGTTGTAGAGCTCATGCAATCTCCTCTGCATTATGGTGTTAGTTTTAGATTAAATTCGTGTTAAGTAAACTTTCAAGAATTAAAACCACAGGGGCACTGTTTTACCCTATATTTGGGACAATGCTTATAAATCTACCCAGTTGATTAAATAAAAACCTTCAGTTTCATGAAAATTGATCATTTCGTTTTTATTTAAATTCAAATCTTAGAACGGGATAGCGCCCTTCTGCTTCTCAGCTGACCATATGATCATTCGCACAATGTCACATGCCAAGTTTATGGAATGAAAATGATTATGCACTGGTTGGGAAAGCTGAGAGATTGCCTTTTAACAATACTCTAGATTGAGGCAGAAGGCAAACAATTTGCATGAAAATAGCAATAGCATGCATCGTGTTGCCATAGAAACAAGAAGCACCGAGAATAATGCTGTGATCTTTCCTGTACATCTACTTTATAGATCTGAACATTGCTGGTTGCCGCAAGATGACTCTGGCAGTCTTCAGCGAACTGGAGTCCTGCCCCAAACTCAAGAAGCTGGTGGTGCATTCGTGTCCGAACCTTGCCCAGGAGGCCTGCCTGAAATTCACGGAGACGAAAGGGGTGGAGATGGTGCTGAACAAACCAAGGAGAGTGTGTAGTCCCAGGCACTGACATTTGTGTCGCAGGAAATATTGACTGCTCCAGTGGCCGAGCGTGCCAGAGAGTGGCATCTGTGCAGATTGCAGTGATGCTACCTGTGGGGCCGAAGTGCGTAGTGATCGCACAGGGCGTGGCAGCATGCGACAGTCCAGTCCGTGGGTGACACCCTGTTAGTCCTGCAATAGAGGCAGTACACAGTGCAATAAACACTGTGAAATATGACTTTGTGTTGATATCATGGGTATTTTTCTATATATGTGGGAAGAGTTGTGTGTATGCAGTAACATTCACAATGGGGATGAGGCTACTGAAAAGGACTACGCTACCAGGACAAGTTTTGCTCATGACATATCCCAGAAGTTTTTTGAGAGAGTGTGTATATAATGAGTGATGTATAGTCAAGTGCATTTTTTTTTTTTTTGGGGGGGGGGGGAGGGGATGGGAGAGGGAATAGATTTCAACTCTCTAGTGCTTCTGCATACATCTCACAAGTTGTTTGTACCTATCAATCACTACAGATTGATGCTCAGTTTTTGCGGCTGTCAGCATGTGGGCTAAACTATGCACCTTTGTTCTCTCATGTACATGTGCACAGTCTTGGGATGACTACTCACATAGAAGCATCAGACCGTCTATGTACCATCGATCAAGAGGGATAAAAAATGAAGGGATTAATGCTGCTTGTGTGATCATGCTGAGATAAAAGACACAAGCTTGTTATCATAGGCTGTTGCTAGTAAGGAATAACATTTATATCTCTCCTTCTCTCTCTGTTTCCATTCCCCTCTCTTTCGCACAGAATGTTTTCCCGTTTCAAATCTTTTTTTTTTTTTTACTCCATTTCCCCTTCTTACCCCCTCTGACTATTCTGTACAGTGTGCTTTCATTCACTGAATTTTCTTAACTTCATTGTCATCCCTTCAAATCAGGTACCATTTTTTTCCCCCATCAGACCTTTTTCTATGTTGGTCTGTCATTCATTTATCTACCTACCTACCTCCCTTCCTCTCTGTCTATCTAGTATCTATCCATCTATTTACTCTAAAATTGTCTGTTATTTTGGTGAGGGTTTGATTTTCCTGAATTTCATAATCAATGTTGAACCGCGAATTGGATGACACAAAAATATCGCGAGGGCTTCGTAGCGGACAACTTGTGTATTGCTTTTGTAGATAAAATGCTTGTACATTTCTCGAGCTCTGAGCTGTTGCAAAATTGCCAAGTCATAGCTACTACACATTTTGTTTTAAAAATTACTCTTGGTCATAGAGGTACTTGCCATCCCTTAATGAGTTCCATCAATATTCCTATTAAAATTTATATTTAGAATGCAACTATATGTCTTTGGAACATTCTGTGTCGAATTCAAGGTCACATAGCAGTTTTATGAAGGGTGCAGAAACTTCTGTATGCTCCACCTGTATGTTCTTTGTGTCCAGGTTATTTGGCAGCCACCTGTAATGAGAAATTTGAGAGTTCAGTCTCACATACAGCTGTAACTGTGATATCATGATAGTTTGGTCCCCCCCCCCCCCCCCCCCAGTTAAAGTAGTACTTTGTATGTGTTGACCATACAGCAAAGAAACCCACTGCCAGCATTATCAATATTTCTCACCCAACGTCACTTTCTTGATAAGTCAGAGCAATTTTGGCCAGCTTTCATCGTTAGGAACCAGGTAGGCATATTTTTTTTTTTAAATCACAGAGAGGCTGTTAAAAAAAAAGAAGAAAATTATGACTGATTACAGTGTACATGTATGTTCATTCAAAATGGCATGCCATTGATGCATATCCATCGGTGTAAATTTTTATTCTGAGTTTTTTGTCCATTCTGAAATTTCTGCAATTATGTACCATCATATGGCGTTGAATGATCATGCAAATAGGCCAAAATTATGGACGCCCTTAAATGACGTTTATGAGCCATAACTGTCAAAGACATTTAAGACTCATAATTGCACCATATGGTGTTTTTTTTTTTTCCTCTGACATGGATTGCACTCCGTTACACAATGCTATCTGATATTGCGTCTGGTTAATTTTGGCTCCTCTCTGGTAGCTGACTTTGTTGCTTTGAATTGTGGGAATTACCCCAAATTAAGGAAAACAGTTGAGTCAAGTTTGGAAGATATCCCTGAAATTCAATTTGTGGGATGTCATCCCGATACTGCTTGGCCCGGCTTGATGAGCAAAGGCGTGCCAAACCTGCAAAAAGTTGCAGGCAAATGATTGCATGAGTACAAGAAGTGTAATGCCTTTGTTTCATTGAACTTGATGTAGAAAAGATATGCTTGGTCTAGTATTTCTCTTTTATTCTTTGTGGAACAAGAGTTATCCAGTGAAAACACGCAGTCTTCAATCAACCTGGGCCCTGTTTTATGAAGAGTTAAGATTGATTTTATAGTTGATTTCAACTGTAAGCCTATGGCAGCCTGTGTGGTAAGGAAGTTTAACCCGCTGAGGACGAGTCCCGAGTGCACTCGGGCAAGTGTCATTGGGAAATGCGTGTTGTAGCAAAATCAGTCCGTCCTCAGCGGGTTAGAATCAATTTGATCTTTTGATAAAACGGGGCCCTGTTTCAAGATATGTACAAATGAGCATGCCTGTGTTAAAGAGTTTATGGGCAATGTCAAGGTTTTCTCCCTTTTGTGCTTGCTGGCCTGGAAATACAATTGACTTGTGTGTTGTACAGCCTGTATATTGGAGGAAAAAGTGATGGAATCTTTTGCATTGGGACTTTGTAATGAGCTTTGCAACTTTTGTTCCCACTAAATGCATCCCGTTACTGTACTGGGTATCTCTGTTTGTATGTTCTAGTAATTGCTATCTGAGTTATAAGCTTTGGGCAAGGTGTGCATGTAGATTGCATGTGATTGTAGGTTTATTCTATTGCGAAAAAGACTTGTAGATTCTAATACAATGTACATTACAAAGCTGGCTTGTGCAAGGGGTGTAAGCCTGAGTTTCTACAGCAAAGAAAAGAGAAACAGTGACTTGTGATCGATGATTCCAGTGTTCAGGACTACATCACATCACTTATAATTATGTACATCATACACTCCAGTGGACGCAAGACATGAACAGCTGTATATATTTATGTACAAGCTTTTATTTAGAATGTCACAACCATTATGGGTGTGCGCAACGGAGGTCTCGTCCCATACCTCACACATCTATTCACTTCATGTACGGCATACAAGGCGTGTTTGTCTGAGTTGAAACAAACACTAGCTGATAAACCATGCCCGCATTACACATGCTTATGAACACACAGATGTAAACACTCACTCAAACTCAATATACATTGTACTAATATAGTGGTATACCATCATAAACACTCTTGCCAGATTTCTAGCTCTGTCTTCTCTATTTTTAAACTCTAAATTGCATTGATCTTCAGTCTCATTTCTGTCAATTTCAATTGTATAATCTGTGGTTCCAGCACGATACAAAGCCATTGGTCTTAATATCCAGGTCAGGATTTCTTTCTTTTTTCTACTCCACTGGAGCACAACACCTTTCGGAAGGGCTGGTCAGATAAACATGAATGCCACAGGACTACTGCTTGAATTCTGGCAAGAAACTTAAAAACTTGGTCATCGGCGTCCATTGCAATGAAAATAAAATAATACACACACTGTATCACGGGTTCATTTCTTTTCAATCTCCCATCACAATAATCTATTCGAAGAGGATGTTGCATCACCCCTAAAAGCATGGGCGTGGTCATTCTTAAATGTCACCTGACAAACCGTCTCATAGAAACATTACTGCCATCGACAACATACACACAGTTTATGTCGCCTAGCCTTGTGTTTTACTTGAATACAAACCCTACCTCCACAAGGTGTAGTAGTCTATTGCAGGAAATGAAAACTTAAACTGATAATCATATCACAGATGGGTGTCCTCCCATCACTCCAATTCAACATCATTTTGTTACTACAATGTATATGTTTTGTTTTTGTTTTTTGTTTTTTGTGTTAGTGGGAATAACTGTACGGATTCAAGTAACAGAGATTTCCATATTTAGGTATTACCTTTTTTTTTTACATGAATGACTCTGTTGTTGCCATGGAAAAAATAAATAATTAACTTCACCTTCTTGGTATGACTTAATATGTGTACATGAGAAATGTACTATACACACTTCTTATCTCTTTTCAACATATTGAAATATCTTCTTTCTTTCTTTTTTAATGTTCAGTAAGTCAGCCTCCTACATGGTCAGAAGGATGATTTCAGCCTCCATTTAACTGTGCCAAAGTGGAACCACCATGAACATGAATATGTCACACATGTTCAGAGTTAATGAATGAAATTGTTGAAAAAAGTTTTGATGAACTCTTCAAGAAATCATACCCCCAACACTGAGGCGCATGGTTCATTTTGCATTACACTTGGTTCTTGCAATCATCCATATCCACCACTTCAACCTTAATCACACATTTTATGAAGACGTTGCCCATGCCTCAGTGCTGGAGAAACGTTAAAGTTGGAATATCACAGTAAGCGTGCAACTACATGGTCGGCTGAAAGCTGAGCTTTAGAAATGAGCTGGTAATTATGCCAGCAGACAATAATTGTAGCACAGAGCACATCAAAAGCCACACAATAAATAATTTTGCACAACTGGTATAGCACGATGAGTACAGCCCACGCCATAGGACCAGGTTACTTTCTTACAGGGACACCTACATTATAACCGGTGTGCCAGTAGTTAACAGCACACTGGTATACACCTCATAACCAGGCAACACAAAGCACTACAGCATCATGGTACTGATTGAAAACCGCAGTTAACATTTGCGAAACGCCGTTTCAAGAATGGACACATGCCCAAAAGACAAAATATTTTCGAAACCATAATTACTAGTACATATGCCATTATTCGTAATCAATTTCAATTTTTCACAGAAGACCCTCATTTCCGTTAACCCGAGCCTGGTATCTACAATACATTCTTCAAGGAGCTGAATCGATCACCTTAACATTTGTGTGCATGTACGTGCATGTGTGTGTGCGCGCGCGCGCGCGTGTGTGTGTGTGTGTGTGTGTGTGTGAATAACAAAATATCACAGTGCTTTGGGTTGCTAGAATTAATCACATTGTCCAGTACACTGTGTACTGTGAAGAAATTCAAGATATTGCCTTAACAAAGGGTATCAAAGTAACAAAACTTTAAAATTTACATTTCTACTCTGTTTTTGGCATTCCTAGGATAATTTTGTAATGAGAGGTATGTCGTCCAGCATGTTGAGTATGGGCTTAGAAATAAAACAATCTTGATATATGCAGTATACAATGTACAATCGATATTATGAGTGGTTATTACTACATTTATGGGAGAATACAGTATTGAGTTAGAGTCATAACTTGTATGTTACTGAACACATACAGTATCTTTGGCACTGCTACATGTACTAAATGTGTTCTTTGGATTGGCAAAATGATTACTGTATTTCATCCGCATTTGACTTTAAAAAACTTTGAACAATTTATGTTAGAACACATACATTTTCAAAAATAACATAGTATAAGCATTTGTAACAGAAAGATAAGACAAACAAATACAGCTTATAGCAGGTCATACCCACATCATATTACCTTATCCGAGTCTCCAATCATGAGACAGAACAGTTCTTCAGATATGGTGACTGTGAACATTGTGTAAAAATATTCAGCCAGTAAAGTATGCACAATGTGTAGGGTGTGCTGGATCCCAGTAACGGACAGTACTGCCCTGAATCATATCTAATTTGGCAAGAGACATCTTTGTCGTAACGCATGTACGTGAACAGGTTGCTACATTATTGCTGTCGCCATGTCAGACTGTCCTAACAACAGCCTCTACTATTTACAACATGGCGTACCTGGTATTATACCTTTGTTTCTATACTGTTTGGTACAACATGTAGACATATGGGACACAGCCATGTACATCAACAACACCGGTTAGGAGAGATACCCATCAGATTCATTGCGTTTGGAATACAACATCTCACCACTGAATACATCTCTAAATTTTACACTTCACTTTGACAGAAATGCCAGGAACTTCATGTTACCATGTCACATGTGAATGTATTCCAACGCCTAACAACTCAACCACAATAATCACTTACATATACAACTACTGGCCTGCGGACTGTAGCACCAGTACTAGATGAGCTATGGCATGATTAGATGGTGTATGTACATCTCCTAGAATGGACATATTAAATTCGCAATGCAGATTCTTCAATATCTACCAATACGATTCGTATGAAAAGTGAAATTTCTTCCTACCTACAATGTACATGCACTACGTACGCATAATACACTACTGCGATTGGCACAGGGCTAAAAAATGTAAATTCTCTGTGTTGCCGTCTTATTGATCAAGGAGAAAAGATACATTCACTGAGCTGCAGATTAACATCAATGAAAGCATATCAAGACTTGAATATATCAATACCAACCAAATAGTACAGCAATATCATGCAGCATATGATTAGCCAGGGCACACTTTTTACTGTCAATATGACAAGTATGCAGGGCACAAAATGTACATAATTGAATATTGACAACTTGATACGTCTATAACATAATAAAGAGACAAGAAAAAAAAATCTCTCTATCAAACGAATGATATCCATAAAGAGCTACTATTCAGTAAAGCAATTCAACGCGGAACATCATCCTATCACTTGCAATCAATTTTGTTCAAAGTGGAAAGATGGCCGCTGAGAGTAACGGCCAAGGGTACTATTCAGAGGCATTGCATGCTGTTCTCTGCTGTCCCAAGTATAGGTAATATAGTAGATATGATATGCACTGACATGAATTACAATGACAATAGCTATAATTGCTGATTGGCAAAGCATAGATAACAGATCCACATTCAAGATATACACGATTTATGTTGCTGACGGAAGTATGAGATGACTGCCAAAGCAGAGAGTACATCTCTTCATCATCTTTGTAACACAGCTGTGATGTAAATGGTGATTATGATGTCACTACCATGTCTACCACAAGAGATCTGTTTCAACCCTCGGCAGCTTGTCCAGTGGCCACCAAGAATCTGTTACACCCGAAATAAAGGACCATGACCACCACTTCATATACGTGCATTTGGGCATGGTGAATTCAAGGAATGGTCAACTGGTCTCACTTAAAAGTGCATCGCGAGTTTGAAGGACCCTGCTTTCCCATAACTCTAAAAAGAAAAAGATCAAATGCTGGAACCTTAATGTGACAAACTGCTTTATGGTACTATAGCAGCTATTAATGATGAATCCCTGCAAGTCTCATAACATATGTCTGTGCATGGCACATATTTTTTTTTTAGCACACTGCATTGTAACCCTGTCTGAAAGTGAGAACTTATACATCTGCATCCAGTCCCATTGCCAAGAGTGATTTTTATTCCCCACAGAATACATGGCACTCCTGAACACAGTAAAAATTAGTTTAAATTCTTAGGATTAAAAGCTCCTTCTCAGCCCTCCTCTTCTCTCATTCTATTCCAAATGAACATGACACAACATTCACTCCCATGGGGTTAATTACAGACTGTATGTATTGATTTCCAGCTGCCTGGCGTAATCCAGGATGTTCTAAAATTTAAATGCTCCTTACCCAGCAATTATTGAGGAACCATATTGGCTCACTGACAATAAGATTAGAATGAACCCTCCCCCCGGCAACCCCATTAGCCTCCCCCACCATCCAATAAAAAACAAAACACAAGCATAATGAAAAAACAAAACATGTGGGTCCTCAAGATCTCAAAGCTCTCCAAACGTTGCTTGGTGCCTTCCTAGATCCTAAAGCTTTCCTGCTTGCCATCGATATGCCTGAGGCGAAGGTAGACGTCTGTTCCAATCCCTTGCATGGTCTCCAGGGCCAGGCTTCCTCCCAGGTACTCTGCGTAGGCCTTAGAGACGGGAAGTCCAAACCCAAAGCTGCATTCGTGTGGGGTGGAGGTGATGGCACGGAAATGTAAAAAAAAAAAAAAAAGGACAAAATCATCAGTAATGGCTCTTGGTGGATATATGCACTTTGTACTTGTAAGCAATTGTCATATAATTGTATTAGTACAGTAGGCCTACTGTAAACAATATTTTCGCAAGATTATTTTTTGGTGCTGATGAGCTGCTCAAAACATACTCGCTGGTTCTTGAATTCAAACTGCAATTTGTCAACCCATTCAAAATATGCAGAGAAAATTCTGAAAATATTTTAGAGGGTTTTAGAATCCATGCTAGCAAAAAGTAGCGCAAAATACATGAAAATGAATATACAAAGTACCACAAATATTTCAACATTTAAAGTACTCTACCAGGAGTATCTTCTTTAATAAGAGAGTCACACAAGATGATAGCAACAACAGTACGAACTCAACATCTGTTGATAATTACAAATCACAAGTTAACCATTTGTGTGGAAAGCAGCTTTAAAGGTGATAATTTCTTGCCAACCTACAAATCACATGTTGTGTACTTCAGCAATATGTAAGAAATATGGCTTCATCAAGCGACTCACCCGCACAGAGGCCCAGCTGTGGTCTGGTTCACAGTGTCCATGAATGTCCCAAAGGCCCCGCCCGCCTGGTTGGCCGCATCATCATTGGCTGTGGTGTAATGATACTGGAGCACCTTGTTCACCATGGAGTGGGGGATACCGCCGCCCCTGTCGGAGATCCTGGTATGGGTAGTTAACAAATAAATCAATTAAGCAGGTTACTTGCCTGTCCATTTTCTAAGAATGTGCTTCCTGTGTATCTGAAATTGCACATGTATAAAAAGTGGGGGTTAATGAAACAGAGCAACAGAAAATTTGGGATGAAGAACTTCACATCAAAACAATCCTCATTATATATCTCTCTCACTCTCTCTACTCTGAAATCCTTCACTTTCTTTTATAAAGGAAACCAGAGCCCAAATATAAATGTGGATTGAGGGAAAGCAGCAGTATTATATTCAGTGAAAGTTTGAAGAAAATTAGACATATGATTCAAAAGTTATGAATTTTCTAAGTTTTGCCTTTTGGTGCCATCATCGCTGGGTAAGAAGATAGGCTACCTACAGTTTATGACGTCAGGTATGGACAACAATATGAGGAAAACAGAAAGAAAATTCAACATATTTTCACTCCTCTAGCATTTAATGAAAAAACACTTGACATATTGCCTTTTTCAGAAAGCAGAGGGAATGATATGTCAATAACAAGTTGATTGATGTAATGTTTACTTTTCAAAAGAAAAATGAATGTGATTCACGAAATTCATGAAAAGTAAACCCTGATGAAAAGAATGGCTTTTACAGTATATGGTAGTGTTTCTATATACCAGGTAATCTTCTAATGTCTGTTGCCAAATGAGTCACAGATCCATGCTGTGTCTATTTCTTTAGGCAGTTATATGGTCCAAGGATCAAGGTAGGAACCTAAACTTCCTGATGGGCAATCCCTACCTGGCTGAATATATTAGGCCTATGTAGGTTACAGCTCGATTATTATTCTTCAGGTTTGTATTTCCGAAAACGAAACAACATTCATATTATTATGAAGGTATAATCAGAAAATGAAAAAAGGTTTGTCATATTCTGAATGTTCATTTATTTGAAAACGAAAATGGATTAATATCAAAGGATCAACTAACTCCATTTCATTTTTAGATGCGGCAAGCAAGTGTCTAACAAGTTAGGCATATGGAGTTTCTTTTACAGAGAATTTAAGTCGAACTTTTAATTTAAGATTGACTAAAAATTATGGTATGCCATCATAGGCCTACCTGTTCAATTCTATTAGCCTAATCACCATCCACTTCACATTATTATTGTTACAGAATACTAGTAATTCCTTTGTTATCTATTTTCATCTTGTATTATCAATGGCTAATTGAAAAAATGTCTCCAAAATCTTAATTTCAATCATTTGAAAGTTGAGCAATATTGAAGACACACACAGCATCAAGTACCATGGTAAAGTCAATCTTAAATTTTAAGATCAACTTGGCTTAATTAATTCTTTGTGAAACAGCTAGGCCCCAGAGGAATTAAAGGACAAGTCCACCTTCATGTACCAGGTACATAAGGATTAAGAGAATGCAGCAATATCGGTAGAATTACACATCAGTGAAATGTTTGAGGCACAATGGAAAGTTACGGATTTTTGAAGATTCAGTGCCTCCATTGCTGGATGAGAAGACTACCTGGTACTACAGCTTGTGATGTCACATGCGTAGAATGATATAAGGAAAGTACAAAGAAAATTCAACATATTTTTACTTTTCTCACATAAAAATAGAGCACTTGACTTGCCTCTTTCAGAAGGCAGGGGGATAATAGTACCCTTAAAATCTTTAGGTCAGTACCGTAGCGAGTCAAGGGAATGTTTACATTTTTCAAAAAATGAAATTTTGTGGAATTCTCTTTAATATATTTTCCTTATAAAACATAATTGTTCTATGCATGTGATATCATACGCTGCAGCTCTTCTCATCAAGCAGCTGTGACTGCGCAGATACTTTAAAAATTCATAACTTTAGAACAGATTATTTTTCCCCAAACTTTCACTGATGTATCTACTAATATTGCTGCATTCCGCATGTATATGAAGGTGGACTTGTCCTGTGCACCCAGTGGGCTCATACTGAAATGAATGCACATTGTTTTGTCTGAATGGCAACACCTCCAAGATTCATATGGCACATAACATTAGCCAAAACACCCCCCCCCCCCCAAAAAAAAAAAAAATAAATAAATAAATAAATAAATAAATAAATAAATAAATAAAAAAATAAAAAAATAAACAAATAAAAAAAAAATCCTCAGTTGGCAGAGTTATAAACATTGTATAAGAGCTAGATGTGTGTCAAAAGAACAGGGCATCTCCCCATGGCCCACCCCACCCCCAAGAATCCATTGATCCAGGTACCGGTACGGTACCACTACCAGCTCACCTACTGATTCGTTGAGTAACATTAGTAGGCCTATTTTGATTTTGTTTGATGTGTGAAACTATTTCGATACTGGTTTTAGTTATGTTATTGTTCATTTCACATCATATCGATCATTCATTTCTCAAAGGGGGGGGGGGTGTTTAATTTAGATACTAATACTTATACCAATATACGGTACATTCATCCCCATAATCTGATTTATTTGTCCTGGCGCGCACAAAGTTGTGCGTTTCAGGTGCTGCAGTTTTATTGGCGAATCGAACATAAAACACATTCGGCCGCCGATCCCGGAAGCAAAATGCCACGCTGACCTGCTACGTACATCGAGGTCAGCTTGCACTCATCTCATGAGCTCAATACACAAACAATTGGTGGCTTTTCATGGGACACGAGCGAGGGAAATCGTACCTGTACATGTCACATTATTTCGGCGCTATTGCACCGATTTGCCTGTCAGGTAGGTACAATCGAACAAAATACGAAATCATTGACATGTAGCCTTTCACCGAGTCCAAATCGAAGGATTCAGATTACGGGAAAGAGATATTATTTTTCACTTAATTGCGTCGAAGACTTTCTACCCGAAACAGTGCGTTGGTGTAGCGTAGTCCCACTAATTCATATTCAAGGGAGGGTTTACTTTTGCTTCAAGGTAACGAAATTACACATCGACAACGTGTCAATATTCATGATATTTTATAGTGTATGAATGACATATGTTTGGGTAATGAACCTCACAGTTTACAGCAACGAATACGTATTCTTGGCATACTCGTGAAATAGGCAGCTTCACATGGTTTATGAACATGTCAATCTCAATGGGATGTTATTTTTACGACAACTGTAGACTGCTAGCGGCTACACACAGTACACAGCTACACACACGGCACGGCACGGTTGCCTTCAGACAGCAGAAAAATCGGCGCTAGTCTAGTGTACTTTCGCTTGTTTCGCTTGACCTGTTTGGCGAATGATCTCCAAACATGCACAAACTCACCCTTGTTATTCAGTAGCCTAAAATACTTGCATCTGAGTCTCCAAAGTCGAATAGACATTAAGTTTTAACACTTTTAGTATTTGCAAGTGTAGGAAAATTGTTGGAAAATCTTGATTGCTTGAAATGCTGCATGGAGCTGCTCTGTACACAATGCACAAGCACAGTATGAATACGTTCAGCGCATGCTTGAAGGGTCGAGCATTTGGTCTGAATGTAGCGACACAGCGGCTTTCCCGATGGTGTCAGTGAAAAGCTAAAATTTGTTTTTCTCTTTTCCTCGGCCAAGTCTTGCGCATTGCGTTTGAATAGCGGTTGTAGCTTCAAAGGGGTTGAGCGCGTGCGCAAGTGTGTGCTGCCACTTTAGCTATATCTTTCTCTTTCTTTTCTATCTTTTCTTCTTTCATTTTCAGGTAGAATCTATACCTAAATTTCCCTTTCCTTCCTATCAATCATTTCTTTGTGGTGTTCCCCCTGTCTAACTTTCTCAATTTCATATTTACCTGTACTTTCTGCCTAATTGTTCTTTGTTTCCTTCATGGGATGGGTTGTTTTTCCCTCCAACTGCAAGGGTTTTTCCTTTCTATCCTCTCCAATATCCTTGTCTGGGTCCATGTTTAACAGTACAACCCAAAGTTAAAGAGCTTTTGAAGTACAAGGCTTTCAGCTACTTGCAGATGCGACTTGTGTTATCATTCAAGAGGGCTAGTACGGTAGACTAATTCTGATACTGTATGGAAAATTTGTATGAATAATTTAGATGACGAGTCTACCAGAATAACTTTTAGCCAACATCTACATGGATACTGTTGCTTTGGCTTACGTGTATGCAAACTGTGCAGTCTCCTTCATCTGTCGATATATTGAGTCATGTTATCAATACATCCTTAATTGTATGTCATACAGGTGGGGGCCTCAAAAAACAGAACTTTCTCCAAAGAGAAATTGATTTTGAATAAAGACATACAGATGATGCATCAATATACAAAGTCTGTTGTTGATCAGTTCACACACATCGTACACGTAGCAAACAAAAAGAGCAACACTCTTCGTTGGCTACTGTATACGCCATATATTTCGCGAGTCTAAATTTTCGCGAATCGGGACTTCCCGACAATTTCGTGAGTGGTTGAATTCGCGATCGTGGAGTCGTGTACTGAACGGAGAAAGGTATACGCGTACGTCACATTCATATCGGCATTAGAGTCAATATTTTTGTGTGTTTTTAATTTCGCGAGTGGCAGCTGACTTGCGAAATTCGCAAAAATAAAAACCTCGCGAAATATTCGACGTATACAGAATATCAGTGACAACTATTGAAGTACCGGTATACTGTCTTTTCGTTCTACACTATGATCAAACTTTTCCATTCTAGTCTTATCAAATTGGACAACTGAGGTGATAACATTTTATGATTAAATTTTCTGGATATTGCACCCTTGGCCACTTCAAAAATAACCATCTTGGTGGTCCAGAGCTCAAAATATTTGCAATATTCTCTCTGTCGTTGTTGGGTTGTTTTTTTTTCATTGCATAAAAATGTCATAGAAGGACAAGTTCGCCTTATTACAGTTAATATATACATGTGGATTGGGTGAATGCAACAATATTAGTACTGTAGAACACATCAGTGAAAATTTGAAAAAAAAATCAGACAATCTGTTCAAAAGTTAAGAATTTTTGAACTTTCAGTGCTGCCATCGCTAGATGAGAAGACTACTACAGTGTATGATGTCACATACATAGAAGATTTCCATGAAATTTCCTTTAAAGAACACATTCCCTGGACTTGTTACTGATGTATGTTGAGGGTAATATTATTCCCCCGCCTTCTGAAAGGGGCAAATCAAGTGCTCTTTTACTATGCAAAAAAGTGAAAATATGAAGTTTCTTTGTATCGTTCTACGCATATTTTATCACAAACTGAAGTAAGTCTTCTCGTTCAGCAATAACAGCACTGAAACTTCAAAAATTCATGACTTTTGAATGGATTCATAGACTTGCACATTACTAATTACAAATTTGTATGCTTTCTTTTGCAGAATGGCAAACATCCAGCAAATGGCAGGTGGTGTGTATGACCCAGCAAGAGGTGGTCAAGGCATGAGTGCAGGGATGACTCCGGGTGTGCCTCCCAATATGACTCCTGGTCTTGGTCCCAATATGAGTGCCAATATGGGTGACAACTCTGCCTCAATGCTGCATCATCCTGTTCCATTTGACTGTTCAGATATAGACTCCGATGACATAAGCGTTGATGATCAGTCAGACGGGGCAGATGATATCGAGAAGACTTACACCAACTTGGATGGCAGCAGAAAGGAAATGCTGAATTCGAGCATGATACAGCAGGCCTTTGCTCAGAGTATTGGGCTTGGGCTAGTGCAGCAGGCTGCCAGGCATGCTTCAGACATGAGTGTCGTCCCGGGCAACGCTGCCAACATGCCATTCCACGGTCTTCAACTGCCCCCACCTCCAACGTCGACACAGTCATCCTTAAAAGGCAGAGCAGAGCACGGTAACCAACCATCTGGGTGGACTCATCACGTCCGCGCCACCCCAGCCCCACCGTTCAACGCTGCCAAACCTGGACCTTCGCCCTTGCTACCCCATGGCACCCCGGAGTTGGCCTTCTTCAACATGCTCTTTCCAGAATCGCTCATTGAGCAGTTGATGATAGAGACCAACCGATATGCCGAACACACACATTCAGACAAGGCTAATGCCAACTGGAAGCCACTCACTTTCACTGAAATGAAGGCATATCTCGGGATTCGCATCTACATGAGCATCTTGAGTCTGCCCCACCAGGACATGTATTGGTCAACGGATTGGCTCTTTGGAAGTCTAGCATGTTCGCAAATCATGCCCAAGAACCGCTTTCAGAACATAGCGAGGAATTTGAATGCCAATGACATGACCACCAATCCTCCTGTGACTGCCCCTGATCATGACAAGCTTCATGCCATACGCCCCATCCTTGATACTGTATTACGCACCATCAAAGAGCATTATCACCCCCACCAGAACATGTGCATTGATGAGACCATAATCACATACAAAGGGAAGCTTGGCTGGCGACAGAGGTCGGCTGATGGGACCACTGTAGGTATCAAGGTGTGGATGAGAGCCGACTCGACCAACGGCTATGTCAACGATTTCCAGTTTTATACCGGGAAGTCACAGGAGGGTAAGATGGAGGGTGGACTGGCAACCAGAGTAGCATTAGACCTCTCAAAAGATCTTCATAATACCGATGCCATTTTGAACATGAAGGGCTTTTTCACCAGCCCCTACTTATTCGAAAGAATGTATGACTTGGGGATCAGGTGTCGAGGGACTGTGAAAGCAGAGCGGAAGGACTTCCCCGAAGCCCAGCTGGGGTCCAAGTCTTTCACTCAGCATGGCCAGTCTGCAGTGGTTCAGAAAGGGAACACATGTGCTTATGCATGGAAGGACAAACGAGTTGTGCATGTGCTGTCAACCGCTGACGACGCCACGGTGACCGACAACGTGACACGGAAGCAGCGGGATGGATGGGTCAAGCCGGTGCCTTGTCCGCAGGCAATATCCAACTGCAACAAATATCTCCACGGAGTTTCACATGCCAATCAGCTGCGGCTGGAGTATCCCTCATCACGAACATCCAACAAGTGGTGGCACTACTTGTTCTGGTTCATCTTTGATACGTGCATGGCCAATGCCTACATCATCATGAAAGAGACCTACATTCATCATAACAGTGGCTCTCTCTCTGGTACACGCAAGATGTGCACCCTCGAATTCAAGAAAAATCTTGCCAAACAGCTGGTCTCGGAGCAAATGATGAACGGAAAGAAGAGGAAGAGCCCAGAGAGCAGCTCAGGTGGCCCACTGAAGGTCAAGTTCAAGAAGGTCAAGTCGAAGAAGAGTGACAAGAAAGAGTCCACTCGCCGAAAGAAGAGTTCACCAAAGAAACTGAAAATTGGCATTGAAGCTGCAGCCATGTATGTGTCCAGCGAGGCTATCAAAGCTGACGAGGACAACAGCACAGCAGACGAGGTCACCCCTGTTGTTGAAGTACCGGAAGTGTCACAGTCACCTGGGACGTCTACTGAGTAGAGACGTTCCTGGTTTTGTAATGAAATGTCAACACAAAGTACCAAGCTATGTAATGACTAGGATTTGATGATGCGCAGGTGAAATAGAGATTTCCATGGTGTGCTTACCATATCACATCTCTGAATATCATTGATATTTGCCATTGATGATTATGTATTTGTAGGTAACACAAAACAGCTGAGGTCAGCATCAATCAGACAAGTTTGTGATTATTGTGAGGTGGAATGATTGCAATTACCATGGTTGCAGCCAGAAAACAGCGGTCAGTCATAAGTAGTTACAAATTTGCAACAGTGGCTGCAGTTATTGCAATTTACAATTAGTAGAAGTGATTACAAAATGTGGTCCCTGATCATGCGCTGGAAACTAGTTTGTCAGACCTCCAAATTCAGGCAATCATATTATGATGTCATGAATGTGACATCAAATTTGAGGTACACAAGCAAAGAAGAACATAAGGAATGGTATTTAACCTTGAAAATTCACTGAATATAAGCATGTGCTCTGCTCAAGGATTTTCTTGTTTTGTTTTCACATAATTTTCTTGTATCACACTGAATCAACATAATTTGTCTTGTAGTAGTTTGAAGGCGAACTTGAATTATAATACTTACCTCTTCAGCCTTAATAGCAAGCTCTAGATCTGCGATGCGAAGGCTAAAATGACTTTAATTAGGCAAAAAATGGTGTTCTGCACATGTGTAAGATAGCCATTTCTATTGTCCCATCTGAGCCTGCGTCATCTTAGCGTCCATGTCTCAGATCTGAAGCCTGCTAATTTCTAATCCCTGGAATTCACATGTACAATCTGTTTTCGTATGTTATATTATGTGCCAAATTATGGGTTCATATTAGTGCTTTTTTTTTTTTTTTTTTGTTCCTCTGATCTGGGACTTTTCAATAAGCTCTTCTTTCACCTGTATATGAGTTCAGAGCTTGCAATACTGGTCCTTGCTGAACATTAAAGTGTCTTGTTTGGCTGGTCTATGCGAGGCCAATCATTTTTCTGACCAAAGATTTTGGTCAGATAACACATTTGGTATACTGTACATGAAGTTGAATATTGACTCTGTTGATTCAGATCGCATTGGTCATCTGAGTGGAACTTTGACTTGACCGATAATTCAGCTGACCCAATCATTACATGAGTGGCAAATCAATTTGATGTACAATGTTTAGATTCTGTTGCACAGTGATGGTGTGAAAATCAAGGTTAGCAAATCCTCCACTTTTGCATTTTGGTTTGACTTACTGCAGAAGGAGCACTTGGTTTGCTCATGTTGGTTCAATCTTCGAAAGCACATTTCTAATATGGCTCGCTCATCACATGGCAAGCAAACAATAGCCATCAGTATAAGCAGCCATATTTGGCCGAAGGAAATGACAGAAAAGCACAAGTTGTCGGTCGTATGGTCCCAATTCACCTTCACTGTAGGAGGGATATTGTTTATACACAATGCAACAATCAATGAAGTCTTGGAAATTAAGAGATAATCATGCATTGAGGTAGTAGAACATTGCCAAACAGAATGTGCTATATCATGAACATAAAATATTTAAATACTCTCTTGCTTTAGTGGTGCTAATATGGTAAGATGAGAGCAGCAGTTTGACCTTTCCTCTTTGTACATGCTGTGTTTTTATTTGGCCACACTGTCGGGCACAACATGACTAGCATACTGCAATGCACCACACTGTCGTAAGCAGCATTGTACATTGTAGTGTAACAAAATGGTCTAGAATAATATTTGTGTAAATTGAGATAGGTTATGTTGACAGTATGTAGGAGAAAGTTATCAAATAACAAGTCCACAAGATAAGCTTAGTTTCATTGTTTGAATCCAGCAGGGCAAGCCGTCTCTCAATGAGCTGATCTCTGAGTTTGGCTCTTTCGGTAGCAATATCCAATACTTGTACTGTATATGGTACATCTGCCAGTTTGAGTGAAGTCAAACTTTCAAATTTTTCTCTCTTGAATCGCAATGCTGACCGTAATGTTACCCGTGGAAACACATCCTAACATTGGGTGCCCATGTACAAAAGACATACATTGTAGCGGTGTCAGTGCTTGTGTGGGACTAATTTACATCAAAAGAAAAAGAGTAAAGAACCATGCAAATATTGTAGCTAATGGTGATAATTTCACTGCGCTTTAAATTTTTTACATTAACCAGTTTATATCAACTCAGATTTTTCCCAATAAGCTTAAGTACTTTTAACATCTCTCTGCCACCATTATTTTGGGCATTTATACCATAGTACAATCATGACCATCTTTGTATTTCAAACTGTCCTCCCATATAATTGCAGCAAATGAGCATGATTACTAACATCATAGTGTGTGTGACGTGATATTCTTTCATTTGATGCCACAGAAATGTGATAAGGTGATTCTTCTCTGTGCATTCCCAATGTCTGCTGTCGTAGCCTCTTTTTTTTTTGGGGGGGGGGGGGGGTGGTGGGTGTGGCATTATTGCAAGAATTAGTAAAATAATATGGGATATTTCTTCAAGTTGTTCCCAAGAAAACAGTCTTGTCATTGACCTGTCAAAAGCAGATTACATTTGTCACCTTCACTGAAAAGACACATTTGTATTTTATAGAGCTAGCTGTCGTGAGGTTCCAAGATGTACAGTGTCATTGTAAGGGGGGGGGGGGGGGGGGGGAGGGATACTGTATGAAGGACATGGCACATGTATAAAAGCTAAGTACATAATGGGCATTCAGTTCCTGTAAACTTTAAAATTTTAAAAGCAGAATGCCAAAGAGTACATGCATAATACTTTATGTGTGTTTGTGTTATTCTTTACAAGTTCTGTGCTATGCTTAACAAGAAATAAATATTAAAGTAAAGAAGAATTGTGAAATCCAGTTGCTGTAAAGTATTCTGCATATATAGCTGCAAAGTGTATGTTTGGGCTAAATCTAATAAAGAGTGCTAGTTTTAATGTTTTTGTAATCACCATTTCACTCAAGGTTTCTTCACATAGCAAGATAACAGTGTGTCAAGATGCTAGCTTCTCATTTGTGACAGTGAATTCTGCACTTGATGCTTAACTCTAAAAATGAATGCTTCTTGTTCTGTAACTTCTTGGGTGCAGATGTTCGCATTTCACTAGTATGTATGCCTGGCTTCTACCTAATCTGTAGTATGTACCTATCTACTCAAATGTTATCTTTGGGCATGATTTTGACAACTCATAATAAGAAAACAATAACTACCATGTCAGTGTGTTGTCTAAGAAAAGGGAAACACCTGCTAAAATCATCTATTCCACATCCTCCTAAACTTTGTTACTCTTCAAAAGCATGGGCAATTTGGATGTCGTAAACAGTACACCCACTGCAAACACACTCTGACACTTGATAAACATTTGAATTTGAGTCATGCTAGATCGTTAAATGTGGGCAGCAGCATTGCTGTCTCAAGTTCTGGAGAAAAAAAAAACCCTGCATATTTGCAATCCTTCTCGTGGAATCCATTATATGGCTCCTGGCTTCTTCAAAATCTAGCCAAAACATGATATGCAGAGTTAGAGTAGGAGCTAATATCATGTTGCATGATTTGTATTCACTCCTCTTTCTTTTGGCATATTTGCTTTATTCTTAATTCATGTACAATCTTGGTAATAAATTGGAAATATGTTTAGGCTGATGACACATCACTTGAAAAATAGAATGAAATTCAAGGTTTTTTCTCTCAACAACTGTATACTAGAGGCTAGCACTTGTTTAATGTCGGTACTGAAGTGCATAGCACCCTGAGGGAACGCAAAAATTTGACTATGATGTAGCTTGCATTTTACTCAATTGCCACACAGATGAAAAGTCACATTTCTTTTCTCGGTAGAGGTAGAGAAGAGAAAATATCTTCGTATGTCTGTTCACAAGTAATCAAGGATGTAACTGTCTCACATGTTTACTTACATGTAGGATATTTATCCCTCAATGTAGATCAAAGTGACTCATACTATCTGTTTCCCTGGTATCAAAACAGGTGAAAGTGTGTCCACACATTGTATGTGAGACCACAGTCATATGGAAATAAGGAGTTGATAAACTGACATACATGGGAAAGGTACATTGTATGTAGCACTTGGATTGACCTATCTCAATGATGCCTGTTTTATTTACCAGAGGGAAAACATTGTAGCATAGTTGTGATTTTCTTGACCATTAAGATCTGAATGACCGTGCATGCGTTGATCATGGCACAGCTGCATACGCCACTGCAAATGCTGCCTTTTGATGGTAGATCAGTTTTAATACTCTCTGTTGGGGTACATGAACCAAAACTAACAGCTTTGCGCATAGACATGTATAATATGCATTGCGGCTTTACAGTGTACATTCATATCTCATCTTACACTGTATGTTCACATTCTATTACACATAGTCGTATCACTCTGATTATGTAAATTATGATTCAAATGTCTCTTAAAGTCTGTGTCATACTCATGGTTGAACCCTGATTTTCCGCAAATCCACAACTGCTGTTGGTGTAGCGCTGTATCTTCTCATTTACACATCTGATGCTATCGATTTAGAGCTGCAGATTTTTTTTAATATATACTTGCACTGACACACAGTCAATAATGCATAAGGTGATATGCTAAAAAAAAAGGAAAATAAGCATGTACGTATTCTTTGTTCAGTAGATTCAATCATTAGGCAGTTGTCAAGTTGCACATTTATTGGTTCACTTGTCTGGATTCTATCAACTTTGCAATGGGAAAAACAGAAGTGTTTGTAGATTATGATTCTAATAATTTTTTTTTTCTTGCAATGAACTAGTTGTACAATGTACTTGTGTGGATTATTACAATGTATCATTTTGAGCATATTCATGATAATATACTTTCTACGCCTGTGCTAACAGCTATCTGATGAATGGGTGGCTCTACTAGAAATATCTGCCTCTGACTGAACAGACAATATATCTTCAAGTTTTCATGAAAAATAGAAATAAAGGATGACAGTTTGTCCTTTTTCTCACCAAGTTTCTTCTGCCAAATTCGAAATGCAGTGATACAGTTAACAGTCATCGAACATCCACTACACAAATCTGTTTTGATCCTTGTTTTTGATGGGAGTCATAATTTCAAACACACAACTCTTTTGAATTGTACTCATAGGTATTTTTTTTTCCAATTTTGTATGTAGTAGGGATTTAGGAGACAGCAGCAAGAAAATTCTTCTGTCTGCAGGATACATTCACTGTAAATCACTCTACTTTTTCAGCACTGTTCATGAAATTATCAAGTTTTGATGCACATTTTCGATGTTGGTATCAATCCCATTAAAAAAAAAAATTTGGTGTGTACATATGTTTTTGAGGGTCCACAGTGGAAGATGGCATATTCGCAGCCAATGGCATTCTTACATACTGTATTAAGATGAGAATGATCTTTAATGGAGGTCATCTCATTTTCAGTGATAATTAAAGTAATTTATTTCAAAATCCAAGATAGCATACCCAAACCCCAGTCAAGGACTGACAAACTGACTACAAATGTTGACTTTGCTTTAATAGTAGGATGAAGAAAATGTACCAGCTATTACAAAGACTTCTGTAAGTAATGAGACTAACATGTGGAAATTATATGATTACATAGATCATGTCTGGCTAGTCTGTATCATGCTCACACAATGGAAATCATCACGGCCTTCAGACATGCAACTTACAATTGTAGCAGCTTCCACTTTCTGTTAACGCAAGCCAAATCCAATCTGCCGGGAAGATCTGTACTCACTCATGATGGCACTTTAGTTGCACTTGCAAAAAGTATATAATGGTGTTGTATAAAAACATAAGAAAGTATAGACCTAAGACATTGCCAATAATCTATGTTCAACAAAAAGCTCACACAAATAGGTTTTTTGTTCCAATTTATATGTTAATCATTTATTTCTCTTTTGGTTATTTTTTTCGTGCCTAGAAGCTCTGATCATTATATTGTACTTGCAAGCAGTTTATTGCACTTTACACTGTTCACACCTTACTGATCAAAATTGTATGCGGGGAAGAACAAGGCAAACTCATGTGAGGCCTGTGTATTCCTTACGCGCCTTGCATGATGCGTCATTCTCTCAAGCACACGACAAAATGTCTGTACAGGTAGTATGTTTGTTTCTTCCACATGAGCAGTAAAACAAGCCAGCCTAGCAGACAGAATCTAGGGATATCCCCTACTTATCATACAGGGGTGGAGCAGGTACACTGTGAAACCAATTCCATGGTTCAACATCGTTTACTTGGTTAATGATTTTGACGAGGAGAAACACTGGATTGTCTGTGATACTTGTGTAATACTCTTGGCAATACACCCACCGTCATATATTGACATGACAGCTCAGCTGCCTGTGGCTTTTTTTTTTATATTTAAAGGGCTTGAAATGATAAGATTCCTCTAGAGACCTACTTAATTTCCTTTCCATCAATTAACCAGCTGAAGGAACAATAAATTAGTCGGACATAAGCCCCCTTTAGGACAAATATCCTTGGATAATTATACCCAAGATGACGCATGCACTTGATCCATCTGATGTGTGAATATTTATCGTGTAAGTCCGTACCATGAAAGATGTCATTCGTACAGATTCCCTGTGCCACAACTGAAGGTTGCTACGACGATATTGCTGTACATGTAATTAATCGAGTTAAAGTAACATATCAAGATATTCTAGAGAGGTGAAGATTATTGTACAATACTCTTATTACTGTGTTAACCCTAGCATGCCACTGTACGTGATTTCCCATTCATTGTAAATATCACATAATGCAGATTTTAGATGTTATGATGTAATTGTAGTATGTGGCCAAAGGTGAAAGAGAGAGAGAGAGAGAGAAAGAGGAAGAATGATACGTATTTCAAATCTTTACTCGAGTATCATGTATTTTGTACATTGGCATGTGTATGGGTAGTGGTGGACATGTTTTGTATATGTATTAAATTCTAGCACAACACTAATACATTTTTAATGATACCTAATCAGCCTTAGTTATTATCCTCACGCTTTTTAATCAATTCCCTTTTGTGTACCATTCAGCACAGATGTACTACATGTGATGCAAACTCAATTAAAATAAAATTAGTATCAAAAGTCTACTGAACTGTTTTTGATGTTTACTTTTGTTACAGCTTGGTCTTAAATCACTGATTCTGTAAAAGCTGCATACATGTTACAAAGTAGGTACTCGTTAACAGCACAGTGGACTCCCGTTATAACAAAGTCCTTGGGACCGGCAGCTTTCTTTCTTTATATCAAAATTTTGTTATAACCAAACAAATAAACAATAAAAATACATAGAGCTGACAATGTTGCCGTCTGAATTTTTACTTCGTTGTAAAGCGGAATTTTGTTATAACCGCGTTCGTTATAACGGGAGTGCACTCTACCTCTTTTCCCACCTCTTAAAATGTTAAGTGCCAAATATTGCCATTTAGTAACTTCACTTGCTATTTCAGCAAAGGGCATACACCTTCAGACTGCTTCAGTAGTAATAAGTCATATGACTGCTGCATACTTTTGTCATCGTTTCTGACTTACTGGTAGACAGAAATGTTTTCCAAAATGGGACAGTTAATCCATAAGTGATTTGTATAAGGAACAACCTGTGGTTTAGGACTAACATACTTAGAGCTACATAATGTTAAAAGGAGGAAAAGCAAAGAAAGGAACACTCTGATATTACATTCAATCATCAAAAATTGTATAAATACATGGGATATTTTCAGGTAAGTCTAGTATTACGCCAACAACAACATCAAGCAATGCATTCAGACCAGGATAATGATGGTTCTTTAATACTCTGTCTCCATATCACTTTCATCATCACCACCAACATCATTAGAATAATTAAATATTAGACTTGTCCTTGACAGCCTTTCTACAGGCTGCCCATGTTGTACATGTATTCTGCAACTGGCTGAGATGCAGAATTTCTGGAGGCAAACATTCTACATTGTATAATAATGTATTTGAAGATATTCTAATGTAAGATATTCTTTTGGCAGTATTCAAATGTAAGATACTATTTTGTTTAAACATTCTAATGGTATATTCTATCGGCACTCTAACATGAATCTTCAGAAGAAAAAAAAAATGCTGCACTAATGAGTTTTACCACATGTATCCCAATGTTGGTAGTTCTTTGCACAAAAGTTTGGTCATGTTTGGTCAAGTTATGCCTATGTTAATGCTATCAACCTAATACTTTGGCTTTACATACCTTTTCCCTTTTTCTTTTGTTTTGGAAATCTCCAGTCAATACTTGCTGTGGCAGTGACTAAAAGGTTTCAACATGGTTTCAAAAGGATAACATTTCAAGGTACAAATTGATATCCTGCCATTAGGTCCCTTTTGTTTTCCTTTGTATTAAAGTTGTTTTTCCCAGAGTTTGATTTTTTTTTTTAAAGATCAAAACGTTCTTTATAAAAAAATAGACTGAAGACAGTTACATTTTTGAACATCAATAATGATGAGACTTTAGTAAAACTCAAGCACTCTATTCCAATGTTCATGGATAGTAACTTCATGTGACCCCTGCCTGATCTGTTACTTGTAGGTTCCTTGCGTGAAAATAACTTCATATACATGTACTAGATATTGACTGTCATAAATAGAATTTAAACAAAAAGATACAGAACAAAGCAAGTGTCATTAAATTTGAACAATAATAGAAAAGTTTTGGAAATTCAAAGTTTTGCAGACTTTTACAGAACACTGATGTTGGTTACAGCCACATAATGATACTACAAGTGCATACTACATTAGTGATGATGTCTCGGCTTCAGAAAAAAAAAAAATAAAATAATTTTTTTCTGGTCAGGAATTATCAACCACACGTCCTCCCACTGAAAAGCCATTACTGTGGATTTATTTCATTATTTCATCTCTAGAAACTTGATGTAATGGATATGTACTACATTATTTTTCATTACATTTTAAAAGAACACTACTCAGTGCAATTTTGTGTGCAGGTATAATCACTAGCAGGAAACAATATTTACTGTAGGTAAAATGTGATTATGACCAATAATCAGGGTGTACAAAAACATGTTAAACTGTAAAATTCCATAACTTTCTTGTTCAAAGTGCCATTTAATGAAACTTCAACAATTTTCTTCACGTGATTTTATTCTCTTCAAGCGTGACATTCTGTAGATTTAAATCTGATTTCAGATTTTTTTTTCTCGAGTCTGTACACATTTTGCTATTTCTATGTATCTAACTCACCTGAAAATTTTCATTCCTGATTTTTTCAAAAAACCTCAATATCATCCCTGTCTATTAAAATAAATATGAACACTAGAATGTCTTCAAATTTAATGTTCATGTTGGCAATTGTTTACTCCTAATGTGACAGCCATGGAAGAAATATTTCTTAAAACAGGGCTTGACACTAATGGTGGCCCGGTGGCCCGGGGCCACCAAAAATGAAAGTCGGGCCACCAAATTTCAAAAAAGAGCAAATTTGGTGGCCCGCCTCGGGCTACCAAAATTTTGTGAAAAGTACGTCAATAAATTCGTAATTTTTTGCGCCGAAAATTAGCAGTTAAATCTGTTTAAAGAATGGATGAAAAGGACTAAATGAGTGCCTGAGAGTGAGTGTTGTGAGTTTGTTGAGGTTTATTTATGAGTATAGACATGTCCAACTTCCAATGCTTTACAATGATAAAACTGAAATATTTGACTCATTGGAAAAACAGGATTTTTAAGGTTTTTTTATTGTTTTTTTCGGGCCACCAAATTTTTCTCTCGGGCCATCAAAACTTTGAAAGTGAGGATTTTGGTGGCCCCATCGGGCCACCAAACAAAAAGGCAAGTGTGGAGCCCTGCTTAAAACCCCTTACAAAATCACCGTCCTCCTGGAAATACTCACCTGATGATGAAGTCGATGTCGTTGTTGGCAATGGTGACGACGACGTCCGGTAGGTTCATGGGCGTGTCCAGGTGGCTTTCAACAGTGGCTCTACACAGTAGGTTGAGAGGATCACTTGATTCAGAGACAAACCTTTCTTCATTACATGCATTCATCCTCACTGGATGGGAAGTTAGGTTTTAGACTTTTCCCATGGCAGAAAAAGATATCACTTGTAAATGTTTTAAGGAAGATTTTGGGGCAGATAAAAGTGATTTTGACGTCAGAAAGCAAATAAAGATCATGCTTCTCCAGTCATCTTCAATACATAGTTAATGGTCCCTTTGTTTCTTTTTGCTATCATTGAATATTTTGCACTCGATTCTGGGCATTTTCTTGTCCTAATCCTTTAAAAGGACGGTACAGTTTGGGTTGAGATTGGGCTTCAGGTTTCTAACTTTTTTATATAATTTTTGAGATAATGGCAAACCTCTATGAAATATAAAAGAGCATATAATTCCAAGAGGAATTCAAAGTTTGTTTGATGAAAATTGGTTGATTTGAAATGGCTGAGATATCCAAAACAAAGCAATCTTAATAATGGGTGGGATCCACCCTTAAATAGGATCACTTCATTTAGTTTTGTTTGTGGATATCTCAGCCATTTCAAAACTAATTTTCATCAAAAAAACTTTGAATTTCTCTTAGAACTGTATGTTTTTTAACATTTCACAAGCTGATTTCTAAGTACAATATCTCACAAAAAGTTTAAAGCTGAATCCTCACCTCAACCAACTGTTACCATCCCTTTAACCACAAAACCATGTTTACAGGCAGGGAGCAGAGCTTAGCCTGACATTTAATCCACCTCTATCAACATACTCTACACTCTTTGGATACACCCTTACCACACATGCCATAGGTGCTGACTGTACATAGATGCTGGCACATTTCTAGGAGCAGGCTGGATATAACAGGGCCATTGAGTCTGTGATACATTGATGATTGAAATGTGTTTTTTGTTTTCAGCAAACTTAGGAGATTGTTTTTTTTTTTTTAATGTGCAATCAGCATCCAAACAGACCATGATTCTAACCCCAATTGTGAAAACTGCTCACAAGCATGATTACAGTCGACCCTCGTTACAACAACGCCCTCAGGACCAGCAGTTTTTTTTTTCCCTTATATCGAATTTTCTTTATACATGTAGCTGAACAGAAAAAGTATAGAAGGATATATAGTAGATAACTCGGGGCCAGAATTTCACTTCGTTGTAACCGGAATTTCATATAACTGTGTTTGCTATAACAGGAGTGCACTGCACAAATGGGATCTTTCTACTGCCTGATATATTTCCCTGACATACTATCATGTGTGTTAACACAACAGAAGAACCTCATAACTAAAAATTGCTGCTTCTGTATTGAAAAGAAGGAACATAAACTTAAAAGGCATAGAAATAAATCAAATAATGCTAAAGTCTTTTAGGCCTTTATCTTGATTTTTAGGAGCTGCAAACTACTCGCGCTCGACAATAAATTATGAACAAAACTAGACTCTTATTCTACAGTGATTAAGAGATATGGTTTCAATACAATTTTCACTGTACAAAGTCATGTAATTTTATGACATATCCCAACAGTCTTTACTTTCTTTCTCAATCATGTATTGACTTGAATGGAAATCAGATTTATTTCTCATCAGCATTTAACAAAAAATACAACACATATCAATGGGTAAAACAATTTTGAAAATCTCCCACAAACTTGAAGAACACATTTATCTTGCAGACACAAGTACACTAGGGTAGTGGAAGGAAAAATAACAATTATATGAAGACTTTCTCACCTCATAGCATTCTTCATGAGTTCAGGCAGCATGTAGTCCAGGGGCTGGACGATGTAGGGGAATGTGGCTCCGACATGTCCATTAATCTTCACACTCGGTGCGTGGCCATACCTCAGTTCACACTGCTCCCTGGATATGAATATTCATGAGGCCATAGCATGCATGCAAAACCCTATGCTCTACCACTACAGTCAGTCCGCAGCGTGAGCGAAAACGCACATATTTATTCAAGTCGTATGCACGGCTGAGCGGTGCTTGCATGCGTAATGAGCAGATACATAGTCATGAATAAATCCGTGTAGAACGAGTATTTCTTGTCAGTTTTCGACACTTTTAATATCGACTGAAAGAGAAAACATTAGCAAATATGCTCATGATCAAAATAAAACGGAAAAGAAGAATATAGAATGTCAAAATCTCTCTTGAATTCGGTATTGTATTCAAAAATATTCCTTCACGTTTGATGCCAAAAAACTAACCTGAAATCTTTCATGCCCCTCTAAAATATGGTGAAGACTATGTCCGCTAAAGTATATAGTATCACAATAAGGGCAAGTTTTCTCATTCTCATTTCAATACCGGTCAGGAACTAGCAAAATTCAGAGACATGTCTAGCGTCGAGTTTAAAAAGATTATCCTCGCGTTCGCACCGGAATTCTGGGTCTGTGATTGGTCGAAATCTGTCGCAAGACGCGGCGTGTCGCATTGAGCAGTATTCATTGGCTGCTGACTCAATGCTGTGAGTTCAAAAACTATGTATCAGATAGAAGTGTCATTGATATGAGTAATAGCTGAATAGTGTACAATTGAGTTGGAGGTATTTTGAAAATGAAAGCCTATATTAGTTTCATGAAATCCATGATTTTTTTTTTTATGTCAGGTTCCAGATTGTGATCGAATGTTCACTCTCTATACAAAACTTGAACTTTACACAGAAACCAATGATGTGTATGTGAGTGTGCACTTACAATGACCCTGAACAATGGACCTGGCTACCACCTGTCCCGAGCTCTGCTGCAAGGCACATGAATGCTTTATCAATTATTCATGTGGATTGCCCTGAGCACTGCTAGTCTGAATTCTTGACACAGGGTGAAATACATGCACATGAAAGAAGTAAGCACATGTTTCCATGTGCTTGCACACACATTTCAGAATGAACAAAGACTAGCTGCGATAGTGGAATTCCTCATGAAGCATTCCAATCCTGGTCATTGTCCACGACCATTGTCTGGGTATCAACAACACACTCCACGCGTGTTCATTCACTATATACCCCACTTCTGGTAAGAAAACATAATTTGCCTTGTTTTCAACAGGAAAATTCACAACCTTAAAAATGGTGCCCCTCTTCGTTTTTTAATTGATCATATTCGCGCAAGTTTCACGATTGTGAAATCGAAGAAATTATGGAGATCTATTTTCAATACCAGTCAGGAACTAGCAAAACATCAAACTATGATCTAAAAGCTTCTTGAACACTGGCAAAATGATCGTTTATTTTTGATGCTAAAATGGACTACTATATTGAGATCAAAAATAGGGAAGTTAGGTATCAAATTAATGAGCATAATCAGCTCTATAACCTACCCAACCATCCTGGGTCAAACAATGCATTGCGAAAGCTATGTAAGCTGTTATTGCGACCTCTGCAAAAACTCTCGCAAAGTATCGCGAATCTTGTCAGTCTCAAGGGCACAAACTGCGCAAACGTGATTCTGAATAAAATTGTCGTTCGTGCCTCATTATCGCACGCGCTGCGGACTGACTGACTATATAACATGCAAACTATACTGCCCGACATCACCAACCCTGCCCATTCAAGATAAAGTGCCCCTCTGCTCATGTCGAAATATGATAGCCCTTGCCCATATCAAAATATAATAGGCTCAGGAATATGTCATCACTTGATACAGCTTCCAGTTCATTTTGCCATGGACTCCAACACAGCATCAGCATGACTGTACAGTCAATATGGAAATTATGGAGATCCCCAATTACCATCTGAATTCTTAATACTGTGATTTTGATGATAGCAACTGTAATAATCTTAATCACCAATTTCATCATTTTTCACACTTTCTTGTAGTTGCATAATTAAGGAATGCAATGGCAAAATATTTACAGCTAATCATATGACTTTAATAATACATGTCCAGTGGATCTTCTTTGCTACATGTACGTGTTTGTCACAAATTACTTCATTGCAACTGATTTTAATAACATATTGCCCTACATCGACGTAAATAAGCACTGAATTGAACATTTTGATGGAAGAATTTCATGAATTTGAATAATTACGCAGTACCCGCTGCATACTACTTTAAAAGTGGATATTTTCACGCGACTAATTTTTCGCGCTTGACCCGGCAAGAAAAGTTTCACATGTTTTAAATTCCGCGGAATCAAGACATCATGCACAAGAACATATGGCAAGCAAAAATATTCGCGTGCTTCTATTTTCGCGCTAGTTTCTGGTTTCTGGCGCAAAATGCGCGAAAATTTCAACACCGCGAAAATTTCCACTTTTACAGTATAAGGATTAGAACCGACACTTGCTGTCAGGCGGAAGCTCGGTGGTCTAGCGGAGATGATGCCTGTCCGGAGATCAGGAGGTCGTAGGTTCGAATCCTGCTCGAGTATGTACGCTCATGATTTCTTTTATCATGGCTACTACCAAAACACTGATCAATTCAGTGCTTATTTGTAAATCAGTTGCAATGAAAACATCTCAACGGAAGAACCTCATGAATTTGAATAATTACTTCATTGTTTCTGGTCAAAGGTGCAGTCACTAGTTTCGCTATACTGCCCGACAGTCAGTTCGCAGTTTTAGGGGTGTTTAGACCGTACATTTTGTATATTTGCGCATTGTGAAATTACATACTCTACGTAATTTCTCTGACCTGTAGCACAACAACTTCATTTCAATGCTTTAATTTAGCATGAGACATCTTAAATCAAATGGGATGCAGTATATAAAACAAATATCGCTTGCTTCATTTCAGGTCACAGTCAAAACTATTTGCCCTCAGTGATTTTTCAACAGTGTTATGCCCCTTGACTCCATCTTGGGGCATAGCACTGTTGAGAGAGCATCTCTGGGCAAATAGTTTTAACCATGCCCTTTGAAGCAGATAATATAATTTGTAAAATATGCATTGCACACTTACCTTACAAACCCCGCCCACTTTTCAATTACATTCTTCAGTGTCATTTTGGTGGCAATGATCCCTATGGAGTCATTCTATGACACAAAAACACACACACACAAAGAAAAAATACAATGCAGGAAAACCATTGACTGACATTCTCATTTCATGCTGACTACAAATTGATTCATTTGTTTAAAAAAAACAAAAAAACAAAATGCAAGCACAATATACAAAACAAAGTACATTTCACAAGGGTTGAACTGTATAAAGACTAGCCTTATTTACATACATGTACCATTCCAACATCTAATGTCATATAGAGTTCTAATAGATAAGTACATTGAAAGTGTTGGATAGAGCGTAAGCTTATTCAACTCAAGTGCAAGAAACTACATGTAAATTCCTTTGGTACAGTGCACTCCCATAATAACGAACACTGTTGTAACGAAATTCCGTTCAAAAAAAAAAAAAAATTCCAGGTCGCAAAATTATCGGCTCTCCGTTTTTTACTGTTTATTTGTTCAGCTACAATGAAATTTTGATATAACGAAAGAAAACTGCTGGTCCTGAGGACTTCGTTATAACTGGAGTCCACTGTGTGATGTTAAATATTTCCTTTCCTCTTTAAAGTACATCTACATATTACCTATGATGTCTTTGATCTTGACTGAGCATAATACCTAGTAAAAATCATTCAAACTTGACACAAATTGTCACCTCACATTGAAACAGTGTGTCCATGCCCAATACAATAACTTGTGGGTAATTCCATGAAGTTGGGGCAGTGTCCATGTAGCATCGTGATATTTGAAAAATACATTTCAGCATAACTCAATATTAATGATGCTATACATTTATTGTTTGTAGGCTTTACATTTGCATTGAGGCCACACATTTTCCTGGAAATTTTGTGCCATTCAGACTCAATTATGATGAAGTTATTAAACAATATGTAACGGTGTCCTGTAGCATCGGGACGTGTCCATGTAGCATCGTGATATTTTAAAATTTGGTCCTAAGAGACAAATTATGGCAATTAGCTTGACCAAAATTTGATGCAATATGCATATTTACTAGATTAGTCAGATAGCAAAATATCTCAAATTTCCTGTACACAGTTTTAATTTTAAAAGAAAATTACAAAATGTATCACGATGCTACGCGGTGTCCTTTTTTGTTACATTTGGTGGACACCGCGTAGCATAGTGACAAATTGTGTAATTTTCTTGTAAAAGTAAAACTGTGGATATGAAAGTTAAGATATTTAGCTATCTGACTAATCTGGTAATTATGCATATTATATCAAATTTTGGTCAAGCTAATTGCATTAATTTGTCTTTTAGGACCAGAGTTGAACTATCACGATGCTACATGGACACGTCACGATGCTACAGGACACCGCTACATTTTTTTAAGATAACTTCATCAAAATTGAGTCTGAATGGCACAAAATTTCCAGGAAAATGTATGGTCTCAATACAAATGTAAAGCCTATAAACAATAAATGTATAGCATAATTAGTATTGAGTTATGCTAAAATGTAACACTTTGTGCCCCAACTTCATGGAATTACCCATGTACATTGTGTATGATAGCTTCTATTCATGAGGCTGGATCAGTTAGGAGAAGGGGATTACTACCTTGTCTTGGTGCAAAGCGAGATGATGTTCCGCCAGCATCCTGATTCCGAGCCGTGACGTAAGGATGCGATCCAAGAAGCGATGAATCAGCTCTTCATCCTGAACAATACATGTATACCATTACATATTTCTCACTGGGGTGTGAAAAGTCTATGAATAGATGATGCAACTTTCGCTGATGTGTTCTTCTGATATTGCTGCATTCACTCAACACAAATATCAAAGTGAACTTATACTTTAAGAGGTCATCTGTAGAAATGCTTAAAAATATAAAAGAGAGTGTATTTCTTCATATATTGGGAGGGAGGTTGATGACAGATGATAATCACAGGCCATTTTGTGTACATTTCATTGTTTGTGTTTTTTCTAGTGTTTTGTAGCAGAGATATATTGTAGCAGAGATATATTAAACAATAAACAGCATCATGTCAAAAACGTAGTATGGTGTGACTGTATTTTAGTCAAGTTTATTCTGGTGACATCTGTCTGAAATGAAGTACACCATCATCTGAAAATCTGCACTTCTCGAAGTCTAGGTCAGATCTTGTAGGCTGAAATCTAGAACTCTTTGGCAGAGTGAGAGTATGACAGTTTCATTCACTTTTCATTCAGGTCATGATAGTCTCAGTTCACGGACACCCATAAGCAACAGTGGCGGATCCAGAGGGGGGCGCAACCGGTGCAACCCCCCTTTATTTTTCGTTAAAAACAAAAGAAATAAAAAGAGAAAAATGAAATGAAACCCGGAAGTGGCACCAGAAATATTAGTTGCGCCCCTGGATCCGCCCCAGAGCAATCACACACGAAACATCAAGAATTGAGAAAGCCTACCGTGATGTGCTTTCTACACTCTCTGAATCCTTCGGCCAGGTGAGTGACAACGTCCTTGTGATCATCCAGTAGTGTCTTCACCATCTTGCAGTACTGTCTCTCTGTCTCCATGTCACGAATCTATGCATGCGAGGGGACGAACAAACAGTCCAAAGTATCGTCAAAGTCATGGTGATGATTCTCTTTAAAAAAAAATGACCTTCTAGACAAATTGGCTTCATCTTTACCTGTCTGTCTAACTTTCTACATTTTACCCCTCTCTCTCTCTCCTCATCTATCAATTCTCCATAAAAACTCATGTGTAAGTCGCACCTTTTTTGTCCTATAGACCGATTCGGGTTCGTTGAGGGCAGCAGACAATTTGTGGCACTGGGCGCAGCCATGAGCTCATTTTGCGGTGTCTTAGCTGACCCCCCCTCCTCTCCCCTACTCCCTGGGCAACATGTTTATCGCGCACTTGTAACAAAGGTTCGCGCACTAATCAAGCGTTTGTGCACTCAGTACGACACGCTCATTGGCTAAAACAACCATGCATCAGTTTTTCATTCCGTGCACTGAAGGGGGTGGGGGAGAGGGGAGGGGGTCGGCTAAGACACCGGGTAATGCCCTGCCCATGCCAAAAATACACATAGCGCGTCACAGAATCGGTCTATAAAATTTTGAAGGTTGGGGGTGCGCCTTATACATGAGAGTTGATGGTATTCAACTACAAAAGATTCATAATCAACCTTCATATTAATCACTAACAGCCCCTACTTCAACTTGATATCATCTTTTGCAATTATTTGCATCAAATCTGAGCCGATTATTATCGTCAAATATTGTGCCTTCGCACAGATTCCCAGGACCACAGGCAAGCTAATTCATTGAGATTAATGTTCTCAACTGGTTGTTCAATCTAGCACAGTGTAGTTGCAAGCCAGCAGGGCCACACATTAATACATGTATACTTCACAATCATGCTGTCCTCTTCTCCCATCTCAGACTGGTGCTCTAGACTGTTTCAATTCCAGTTTAGCTGTACATGCAATTCATTTCACATACAAATGTAGTTACCGGTATATGTATTTAAATGTCAATGAGGTGGCCTGGGGATGAGGCAAGACCTACATGGGGCAAGCTCTGTCATGTTCATGGTTGATCACTTTTATTATGTACAATCAAACAAATACATTGTAGTACAGGTACATCATCTTTATAGTCATATTCCCTGCATTTTTAGCACATGTATCATGATTTAAGTCTTAAAGCATTTTCGGTAAAGTCGATGAACAGAATAAAAGACAAATTATTGTGCATCACATAATTCCACTTTCTGTGAATCCCCTTTACCTTCCTTTGGTACAAGGGGTCATGTACCAAACATAAGATATTGGTAGACATTTCTTTGACTGTCAATCTTTTACGGTAATAATCATATACATGCATCCACACCATGTACGTGTATGGAGAGCAACAGATAATGCAATGAAGGCAGCAACGAGCAAAGTTAAAAATTAGTGTGTCAAGTCTTAAAAGTAATCCTCTATTAAAATTAAATGAAACAATCGGGAGGCAAAGTGGATGGAGGGATACCTCACGCACAAAACACACAGAAAATATGTTTAAATATAATTCAAACATTTAAGATTTCTCAGTGCTATAGAACAGCACACTCTTGACCTGACATTTGATGCATTACTTCAGACACCTAACACTATTTTGACAGGTGCCATGTTTTATATTACAGTAGAAACAGAAGGCCTAGCGAGCAAAGCCTGTAGACTACAACTACTGTACTACTACATACCTGAGTGTACACGTGATGTCTACACTGAATTTTATGTGATGTGTTTATCATTACATTACATTACATGTGGCACATTCTAGATAGTGTAGAGTATGTGTGTAAAAATCCTTGTTCTGGCAAGTATGCACATATGACTCTATCTATCTGGAGTGATATGATGAACAGATCAATTTCATGGTGCAGTCATATCTCATGAACATAATTCTAGAATGAAGGCTTCCCTCTGGAGACAATCCCATTTAGCTTCCTCGACCAAGAAACATCTATTGTACGCAATGTGTATTCCACAGAATTTCAGATGTGAAGAGGTTTTCAGGACTTTACGACATAGGTGAAAAGATAGGTGAGAAAATAGGTGTCAGCTCTGTTGTACGGTTGTTACACACATCTTGGAATTTCATGATGTATTTCAAATAAAATCCATGATGCATATGTTGGTTAGCTCATTTCTCCCAGCACTTGCAGCATAATTTCTTGCAAGACAAATTTGATGTCATAATACATACTTTGTGACTCAGTCATATCAGTTACATGACAATTAAAGGTATTATGAGGCCATCAATAATCCACATCAACAATATCTACATAACTGGATATTGAAAAAACACAATACTTGTATGCACACACCTCACTATATCTCATATATCTGGTATGCATGTTTTTGATTGAACGCAAGACTCACAGAATTACCAGACCTATCAACATTACAACACCTAAATATCTCCTTGCTGTTAAAAAAAACAAACAAACAAAAACAAAACAAATACAAAGAATATTATGTGATAGAACTTCAGAAGGTTGGAACATCTATGGAAAAATGGTTTTACTGTCTTTGACCTTAAAATGCCATGGATCTATCAGAATTATTTCCCTGCAGGTGTCTGTAGATTCCACAGATGTGCAGAGAATGGAAATTTATGCTTCTAACATACAGGTACCACAGTACCAGAATTAAAAAACAGGGACAACTGTAATATAAACTACATGATATGTTCTACTTGTTTTGCTATTTAGATCACATGGGACATTAATTCATAAATTGTATATATGGTCTTGTTTCAGATCAATGGTGTAACTGATGGACAAAATGGCTAAAATTTAGAATTGCTTTTCATGCTTTGAAATGTTGCTGAACATTTCACTTAGGGTTGGTATTTAATGGGAAAAAATGTTTCAGAGCTCCCATGTCAATGAAAAGGAAATTACGGGAAGGCAAACTGAAGCATGGGGCTAATTTTTATGAAAAATTCATTTTTCCATTTTTTGACATAGAAGCATAAAAATATTCAACTTCTCTTTCCATCATTATCAATATTTCATGCTTCCAATATACACTCCAAATTTTAGTCAACATTTTTTGATAAGGAGATGTAATTTTTTCATATTTGAGGAGGAAAACTCAAAATACAGTGTATGTCATTTTTTACAAAATGACCGTTTCTTTTTTGAATTTCTTTATTAAAAATGAGAGAAAATGAATCACTAATGGTGTATACAAAACATGCTTAGGAAGTAACACAATGATATAGGTATCACCAGATTTCGGTCATTTAAACTTGTGGTGATATTTTTCTGACTCGGGTGTTTCGGACGTGACTGTTAACAAAAGGCTATTGTTTCGGACGTGACACAGTAGTTAACATACAATTTAACTCATTTTAAGGTGAATAACAAAATTAATTTCATTAGAATTCAAATCTTAATGGTGGCCAAGCCACAGTTTATGCATAATTACTCTGTTAAAATGCATTCAACATATTAATAGTATACATGCAGGACATTCGTTTCGGACGTGACACACAATGTTTACACAAATTTGTGTCTCTAATGTTTGATACAAAGCCTTTCACGAAGCCTTAACTATTGTCCTGGCAAAGCAACGCACTGTATCCCTTAAGCTTGCCTGCCACATTAAAGTGGTGAGGAAAAGCAAATTTATTACCAAATGTCCTATTAACTTGTTGGAAAAAGTTGTAATACAACAAGTTGTAGCCAATTCATGCAAAGTATTTAGTTATCAAGAAGCCTGCCATTACACAAGTCGGGTACAGGCAATATTGAGATACAGAAGGATTTAGTGATTCATGTCACCTACACACATTTGAAAAAAGTCAGTTTTACAAGTCAGGAATAATGATTGAAGACCACTATAAAGCTTTATAGATCAGTAAAATCCATAATGTTGTTTCGGACGTGACTCTTAAAAGTTTACATGACACAGAGTGAAATAAAGAGCTTGTAGATCCATGTGCATTCTACAAATTGTATGCTGCCAAAAACTCAATCAACCCAGATTGTTTAGTACAAGTTTTCAAGAGTCATGAAGAATACAGGATGTTCAGGTGGTTTTATGTCCTAGTGAGTGACCTGTGCTTTGTACATAACCAAGTCATGGCATCACTAGGATTTATAATCTCTTATTTATGATTTCTTACACAAATATTCAAGAATCAGTGCATAAATGATATGCATTTGATAAATTGCAACAACATTCTCCTGGTGAATTCAAACATACCCTTCGATTGAAGTAGAGCTCACTTGTCTGCTGAAATTGGTTACTAGCCAGATAGATTACTACAGTAGTTACAATGTACCTTTAGAACATCTGTCCAGTTAACTCCTGCACATGCATGCAAACATGCTCAATTAACCTATGTGCATTTTTATATGCATATTCAAAGTGAGGAATGCTGTTATTTGTATTTTTGATACCTGTGACAAAGATCGAATCATGGCCTCGAAATTTTGTAGAACTGTACTGGAATCAATTGGTCCTGCACTGTACCATCAGTAACAAGTAAAAAAAAAAAAAAAATGTTATTTGTAATAAAATGCTAAATATCCTGACTACCATGGTATTTGTGACTGTAGGAACACAAGTTAGATAATGTTATGCATACAATTGTATATGCCATCAAGATTAAATATATTTAAAGGGTACTTTAGCAGGCAAGATCATATTTACATCCCCTTATACCACTTTTAGTTGCCAGTTTGTTTGTTTGTTTTTTGTATGTGTCTATGTAATCATTAAATTCAAGTTTCGTTTTACATTTTCATTTACTTAAATTTATCCATTTACAAGTGCATTGCTTGTTCAAATATATCGCACTACCCTGTCTGTCTATGATGCAATGCCCTTTACTGTATGTGTTGGGACATCATACATGTATCTAGCTCACTCGGGGATGTACAAGTACAGTTCTTACAATGTGTATCAAACATTCATTTTTATCAGCTATTCTAACGCTAAATCAGCTTCTGGTTGGGAGTGGATGGTATATGATGTGATTTCAAGTTTACATCTCTTTAATTCAATTTGGAGTTTGATTGTTCTCCATATATTATATGTCCATATGCACAACCTGTAAAACTTGGCTTGTCATATTTTGGTAGAGCAGATTGAGATGCACAAAAGAATGACCCTTAAAGAATTGAGAAGGGGAGTTGTAAAAGTATCATACTGCTCATAATAGCCCTCTCCCAGTTATTAGTACTCACACTCTAGTTTCATACATCTTTAATAATATCCCAGTTCAACAGCGTAGTGCACTAAGGTGGAACTTCATGGGGGGGGGGGGATAGTTGACTAAGGGTAACTTCTCTGGATAGCTACATTTCCAGATCAAGTGATTATTCCTAACAAAAATGTTTATTAATGGGGTGCAGTTTATCTGAAATCAGGATTGACCCTACTCATACACTGTACAAGTAGGGAGAGAAATCTGACATTTTGATTTTCACAGTATTCTCAGTACTACAGTTTGTGTGTTTACAGAAGTTGATGGAACGAAATATCAATGAATTATTAATGAAACTGATTCAATATTCACAACACTTTAGCATGACACTAATTTAATAACATACATGTACTGCTGCAGCACGCTTATGAGTCGCTGTGCAATGTATTGTACAGAAATATAACATGTGAATGTCCAATGAGAACATTATGCAATATCCATGTCCATACATGAATCAAATATTCTTGACAAATAAAGGTGAAAAAGAAAGAAAAATAAGTAATGGTAAGTTCATTTTTTTCCAAATAGTTTGCCTTGCATTGGTATTTCAGTGAAACTGACTTAAAACACAAATGGATGTGAGCAAAATTGTATAGAATTCAAGTAAAAAGTAATGTTAACACTAATGTGTCACGTCCGAAACAGTGTTTACTATAATGCAAACATCTGTTGCTTTTCAAACTACCAAGAATTTTAAATAAACTGCAGAGAGACTATGTAAGAGATATCAAATATGAGTTACATACTGCAGATATTACACATATTTTGAAACCCTACTCCCCATTTTCCCTCTGTGGATGAGGAAATGAAAGACACTCAGTTATCCCAATCCTAGGTTAAAATTAGGCATACTTGTGTCTCTGGGCAAGTAGGTGCCATTAAATAATGTTAGTTGTAGTTCATTCTACATCTTGTACCCTGTAAATGATAATGATACAAGAAGAATGAGTGGACAAATGTCTATTGCTGTGTCTGGTCCATTTGTCTAAATAGGTTGTTAACACGTCACGTCCGAAACACCCTTTGTTTACATTTATTATTCCAAAATGTACAAATGAACCTGAGCTGACATAATTCATGCATACATTTAACCAGTGTGTTGTTATGAAAGTCAGACAAGCAACTATTTACCTGGTAAGCCTGTTAGTGGAGAACCTGACTTGAAAGTTATCATGTGTATGTTTCGGATGTGACATGGTGTTTCAGACGTGACATGTGTTAACGGAAAACGTAAAATTCCCAGAAAATTTGTATTAAAAAACAAATACTTTTCTAATATTCACAGACTCTTATGAGAGTAGCAGTGGTGATTTAGAAATGGTGAAAACTGTTTAGTCATATTTTTTTGTATTGATTATCTTAATTTGAAATTTGTTTCGGACGTGACAAAAAGTTAACGGAAAATTGTTAACAAAAATGTATTTTTGAATGTTTTCTATTCAAGCATGGGTGATACCTTCATACTGCTACATGTTAATCTACACATCATTGGCCATGCCTTAGATAATGATTTGATGCTCTTTTTTTAAATTTACTTATTCCAAGCACTAATTCTACTTGACCCTAATTTGTTAACGGAAAATGTCACGTCCGAAACACCCCTTTAAAGGTAGTGTCACATACACATATGAGATGTTGTAGTGTTCCAATGGTGATAGGTATTTAGTATGACTCCTCTTCTTCTACAACAGCAATAATAAGATTTTAATTTTGGAAAGCTTCATAACATAATATTGATTATCCTAAAACCTTGTAAAATTTGTCCCTGAAGAATGGCACTTTTGGACCACGTATGCCTCCCTGGCAAGGAGATGAATTGACCACATAAGTTTGTTATGCTACGGGAGGTAGCACTTTTAGTGCCCTTTCAAACCACCAAAGGAAAAGGGAACACGACTTTGTACTTATTTTTTAGAGTTCATAAAGTAGTCATTTTCAAAGTTACACCATTGATCTGAAACAAGACCATATACCTTCTTAAAATGCTTCCTTACCCTTGACTGCTTGATGAAACAAAAGATGACACTGCAAAAGGCAACACTGGATCAACATTTATACCAAAGCAGTATTAAAATACAATATCTCAGGGAATAATTTTCCTGGTATCGCATCGCAATTTGCTATACACTTTTACACCACTGCTACACAAACTATCTTTTATGTAGCAGTTTTCTTCCATAGAAGTGTACAGGATACCATGTGAGATAATGTTCATCAGCTGAAATTGCTAATCAAATTTGAGTAGGAAAATTATTCCCTGTATCTGATGGTGGCTTAAACAAGACTATCAACTTGTGAAAAGAAAACCTACTTGTACAACACTTGATTCACATACAGTGTTATCCATTTATGACTTATTAAAAAGGGAAATTCCAAACGATTTTCATAATATTTTCACATCATGTAGTACATACATTGACAGCTCATATATTCGTGGAATTTATTGTTGTCCTTGAGCAGATAAGCGAACAAACTGAAAATCTTTAACAAATTACACGGAACAGTGTTGATGACATCAGAGCCTCACATATTTCAGAAATGTAGCAGTGTAATTCATTACAATACTGCTTACTCAACAAGTTCACCTGTGAAGAATCTATGCATACCGGTACTTTCTTCTTTTGTTCTGCTTCCTTGAGCCTCAACTCATGCATTCTTCTGGTGAGGCTGCCATGTCATCATCCTTGTTCATTGCAATTTGTTATAAGTTTTGAAAATATTCTCATTCCTCATCCCAATCACTATAAATTCTGAAACTCTGCACTCAGTTTAACTTATATGTTCAAATGTAAAAGTCTGAAAATCATCCAGAGGTCCCCTTTGATACATGGAGGGCACAGACACATATCTGTCTGGAAAAAGTCTCGAAGGACCAGGATTTATTGCCAAATAAAAACAGGTATCAATGAATATAAATTTGGTAGCCATAATCATATTTTCCAATTTGTGTAATTCTTGAAATTATTACAACACAATCTAAGAAATGGTACCAAGATCTTGCTTGATTTAAATGCAGAATGACTAAGAATGGTCACAAGCTCTGAACTGAAATAAAAACAAGCCTTACAATCTGACCACTTTGACTTCTTGGCATTGTGAAGAGCAGTGAAACTGATAGTGCAGTGGACACTTTACATGAAATAACAAACTTCCTCTGAGCAATGAAATTTTCTTTGTTACATCAAGAGTTTGCTGTTTCAACTACAATTTTGTATGTCAGTGTCCTAAATCATGAGGGATCACTGTAATAATTACGGTGTATGACAATCATGAATATAATGAACACTGATCATGATCATGATTAAAATTGCTTGAAAGTAATGACAGCATTGCTTAATTACACTGGTACAACTGTACTTGACACTTACGATGTAATACATTTAATATTACTGCAATTAAAGTAATCTGGATGATGATCAGCCAAACAGTGTTACAGTGAGAGAAATCATGATTAAATAGACCTAAAAACAATTTGGAGTACCAATCAATGTTTGGATTACAATTCAATATTACACACTAGGATTATACACAGCTGTAGACATTTTCAAGCATATCACATGACTAGAAGTAGGAACATCAATACCAAAGTGTGTGACATTCTTGTTCATAATCATAAATTGCATATAAATATGGATAAGTATGATGACTGAGTCACAGCTAGCAGTAAAAATCAGACTGATGGATTTAAAAAGAAAAAAAGGCTTCCCCTTGCCACTTTCCAAGAAATGCCAGGTGCGCTGTGCTTAAATTATGGAAACATTTAATACTAAATGTGTGTGACATTTTTTGTTCATACTGCATATGATGACTGAGTCACAGTTTGCTGTGGAAATCGGGTTGATGGATTTAAATGAGAGGGTTCCCTCGCCACTTTCCAAGAAATGTCAGGTGCGTTGTTGTGTGTTGTGCCTTAGTAATTGGGAGTCACTCCAGCTACAGACTTTGTGTTCTTTGTCTATGATGACGATCTTGTGATAGCAGTGCGATACAGGCAGTGGAACCCTGACCTCAGTGTGTGGTTCATGGCATGGGGAGGGCAAGGGCGTGGAAAAAGGAGGTAACCACCATAGACAGGGCAACTTGATATATATCGAGCATTTTACCATCATTCATTAGAGAGTAATCGAGTCATGTGTTTCGCCACGTGAGCACAGATGATATGAACATGCACTGTGATTTAAGACTCCCTCCCCCCCCCCCCCAAAAAAAAAGGAAAAAAGGGAAAAAAGGCATGAATATCAAGAAACTGGCTAAGGACAGATTTAAGTTTAACACAGAAAAGGAGTAAACTGTCAACATTTTCCTTTTTGAAAAAAAAAAGGTGAACATCTCCTGAACTTGGATGTGATAAATGCCTCTTCTAAACTATCTTCTCCCATCCCTCCCCCCTCCCCCCCCCCCCCCCCCCCCCCCCCGCAAAAAAAAGGGGGGGGCAGAGGAGTGGGTACATGCTGCGAACTAGGATACATGTGTTCAAATAGTGGGTTGTGGTGATGAGCAATGCTGTGCTGATGTAACCTCACCCAAGATAGTAGCTTCACCCTTTAATCTCAGTGGAGTTCATCATAGTATCATGTTGCTGGCATCACAATCGGACAGCTAGCAGGCTGTAGTTGTGAAGGGTTCAATGAATGAGGGTTGTATATGATAATAGCATGGTGTGTTTTAAGGACAAGTTATATGCAACAAAATGCATGGATGTGTATGGGCAAGTCCAAGATAACGCATGTGTTACGTATGGGACATTCAGAGACTTTTATGACCTGAAGAATAGTGATAATGGCCTTTGATCATATTGAACTTTATCATGGTGATTGATCTAGGAGAAGTATATAATCATGCAAAAAATGGAGAAAAATGACCCTCACAATTATATTCTAGAAGAGAAAATATGTGCCGTTACGTATGGGACCAGAAAAATTTTGTTTTTTTTTGTTACGTACACACACGTATGGGACAGTTACGTATCGGACACTTTGTCCCCCATTCGTTGTGTGGAGAACCATGTTTATGGGTATTTGCATAATTACTGAAATAAAATCAGTTGAAACTACTCAAATAGTGATCCAGATTGTCAAGGAAACAATATTTCCCAAACATTTACCATTATAATCATATTCAATCATATTTTTATATTTCTATGACCAACCTGAGTATGCATGCCCTATGTCCCCCATTCGTTTAGTGTGTTGAGAACCATGTTTATGGGTAAATTTTGCAAAATACCCATAAACAAATTTTTGCATAATTATTTAGGTAGAATCAGTTGAAATCACTCAAATACTGATCCCGATTGTCAAGGGAACAATATTCTCCAAATATTTCCCATCATATTCATATCTAATCATATTCTATATTTTTATGACCAACCTGAGTATGTGTAGGATACCCTGTATTTTTATCAGGATAGTTACTACTAAAAAATTGAATAGTATTGAAGTGTTTACTTCCATTGATAAAGGGCAGTTTGCCATTCACTGTCAATAATAAAACAACTCGACACCAGAAATATTAAATTTGATAAATATGCAATACCTGCTGCATGGAACCCCAGTAATCGAGTAGATATTATGATGTCTGTCTAGCAATCAGGTAATTCATTCGAGTCACACCTCAGTATGTATACCCATGAATCTTGTCGTGGCTACTACTGAAAACTGAATAAGGACAATTTGTTTATCACTTGCAATAAAAAAACAAATTATTAAAAAACCCCACTAATTTGAAGTAACATCTTCATTATCATCACATGCATGTGTTATACAATGCAGCTACAATGCAGCTAGAGCTCTACATTGTGTGGTGAACAGTACCCACTAGTAGTTGAACTGCAATTTTTCAATCTGCTTGTGTATTGGGTTTCAGTACCCTTTAAATCAGAGGTCTCTACTTAAAGGGACTGTATAGTTCTGGTTCAGATGGGAATTCTGATTTCAACTTTTACAAGATAATGAGCACTTCTGGAACTATGAAATATTTAAATAGCATGCAATTCTAAGAGGAATTCAAAGTTAACATGACAAAAATCTGTTTTGAAATGGCTGAGATATCCAGAAACGTGGTGTCCTAACAAAAGGTGGGTCACATCTTTTATTAGGATCACTTCATTTTACTTTGTATTTGTTTGTTTTTTAATATCTCAGTCATTTCACACTGGATCTCTGTCAAATAAACTTTGAATTCCTCTAGTCTTAGAATTGTATGCTCTTTAATAATTCATATAATTGGTTTCCATCATCTCGTAAAATGGTGAAAACTGAATCCCCATTTCTACAAAACTATACCATCCCTTTAATGCTGATTTTCATTGTGTATTTTGTCATCTCCCCCTCCACCTTTCTGAAAATTGTTCAGCCAAGTACATGTATTGTTTCAAGTGTCTATAACTCAAAAGTAGCTGCAAAGTTGGGATGCTTTCTTCAGGATGATTGACCAGTGTGTACTGAGAGACCTTCCCAGCTAGCTATGGTTATGCATTCACATGCAATATGTATGAGGATGTCCCATACGTACTTACTAACGCATATGTCCCATACGTAACATTATTTAATTGCCTAATAAAAAATATTTCTTATACTATTTTTTCTTCTTTCTATGGTATCTAACTCCTCTATAGTCTAAACAATATATTAGAACTTTCCAAAAGGGCATTCAAATAACCTTAGAAATTTCAGAAAAAAAACCTTGAAAATGACCTCAATTTGTTATGTATGGGACATCTCATGATAGGACACAAGCTAATTTGCATAATCATTTGCATAATCCCTAAATTTTCATACCAAGTTAAACTAATTGATGAACTTCTTATGTCCACATATTAATAAAATATTATTTGCTTTCCTTTGAATAAATATGAATTTTTATAAATGTCCCATACGTAACGCTGTTTCACATCTATGCAAATGAAGCCTTTGAAATTTGCATAAATTTACATAATATCATTTTTTTCCTCCATGGAAATCAAAACTTTAACTCATAAGCTTCAAAATGATACCACACATGTTGTCACAAATGTACACACTAGTAGTTTAGTACATGTATGATGTACTGTATGCATGGTTGTTTTAATGTGTATGTACACAGGTTGACCAGATTAATGGACAACATTCTATGTGGTATAGTACATACAGGCTGACCAGATCAGTGGAGAATTTGCTAGGTGGTATACAATGTAGCTATACAGTACATGTATGTAAATGGAAATACATTATAGCTCACTCAATCTAGAATGATTTCACCCATTCCAGAATGTTCTAGGAAGTGCTTACATGTTTGGCTGAGTGAGGCACTGTCCCTGTAGCCCAATGTGATTGGTAGTTAATTTTGGCAATGATGTTATGCAGTGAGTCATCCAGGATTCCTGGAACTAGGACTTGCTAGTATGTTCAGGTGTGTGGCCCCAGGTTGGAGAGAGTTACAGAATGTGCTAGAAGGGGGTGAATGGATAGTATATAAAGCCAGAGAAATTCTGCAGTAGGCAGAGTACCCAACACCTCTGCTCTGAGAGTTACGTCACTTCTGGCTCTGAAGCGACTTGTTATAGTCAGTCCTGTGTTACCTGCTGACCTGTTATGTTTGTGGAGATAAGGCCTGGGAGACATTTTGCCTGCAGAAAATTAATTTGCCTACATTGGAGAGAGACTCCATTTTTGTGTCAATGGACATTGCTACGGAAAAGCTGTGACGGGCTGGATTCCTAGCTGGACAATATAAAGTGAATCATCATTCAACGCATCGACTGGACGTGGTGGTTGGATTCTGCACATTTCGCTGTGAACATTATACCGTGGACCTATAACGTGGACATATACCCTGGATTTATACCATGGAATATTATAACCTGTGCCTCTGGATTTACATGGGAGGTATCATTCATCGGTGCATCAAGGACCATTCATCTGTGCATCGAACATCGTATCTGGACATCACCAGGGGACTATATGAACATCGTGATTAAGAGTATGCTGTAATGCAAGTAAGTGATTCCATTACCGATTTGTAATTGTTTTTAGTGATCATTATTGTACTGATGTGAAACCGATTACCAGTCTGTACCCACAATATCACTGTTAATAAACCGCCTGAACATTAGTTGATGCCTTAATGATGGTTTCTTTTGTGCGATCATTCTCAGTGTGATTTTGGTCGTAACAATGTCAATATGTAAGATTCAGCCACCTCCAACTTCGATTGCTTGATGTATTGACAATTAGCTCTATACTTGGTAATGCAAGCTGTATTCCTAGTAACACAAACAAATAAACAAATGAACGAAATGGCTCCTATTTTCAGATTTTTGTGTATTTGCATAAAAACTTAATGCTAACTGTCCCAAACATTGACCTATGTGCAAGTGATGGTTGAGCTGGCTGGTATTAAACTTTGATTTCATTTAAAAATTTTTGTAATGTAATTGATTTTGCAAAAAATGCATGTATACTGTGGAATATGCAAAAGATGAATGATTTCATTTCTGGAAAAAATTGTAACATTTTTGGATGATGACTTCCAAGGATAAATGGGAAACTCTGAAAGAAAAATAATTTCATAAGACAGGAAAAAGGTGATATCTGTGGGTAATAATTTGGATATGAAACAAATGTTTAGACTATCTTACCATATCACCACATATTCATGGGCAAAGAGTTACTTCAGTGTTTGTGAGTTGGCAGTATACTTCAAAGTCGTCTGAAGCAAAGTAGGCCTATAGTGCGATATCCATTTTGTATGACATCAAGTATTGTAATGTAATATGACCTATTGGGAAGGGAATCATATGTTACATTTTGTATGTTGCATCCATATGCTATAAATAAATGTAGACACTGCATCTCTGCATGCTACACATTGTCACTGTCATATGTGGCTACATTGTAGCTACTAGAAAGGCATTTGACCCAGTTTGATGCAATTTCTTTTAAACAAACCTGTCCTTCTATGCTAATAATTTAGGACATGATAACAACTGAACTGCATTTAATGTGCATTTTTACTGGGCTGTAAATAAAGTGAAGAATAATGACCCTGTAACATGTTAATTTAAATCAGTATTAAAGTAACCTGACAGAGTACAGTAACTGTATCTGAATGGCACTACTTCCAGTATCACATTATACCAACCTCCCAAAAGGCCCGTTCTGTAACATGAGAAATTGCAGGGGGTGATTGATTAACTGGTAATGTGAGTGGGCCTCAATATGATGCAAATGTTTGCACCGAGGAGAAATGAAAAGGGATGGGGGGGGGGTGTTACTCAGAAAGGTGCTGGGCGATCGCCAAATAAATTAAAATGTATCCCTCATGCCTCATAATTTGAGTTAAATCACAAGTCCATTATGACTATTAGTATTAAAGTTTTCTCTATTTTCTGCTGTTCTACACTGTACCAAGTGTACTAAAATTGAAGTCATGTCTCCTTATAAAACCCATCAGCTCTGTATCCACATATCATCTTTGACTATCACACAATGTAAACTTAAAAGGTTCATTATTCAGTAATTTTTGAAGCCGGTTCAAGATCCTGTAAGAAACAATATTACAGGTATTAAATGTTTCAATTCAGATCTTTGCTCAAAATGTCAATATTATATAGTTGGTCAATAGTCCATCCTTTCAGATGGGAAAAGAACTTGTTTGTAAATGTTGAAACACATGTTTTACACCAATAATCTCTTCTTTTATCATGTTTATTTCAGAAAGTGTGAAAACAAACTTGATTTGTGTGGGAGGAGGGTATTTCCAAATTGGGTTTTTCTTGATTCTGGATGGGTGTACATGTATTCAGTCTGAACAGTCTGACTCTAAATCATGATTGAGAAGGGGGAGAGCTTTTAGCTGGACCTGACATATAATTCTTCATTGGCACATGGATCATATCACACACATGGGTATGGACTCAAGTGTATGTCAGTGTATTGAGAGACGATGCATGTTTGATTGACCTACATGCCAACGAGCTTGTGACACAGATGTTCTATTGAAAGATATTTGTCATGATTATAGCTGTCAGCAATGAAACTCAGTACAGCATCCAAACACTCTGTACTCCAAACACATAGAGAAACATGCTTCACGTATTTTTACAATTATGTGATTATGAACAGTTTTTTCTATAAAACCACTGAAAACACAATGTGTACTTAGTGCACATATAATCAGTGGATTTGTATGAAACGTCTTCCAGGTAAGCCGGGGCATTCATATTCTGTTTAAAGATATTATAGCATGTTCATCCTGCAAGCATCCATGAGACACCCTGCAACAGAATGCTCACTGGGTCTATTGCAGGGCTGCCAACCTTTACGAGTGAGAGTTTGGAATAAGGAGAGGGAGTGACTAAGCTTAAAGGGATCTATAGGGACTGGGGGTGCTGTAGAGGGGGTTCCCCCCACCCCTTCCATGGTAGAGAGCTTTGACAATTTCATATTTTGAATGGTAAAATCTGGTGCATACTTTTAAGTCATGATTTATAGAATAATATGGGTGTGCGTGCCACAAAATCTTGAAATTTTGAACCTTGAAACACATCGAATGTTAATTTGGAATATCTGAGATTTTACACTTTTTGGGGGAAACTTTCTATGGGGTTCAGCAAGAGAATTCATCTGTAAAAGTGAGATAATTAGAATCGGGTGCATTGCATGAGCCTCACGCCCTGATTGCCCGAGAGCTGGCAGCCTTGATATTAACAAAGGCAACAGACAAGATTTGAAAGATACACGAAATATACATCTGTATAAATTATGGAATATTGCCCAACACTGCCTGCATGTGAGTAACTGCTTTTCCACCTACTGGCTTGGATGTTTGCCACACTCTACTGACTTTTTCATGGTTGCATGGCCACCAATTGCAGCTTTGAAATCGATAGTAAAAACTTGGTCCTTGACACGGTCTGAAGGAAAAGAAATTTATGTCCAGAGGACTACACAAGTCAATTCTGCATACTCTATCCCCCTCCTTCACACCCCCCCCCCCCCCATTCCTGGTCGGTTTCAGTTTCCAACAATGCGTGCATGACTTTGACTACACACACACACACACACACACACACATACACATGTTCAATGGCGTAATTAGGACATGGCAGACCTTGATGGTATGTGAACGGTACTGCACATGGAAACACGCATGCAGGGGTTGCTGAACCTCAACACTCAAATGAGCAATGTCAAGGATCATGACTCAGTTAGCCTCACTTTCAGAACATACTGACAATTTTTTTCCTTACAATGCAAATGATCACTCCAGTAAAACTCTTTTGACGCAGGTAGGCGTACTGCTTGTGCTGTCATAAAAATTAAGCTCATGATATTTGCCTGACACTACAGGTAGGCTACTATGGGGGGGGGGGGGGGGGGGGGGACAAAGAAAATCTGATTGCAATTTTAAAAGCATGTTAATTTTTAATATACCACAGGTGAAAAGATAAATTACTAAAAACAAAACAGTAGCCTATAACCTTGAAAACAGACAAGCACAATTGGAGATTGAGAGGCCCGCCAACTGACCTTTTGACCTAATCCCTTGTTGATGTCATAGCATGAAGTAATGCTAAAATATTTTGAGATAATACACAAATGAATGGGAACATCAAGGCTGCCAGCAACTTGCTGGTTCCACAGAGCAGGTACTGGAGTAATAAACCCATATATGCACATGGAGTAGAAAATGGATGCAAAAGTTACTTGCTGGGAACTGCTGGGCGGTCTAGCAGGCAATTCAATTTGATAAAGAACCTGAAGTGCTTTTGCACTACTTGGTTCAATTTGTAGCGGGAAACTGAAGATCAGGTTACCTACAGACTACCCTTAAAAGTGCATTGAAACAATGGGCATGCATGTATCTAGGAAAGGGCCATAAAAAGACAGAGCCATGTGGCTTGTGATTGTTAGTGACTGGCAGAGCTACCAAGTCTCACACATTCTGCGTGAGACTCAAGCATTTAGGGGTCATCTCACGATCTCACGCATGGCACCCATTTTTCTCACGCATCGGGCGAAGTCTACAACTTGGGCTTATAATAATGAGCATAGCTCAAAGGATTATTAAAGTGATACCGGTAGTTGCAATTGAAGGTATATTTCCCTTTTGTCTGTCAAAATAAGTACAAAATAGTCACTTATGCACCTGATCGCACTATTAAGAGCTAGAAATTGAAAAAGTTCCCTACTGTGCGAGGAGGAAAAAAACCCTCCCACACCCTCCCTCGCGCACACATTCGCACGCCGAGATGCCGAGTCATGAAAATCTCAGTCATAAAAATTTTTTGAACTTGGCATCCCTGAGTGACTGACTTATTGAAAACCTTTTGTAGAGTGATGTTTCTTTGTTTGTTTATCATGAAGCTACCATGAAATCTCACAACATATTTCTTTGATCAATACTGGAATGACGACTCCATGATATGATCTATGTTATTTGAAATGTATCTATAGGCACTTGGATGCCCTTCACTTTGATTTGCAAATCTTGTCTGTCACCTCAGCTGGGAGATCGATGGCATTATACACGTCTGCTGTCTTGAACAGCCAGGGCAATATGGGCTTTTTGGAACGCCAAGCACCCCTCAGAGTGACATCATCGCGTCAGATGGGAGAAGTCTTCACATGTTGTGGTCATGTGACACAAGTGAGAGTAAATCAAGATAGGGGCAGGTGGTACATAGACGGCAATCAATAGTACCATGGTATACAAAAAAGATTGCTTCCCAGGTTCGCTGTGTGCTCATTTCCGCGTCAATGAATGAGACTGCCGTTATAACAGCCGCTGCGTACCGACTCAAGAAATTCACACAGACATTGAAGTGAGCACACCTTCTGCAATGCATGATTACTAGGAGTGTGATCTTCTCTTCTCTATTGGTATTTCAGTATAAAATTGTATCAAATCTAATCAACAAAATGGGGTTCCTTTGGCAACTTGGCATGTTGATCAGGTCTACATTTGAATTTGATTTTGATCTAAGCATTAAATTTCAGTTCCAATTTCTACAATGTATGAATTGATTCAAGAACATTCTTTTTCAAACCAGCAACATTCTATCTTGGTTATTTTTCTACACTGTAATATCTAGAGGAAAGTTGAAATCTTCTTCAAAGTATTGCATTTGACGGTTATTGCACATTAAGTGTGAGCCTGGCTATAACGATTTGCTATATAGTAGACCTTCTTTCCTCCAAAGCATACCCCTGATTTAATGCAACATTTCCACTTTATTCCAAAATAAAAATGGCCTGATTTATGGCAACATTTTCACTTTATTCCATAATAAAAATGGCCTAATTTAATGCAACATTTTCACTTTATTCCATAATAAAAATGGCCTGATTTAATGCAACATTTTCACTTTATTCCATAATAAAAGTGGTCATGTTTCTTGCTCATATTCCATTATATGGCTGTTTATTTGTTGATACCCAAAGGTTAGTGTATCCAATGTAAGTTTGTGCAAGCTATGCACATTAAATGTATGTATTGACATACGATGTACGCTGATGTTCAAACCTATCACACTACAGCGTAGATTATGTTATCACTTTGTAAGTATTCAAAAGACAGTACAAAAGAGATACTTCTGAATCCAAACTGATGTTCTGTGTGAAAGTATGGCTTTTAAATGTTGTGTGTGATTATATACTTTTATCTATCTGTTTCACTATTTCTGCTGGTGCTAATAATCTCTTTTTACACCACTAGGTATAAATGCATTTAGTTCTACATTGTATATATGTCAAATAAAGGTTTTTAATGTCCATTGTACATTCAATCTTCATTTATTTTCACTGTCAACTCTATGATTGTGTAATTGGTACACATTTTGCCACACGTTTTCTATTTCTTTCCTTTTTTCCCCTCGTGAATGGTGGAAATAAATCAAATAAAGTTTATTGTGTCCAGTATATTGTTACTTTATGCATGCAAAGCTTTTGTACCCTTTTGAAAAGGTGCTGTACAAATGTCATAATTAACGTGTATTTCATTAAGCTGTTACAACCACATTAAGGATCACCTTAGTATTTATTACAATCTGGCTTTTCATTCTGTTAACACTGTATATCTAACAACATTTACTAATACCTTGTATTACAAGCTTTAAAAAAGCCATACAGAACAGCTGCTACTAGTACTTGAATACAAGTACACATGAATGAGTAAACATTTGGTTAACTATGCTTCATCCAAGCACTATGTCTGCACAAAGCAGTATATGATATTTATAGCATTTTAAGCAGCGTATTCCTCAAGTGTCACATCCACAAAAATGAATTATTGCATGGGACCGAGATACATCCAGGAATTGAGTGGTTTGGTGGCAGGTTTATGTAGCCCACTTGGAAACATATAATAATAATAACAATAATAAAAATACATGAAAACATAACATCACATTTAAAAAAATGTTTTAACTAGAAATGTCGCTTTGGCGACTGGTATGCCTCCGCCATAATGCATGATTTTCCCAATAGGTCTAGATAGTACATGTGGACAATGTGTGATTACATTTTCACAAAATTGGCAAAATATTGAAATGACAAGTTTGTCACAAATAAGTTGAATGTTCACCTTCCTTGACCTAGGTTTAATTGGATGAAAAGGAGAGCATGTATCTAGGGATTTAAGGACTTTAACTTGACTCTGACCCATTCATACATTTAGGCATTGAGTAATTTTCAAGGTACACGTGTGGAGAAAAAGTGCAATTTCTGAATTGAATAGTAAATTGTTACCATTTTCATCTGGCCCTTGACCCTAAAATTCATAAGATAATCACTTTCAGGTAGAACATGCATAATATGTACTAAGTTTCAAGATAACTTGAGCCACTTCCGAGATATGGAGGAAAAAGTTAGTTCAGCACTTTCACTTGATCTTTGACCTTTTGACCTTTGAGGCAAAAAAAGAAGAAAAAAAAACTTTCCAGAGAATTTCTATTAGGCTACACATGTATACATCAAGTGTAAAAAAAAAAATAACCCTGCTGGCATTGCATAAATATGAGGGAAATAGTAAAATTTTGAAGTGTTGCACTTGACCTTTGACCCCTGACCTTTGACCCCATGAACCCTAACATTCTCTAGATAATCACTTCCAGTCAGTACATGTATACTACGTTCCATGAAGATACCTTGAACAATTTTCCAAGGTACGGATAAAAAAAAGAAGTTTTAATATTTTTACTTGACCTTTTGACCTTTGACCTCATGACCCAAACTTTCACCAGAGAATCTTAATTGGGTAATACATGTATACACTAAGTTTCAAGAACATATCTTTAGGCATTCAATAGATATGGTGGAAATAGTGAAATTTTATGTATTTGACCCTGACCTTTTGACCTTTGACCTTTGACCTCATGACCCAAACTTTCACCAGAGAATCTTAATTGGGTAATACATGCATACACTAAGTTTCAAGAAAATATCTTCAGGCATTCAATAGATATGGTGGAAATACTGAAATTTTATGTATTTGACCATGACCTTTTGACCTTTGACCTTGAGCATGTGCACCCAAAAGTTGATAGGCACAACTTCACCCCCTAATACACATACATGCCAAGTTTCATTAGGATACCTCAACAGGTTTTGATAGTTACCTTGTCCACAAAATTCATTACGGACGGACGGAAGGACGGACGGACGGAAGGACGGACGGACGGAAGGACGGACGGACGGAAGGACGGACGGACGGAAGGACGGACGGACGGACGGACGGACGGACAACCAACCCGAAAACATAATGCCTCCTGCACCACTTCGTGGCGGAGGCATAAAAATGGCTCACTACTTGGTAAAGCAACAAGACCTAATCTTCCTGCACCAATCCAAGCTTTGCAAGTACTACTAGGTGTTTCAAAAAACATTTCCCACTTTTGATTCTTAATAATTCAAAAACTATATATCAAATAACGCTGTCATTGATATGAGTGATAGCTGAATAGTGTACAATTTGGTTGAAGGTGGTTTAAATATGAAAGCATAAATGAGTTTCATGAAATCCATGATTAATTTCACAGTTAGGTTCCAGATTTTGCTCTATTTTCAACCCTCTGTACAAAATTTCACTTTGCACAGGGGTCAATGGGTGTGTATTGGAGTGTGTGGTTAACACCCTGACAATGGTCCTGAACAATGGCCAGGGTTTGAATGCTCATTATTCATTCATGAGAAATTCCACTATCACAGGTAGTCTTTATTCAGCCTCTGGCAGTATCTGTGTAAAGTCAAACGCCTGTCGATACTGTCGTTGAGTCGCGTCAGTGCTCTTCCTACTTCTGAAAAACAAAATTACAATGAACACCTTCTGTTCTATCGTAAATGTGGTGACAGGAAGTAAAGAAAATCAATTAGAGTATACACTTGTGTATATGGAGCCTTAAATAAATCTACTCTGAAACAAATCGCTCCAATGATAAATGCTGCTGAACTTTTTACCAAAAATGATCTCTTTTTATCGAAAAGGCGAAAAATTTGTCAGACTATTTAATTAGTAGACAGTTGTATTAAAATGAGAAACTTTAGATCATTCATGCTATTCATATCCCAAATTTAGTGATATGTCAGAAGCAAAATTTGACAATGATTGCCAGCTGGAATGAAATGTAGTGTTTGCAAGCACTTTTATACCGTGCATGAATTCAGACTAGCAGTGCCCAGGGCAATCCACATGAATTATTGATTAAGCATTCATGTGCCAGGAAGCCCCAGACTGATGCCTAGTCAACAGGTGGTTCAGGCATTGTTCAGGGCCATTGTCAGCACACACTCACATACACATCATTGGTTCCTGTGCGAAGTTCAATTTTTGTACAGAGGGTTAAAATTTGACCGAAATCTGAAACCTTACTTCAAAATCAATCTTAGATTTAATGAAACTGATTTATGCTTTCACGTGCAAATTACCTCCAATCAAATTGTACACTATCCAGCTATTACTCATATCAATGACAGTTTTATCGAATGAATAGTTTTTGAAATATTTATGATCAAAAGTGGGAAATGTTTTTTGAAACACCTAGTATATCATATGTCTCTCAATATTTTCACAAGTGATTTAGCCCAAATGCAGTTTATTCTGTGCTGGTGAGAAGCACACTATTAAACTGACTGACAGAGTTTAAAGGTCCATTTTACCTCTGGGAGCAATGATTTAAAACATGTTGAAGATATCATATTTGATGCATTTATACATGTGTAGATCTGTTGTATACATGTGGAATACAAAACATCCTACTATATAAAATTTTGGCAATAAAGCCTAAAATATAAGGAGATATCAGTATTTTTCACAATAAACCATAACTGTAGATGTCTTAGTACGGAAACATTTTTATCATTAATAGCTATTGTTCACATTCTGTGTATTTAACAATGCTTGATATCGATTATCACAGAGGGATTCAAATTTCTACAATGGTTGTTTCTGTCCCTAACTCATATTTTAGAACTATTTTAAAGCACTAATGCTGGGTTTTTGTTTCATCTGCAACTGGTAAATTATGCCTTTAATATGTCATGAAATAGAAACTAATGAAAGAGTTAGTTGGTACTTTTTGGGCTAGGTGAAGGTGTATTCACTCCTAATGCAAAGTCTGTGGTGGGGTGGAGGTCTCTTATTGCTTTGTTAAATGCAATATTATTCCAGTTAGTCATATTCCTATATCAAATGCACATTTACTGACTGAATGATTAAAATCACAGTATTTTGCCAGTCAGACAAGATTGCCAAGTGGTTACATATTCATACTCAAAATTAAAATGTTTTCATCTCTGAAGAGTGTACCAGTATACACGTTGATCTATTGTACTGGGAAATACAATTGACAACTGAATTACATCAACATCAGTACATATACTCCACATACATTGTACACCTTGAGAAAATTCATTGAAATGATATACCATGTCCTCTATTGGAGAGTAACTGAAACTCATGTACATATTATACGCATGTCAGCTGTTCTCCACAAGACAGACAACCATCAGTCGGAACATTTCTGGCTTCTTGATGATCTTAAAGTTTATTTGTAAACACCATATTTATGAGTTCTTTGTGAAAAGAACAAACTGCTGTCTCTATAGGCCTACAAGAAGTACAAAATTTGTATGAAGAAGAGGGCCAACAATGCTTGAGAAATAATGTACAGTGCACTACTGTTATAGCAAACACGGTTAAATAATGAAGTTTAGGTTACAATGAATTGAAAATTCAGGTTGCACCATTATCCGCTCTACTTTTAAATTGTTTATTTGTTCAGTTATAGCGAAATTTCGATATAACGAAAGAAAACTGCCGGTCCCGAGAACTTCATTATACAGTGTGTAACTTCATTATGCACTCCTGTTATAACCAACATGGTTATCACAAAGTTTAGATTACAATAAAGTAAAAATTCAGGCTGTAACATTTTTCACTGTATGTTTTTTATTGCTTGTTTGTTTGGTCATAACAAAATTTCGATATAATGAAAGAAAACTGACGGTCCCGAAGACTTCATTATTTAAACAGGAGTCCACTGTACCAGAATGTCAAATGATCAAACAAGACCTTAGTGGAATGATACAGATTTTTTAAGCATTCACAGCACCCTCTCAGACTTAAGAAACACATCCACCCCCACCCCCCCCCCCACACACACAAACACACATCATGTGAGAACACTCAATACAATTTCCTATGCAGCACACATTACCACGGTCCCTGTAAAGCTTAAAAATAATGTTACTTTCAATACATTTATTCATTAAGATCATATCAATTGCAATGATACATTTATGTGGAATACAATCTATAGCTACAGATGTATACAGAGATCTGATGAGGACATGTTCCGAAAAGTTACATTAACAGGTACATTTGTAACTTGAGTTGGGGTGCCCATATGTACTATACAATAAAGAAAGTTTTGAGTACGATTGAAACAAAAATTATGTACAAACACACAAGATCAACAACAACAATAACAAACAAACAAACCAAAAGTGATACTTACCGATGGGAATTCTGACAAGAGATGAAATGCACGAATGTAGAGCTCGTGGACATGTAAGATCGTGGGATTGCAGCCGACGATAAAGGGTAATCCGCGGAATTCAGCGATGCGGTGTGCTACTCGCACTGGGAGCTCTTTGTGCAGATATTGTGCACTTCTCTGTTGGAAAAACAAAATGCAGTATGGAGAGGAAAACGTATCAGTTCTGCAAATCATGTTTTAAAAATCTAACACAATTTTGTCAATTTGAGTGCGATAAAACGGTCATTACTAGTATGACTAACTTCTTATTAAAGTACAATAATGTGGAACATTAAAGTTCTATACATTGCTGAAGATTTATCCAATTGGTAAAAGATGGTGATTCTGGAGAAAAGAGCACTAGATACTCTACAGTTGTTTAACAAATTCCTTTACTTAATCTTTGAAATGGCTTACAATCACTACAAAATTGCATTTCACGTACAGAGAGAACATGGCTGAAAATGTTGACCAACAAATCATACGGAAAACTACAGCATATTAGACTGTCTTGTCACCTAGAGTTAAGACAGTGGGGCACTAGAGTCTGCGTAATAAACCAGTCCCCTAAACTCACCAGTAAGTGGTTTCCATCGGGAGACTTGCCCGTGTAGAGCAGGGTAGCAGGCGTCAGTCGCACCGATGGCTGAGGGTGAAGGGAAATCAAATGCAGGCCTCACTATCAAACTCCAAACACTTCTATTTTACAGTAAACATGAACGGAATCTCACACAAATGCACAAAAACAAAAACAAACACACACACATACATACATAATGCAGAATATTAAGGAAGTGGCATATATGACCTCAAATTCAGAAGTTGAGGCATGCAACTATACCTCGCACTTCATTTCATTTTCCCTACAATCAAGGTGCTTAGGATTTTTAACTTGGGTTTAAACAATAAATTGGAAGCAGTAAACACTGCTCAGAAGTTCTGACAGATATTCACAGTAATTTGACGAGAAACAAAACATGCAGAGAGTGTGAAACATTTCTACTAATTACTATACGAGTACTCCAAATATTGTCTATTGCAAGTCCTATTCAACAGCACAATTAGATAAGAAGTGAATAATAACTCCCTTGTAATGAAACTTATTTTCCCCAATTCAATATATGTCAGCACTCTTTTGTTTTAATTTCAAGGATGAAAAAAAAAATCATATCATGGTTCGTACACATAACTTGCAATATATTACTGAAAACACGACCTTCAAACAGAGAAAGCAATAATGCAATATTTTACACAGGACACAATTCTTGTGGGCTGAGAGTAAACATAACGCACATTATAAGATACATTTTTATATGCAGTAATCACTAACTTGCAACTTTTGTACATTGTTTTACATATATTACACAATCAAACCATAACACTTTGGCTTGTATAGAAGCTTGTGAAACAGAATTTGACAATGAATGTTACTGACAACATTTTGGCTTTACTTTTGATGCATATAATGTGTGTGAACTAATTCACAAACAATAAACTTTTGCTTGAATAGAAGTTTGTCAGACTGATTTTGACTATCGGGTTACGTTCAATACAGATCCTCTTTTTTGGCTGTCTATCCCATAGAAGATGGATTTTCTGCTAGCAAAAATACCTACCTTTTTGGCTGCTAGATCTATTGCACTTTGGTTGTAGAATGACACTACTGGCCTCGATTTCTTCTCCTTGTGCAGACTGTAGTCATGTACAGTGGAGTAGCTGCTAAAGGAACGAAGACTGGACGCAGTGAAGCTTGCTCCAAGAATAGAAACAGTGCGCTTCTTCCCAGAGAGAAGGTCTACTTTCATCGCCTGCCTGAGGGACGGCTGGATTTGTTGGAATCTCAAAGTCGAAAGGGCCATGCTTGGGCGATTCTCTCACGAAAAATGCCAACACCGAAGAAAACTCCAAATTATTCCGCTGGGCTTTGCAAGGGTGCGACACGTAGCCCTCTTATTCCACTGGTTATTTCAATCGACTAGGAATCACTGCGGAAAAGCTAATGAGTTAAACAATTCGTTTTGGCCATCACAATGTGGAATCCAACATCTCCACTCCTAATTTCTTCTGGCTGGGAGTTTCAAAATCTATAAAAGTTTTCTGTTGGTCATCAAGCTGCTTGTAATCATTAACATCATGAGAGTGAATCCATCAAGGGGCATGACCTGGAAGAGGAGAACAATGATGCTGATACTGATTACTTTTCCATTTGCATTTAATACAACTGCATAACAACCAATCATTTTCACATTCATGTGAATTTACGGCAAGTTCTCCAATCTTTCCAAATTCAACTTTTGTATAACCACAATTGAGCTTTGAATGAAATTACAGTCATGCTGGTCAAGACTACACAGAATCTTCTGTCTGTTAGTAGTATCAAAGGATCCTCCTTTGGCTGTCACACTCCATTTTGATTACTAGAGTAGAGAGCTTGGAAGGCAGAACAAGTTTGATATGGTCTCCACTTTGCTAAAGGACACAACCAATTTTATGTATTAATTCTCCCTCTAACTTAAAGTGAAAACATAGTTCTGGTACGAGTTTGAGAACCTGTCTTGCACCATTTCACATTTGCTTGCAATATATCGAGAGAGGCTACCAAGAAACTTACCTGGCTGACGCGATTTGCCGAGATGATGAGTTGTTTCGGAGTATTTTGAGATAAAAAATAAAAGTCGGTATACTGACTTTTATTCCAGAAGGACCAGATTAACTCGGTCTCAGGGACAACTCAGCCCTATTTCTGACAATTTACACGCAGTTCGTGATCGCCATTTTCCTGTACATAGGCGTACCTTCCTTTTGGATGCGCGCTAGAGGTTCTTTGATGCGCGCGTCGTATCAACTCGGCCCATAACTGCGACCAGCCAGAATGCGAAGCGCTCCCATAGTACAATAACCCCCATTGTAAAATCCATTTAAGGACAACTCGGCCCCGCCATCAAAGTGAGGCCGAGTTGTCCCCGAGTCCGAGTTAGCCTGACCCCGATCAGGTAAGTTCCGAGATGCGAACATTTTTGGTTAATATTTCGCATTTTAGTCATTACCCAAATAATATCTTGTTATTAAAGCGTTATTTCACACATTTTTTTTAACGCATAGATGTGTAAATATTGGGGCGAAATTTGACAATTTTGCAGGCGTACCAGAACTATGTTTTGCCTTTTAACAACATTACTAACACTCCAGTCATGATTCTCTGGCCATGGAGATCAGTGATACAGACAGTTACACAAAATTCATTTATGGAGATTCTCTAATATTATCCAGATTGGGTCAGCTGTCCCAGTGCACCAAGCTACCGGGTCTCTATACAGCTCTTCACCAAAATAATTCATACGGTGAATGTGGTATCAGTCTACCTCACTCAGTGTGTCATATCACGGTCTCTATGATGAATTTTCATATATTATACAGTATGTCTGCTATGAGGTTAATGTTCTCATACTCTGCAGGAAATGGTGTAAGTATCTTTACATATGATTCTAGAGTGGTCACTAGTTTGATAGCAACAAAGTGCCTTTATAAAAGAAAATGCCTGATACACGGACTTCGCATGACTGATACATTAGGAATAAAGCCCCCTATAAAATCTACTTAGAATTAAGAAAAAGAAGCATAGAAAAATAAAAAGGTACCCCCCCCCCCCCCAGATAAAATGAAGGAGACACCCATAATTTAGGCCCAGAACAACTGTATAGAATGGTAGCTGTATTTTGCATGTGGCTCACCCCACTGGTACCTGATCGTGTACTGTAAGTATGCTACATATTTCATGAGCATTAATACCATTATTATTTCGGAGGTTGGGAGTTGTTTTAGATACAAATACAAGATTTACCAAATCACAATCTTTCTGTGTTATAATGTAACTAGATGACATTTATGGTTTCTGCACATGACAAAATATCATAATGTAAATCACACAGAACACAAGCTTCTTCATGGCAGAGTCTAGACCTACAAATTGTACATGTACCCAATCTCACACATCAGGCACGACAGTCAGACCTTGGGAGTCTTTCTCACACATGCTGACATGCTTGACAATTTTTTTTTCTCATGCCTCATACACAAACAAAAACAAGTAACATGGAATTCAAACCACATAAAAGTCACATTTTCTTTTTTTTCCAAAAAAAAATCTGAATTAGCTAAAAGTCAAAGCCAAAAGACTGTATCCGACAGTCTGCCCTAAATTAAAAAAAAAAAAAAAAAAAAACCTGAAGAGGGGGGGGGGGGGGCCATCTCCCACATCAACATCCATTTCTCCACCCTGGCTTGGTCACTTCCCTCCCTTCAAAGGTTGCATAGGCCTAACTCGAGAGAGAGAATCATGTTTCAAAATGTGTTTCAAATGGTGTTTACGGACATGGTTTGCAACATGATTCTCGGGGTGCCGCATTTATTTAACCATCATACAATCATGATTTGAGAATTGTCACTGCACAGCTGCTTTGCACCGTTCGACCCGGGAAGTAGAAGTCAACTGCGTGCCACCAAACATGCCTTCATCATTCACACACAAATAGCAGACCGATACTGTACAAATTTTAGATTGATTACGAGGTGTGCGGATCAATGAAGAGACGGAAATTTAACAATGAAACAAGAATGCTGTGTGCCGAGTTGGCAGAATTGAAGTAAAAGAAGAACACTTTACGTAATCCTGGTGTCTTTATCAGTCATTCTGTATGTTGTCAGACGTCCCCATACAAGATGTATTGTAAGATACATGTAGCTCATATATGTAACGTCATATCATCATATAGGTCTAGGCCCTATGTAGTCATAGTCTCAGTCTTACTCTAGCTCTCACCTCTTGGCTCTGCTGCTCTAAAATCTGTCTGATCTGGATCAAAACTTATCAAGCAATGTCTGACTGATTCCCTTTCTTTCTTGTATTTTTTTGTCGTTTAAGACCTAACTTTACAAACTAACTGTCTAGATCAATTAAATAGGATCAACAATCCACTGCATTTCAATGGCCGTCTAGCTATGCCACAATAAAGAGCGCTTGCTAGCGTCATACCTAACTCCTGTTAGCACTTAAATATACTACTGAGTACATGACTAGGACATAGTCAAAGAGCATAGCCATAGCTACGCTAATCAACGGGCAGGCCCCGAAGTTCGGGCGTGGAGATAGCTGTGAAACCGCTCTCCTCCATGATACGTTGCTACCGGACCGGGCCGTGTCGCCTTCACTCGGTGTGGCTTCTTTGCTTTCTGGTTATCAAAAAAAAAATGAATAAAAGACATTGTGAAATACTATATCGGTGCAAATTATGGAATATTCTGAAACACTCACAATACCTGGTCATCACTAGTTTCACCACGATGTCTGTCCAAAATACACAGTCCTTTGTAAGTTGGCTCGGGCACTAAGATTATCTTCAATGATTCGATGCTGTGTTGTTATGATCTAGCGCCCTCTAGGCTCTCGAAATCGATTTCTCGGAAAATGTGACTACTACATGGATACTACTCACAGAACTAGTTCTGTGCTATTACTGGTACTTGACTCAGTGCCAAGAGATACATTGTTTGGCTTGAACAGTGCACCGCCCCCCCCCCCCCTTCTACATGACTTGTCCTATTACTGTTCTTCAGACCAGTAACTTCGCCATCAAAAGCGATGTATACTATCTCACAACATCATTTGACACTGCTGTGATTCTCTTTCTTCTTTGGGACTTGCCAATAATAATTTCACATGCTTTTTCATGAAGCATGCCTGAGAAATTACTCACTAGTCAAAATAATAATATAAGGACTTTCAGGATTACATTGAAAACCTTGTAGAGTCAATGACTATACATATAGGTTTCATCTCCACTGACCAATGCACAAGTATATATTTTCATTTAATTTCCTTTTGTAATGATATGAAAAAACACGCATTATTCCTATCAGTGTATTATGGGGCTATCTATATCTGTCTGATATGACCTGAAATTTTATGAATTTTATACAGAATGAACCATGAAGATTGCTACATGTAAATCCTCAATCGAGAAAATGATATAACTTCATTTAATTCACATGATGAAATATCAAAATATGAATTATTTGAACATAAATTTTCACACCGTTCTTATCATATGCTTGACCTTGGGGAAACTCTTAGTTTTGACAATACTTTATTTACGAGATTTATATACATGCGGCAAAAAAAGAAAGTAAACATTTCTTCAAGTTTATATTTTTCATAGAATTTTGTGCTAAATATTACTGTATCATATACCAAATGAAAGCTAATTTAATTGGCTATCAATTTGGTATGTTAATAAAAAGGGGAAACTTTACGCATGAGTGAACACTTTTTTTTTCTCTTCCGAGGCACAAAAGTAAAAATTGCAAAAAAATGAACAAGTGAAGAGATTGTTCGCAAAAACCGATAAGTCCATTTTTGAAGATTTTGAAGTACGGTCTCTGTCATAAAGTACAAAATAATACCTTATAAATTATATATTGGTCAGTACATATAAAGGTACATTTTTGAAGTTATGGTCAAAAGAAGCAAAATTTTTCTTATTATTCTCTTTATTTTTCTTGACCTTTAATCGCAAATACTAGTATTTCCATTTGGCAAATATGGACTTATCGGTTTTTGCGAACAAACTCTTCAAGTTGTCATTCATGCATAAATGCTCTTCCAAATAACAATAAGAACAAAAGACAAATTTAACACAATGAAAAAAAAAAGTGAATTCAGTGGCAAAAATATACCTACGATCTCTATATCTTTGAAGCTCAAAAGATCAATAAAGGCTAAAAATAATGGAGGAAAATGAAGAATTTTCTGTCACATCCAAATTCAAATGAAATGAGAGAAGAAGCAATATTAACAAAAATGGTAGGATTTTAAATTGATTTCCCAAATTAGGAAAATTGCAAATTATATTTGGGTTCTTGAATCTGTCTCATGAATCCTGAAATTACTAAATTGAATGAATGAAATAAAGATATTCTTTTCATTTAATCATCTTTGTGCCCTTACTCCATATGTAATTTGAAGTTTGAGTTGACAGAATAATTCTTATTTTCCCCACTTAAGTTTTCCACTTTGATTTTGTTTGAGGTTAGAAAGAAAATAAAGAGAACGAAAACTTATTTTTGCTATTTCATTCATGTCTCTCATTGTGTTAAACTGGTCTTTTGTTATCTTAAAGGACATTTGCAAATGAAAAACAATATGTCAATTTTTGCAATTTTTCTTTTGTGCCTTGGAGGACAAAAACTAATGTGTTCACTCATGCGTACAATTTCTTTTTATATTGACCTACTATGTTGACAGCCACTTAAATTACCTTCAATATGGTACATAATACATTTATTTTCATCAAAACCTTCTATGAAAATTGTGAGCTCGAAACAGTGTTTACTTTTTATTTCAGTGTAGATCATGGAATTGTAATCATACCGGTGAATGAAAGGCTTATGTTGGCATAATGCTTCGAGCCTACAGTCATGACTAAAGATTCTCTCTCACCTACTTGTAGATTTCTGAGAGTCTTACAAGACTTATTTCTTAAACATAATAATGCAATCACAGAACTGTCTTTGAACTTTAACCCTGACCTTTAACCTAGGCACGCTGTTGGTCCAGTCATTTTTTCCCTATGTATCGAGTGTGATTAAAATCTTTCACCTTTTGCAAGAACTACATTATCATTGACAGAACTGTGATCTCAACCTATGACCTTCATTATGCTATCAAACAAAAATCATAATATCTGATGTGATATAGGCATATTGTTTTCTTTAAAAAGTATATCACTTAATCAATTTTGGTCAGTGCAAGTATTCAAATGACTAAAATGCTGGTGTATTTATGAGCTTGACTTCGAACTCGACAACTTTCATCAAAATTAATGTTGACCTCAATGAATAGATTTAATTTGTCTTTTAATGGCTGACAAATGTACAGTATCTGGCTTGATTAAATTTCATCGGAATGATTAATTGCTAAAGCCATGTTTCAGTCCAGGTCTGAACCCCAGAAAAAGAGTTGCATAAGTTCTGATCACTCTTCAAATCAAGGACCGGTGTGTATCACAGAGTAAAAAAGAAAAAATAGATAGATAAATAAAACATTATCTGATCACACCCAAATGATATACCGGGTGTCCCAAAAAAGCGGAACGGTGGATTTTCAGTACCTTGCGTTCTAAAAGTAATATATTTTTTGACATCATTAGAAAGAGCATCTTCCGCAAAAGGCCATGATACCAAAATCATTAAATTTGGTTCTGTACTTTTCGTTCTACGCCAATTTCTGTAAATGCAGTCATTTTCAATTTTGTGCTACTTATGAGATAATAATTTGGGTGCGACACGCGTTCCATACGGTTAATTGTGTAAGCTCGTTGATCCATGTCAGCAAAAGATAACGCTTTCATATTGGCGGCACACACACACACACACACACTCTGGTTTTTTTTTCCTGGCCCGTGCCCAATGTGAAAGCTGTATCTTTTGTTGACATGGATCACCGAGCATACACAATATTCACCGTATGGATCGCGTGTCGCACTCAAATTATTATCTCATAAGTCGCAAAAATCCGGCGAAATTTGGCAATTACTGCATTTTCAGAAATTGGCGTAGAATAAAAAATACTGAACCAAATTTAATGATTTTTGTATCATTGTTTTTTGCGGAAGATGTTCTTTCCAATGATGTCAACAGATATATAACTTTTAGACAGCAAGATACTGAAAATCCACCGTTCCGCTTTTTTTTGGGACACCCGGTATAAATACACAAAGATGAAGAACAGTCAGACAGAGAGATGAACAGAAAGGTTCAGAGGTGAAATGTCAGAGGTGAAATATCAGAGGTGAAATGTTAGAAGTAAACCTGTCAGCAGTAAAGATGCTTGGTGTTAATTCATGTCAAAGGTGGAAATGCCATCGGTAATCTATACCAAAGGTATTATGCTTGTACTGCAAGCATGCATTTCTCCTTCAAGCTGTAGGCCCTAATGCATTGATCTACCGGGGTAAATACAAACAATTAATCTGAAAGGAGTATAAGTAGCATTTTCATCTCTCGACATTCAACACAAAACCGTAAGTAAGTTAAAATTGTCCATATCTATTGACAAAAAAAAAGGCTGTACCAATCCTGAAGGACTTTTACAACCAAGAAAGTCTGCTTTTCAGTGGCTGTTTTTGTTTGTTTGTTTGTTTTGTTTTGTTCTTCAGCCTTTCTTTTTTATATACATAACCTTTTCTTGCCACAAATGCTCAAGATGTCTTGATCCTAAACTGCTGTGAAAGATAAATTTTCAATTACTGTATCTGTCTATTTGGCTTTCGGGGGGGATTGTGGTTTTTGTTGTTGTTGTTCTTTTTGGGGGGCTGTACAGAGTTCCCATATTTCTTTGTACTGTTACCAATCTACTGATGCTTGATCATGATGCTGGATTTACTGACAAACAAAAGAAAATTTTTGAATTTTCTTTTCCACATGCAAAACATGAAAAACGAATGACTGAAGTATAGAAAAATGGACACATCAGGCAGTCTACATGTCTACATTGTAATTCATTTATTTAAAAAGATATCTACATATGGGCACAAACATACATTGCACTTCTAGGTCAGCAAATGAATAGACAACTATTTCACAAAACTCTTCTGTGGCTACATGTACTATTGAACATCATCTTAAAAACTGGAGTACATAATTGTTGGTACTGGGACCAACAAGGAAAGGAATTACAATGTATTCCTTATTTTCTTTTTCTTTTTCAAACCAAAAAATACAAGTTGTGAGCAATGAATGTGTACTAATTATATCAGTCGCCTTAGACTCTGATACATGTGGGTTCTTACTTACAAAAATAACTTTTTTAAGGGGAAATCCAGTCCAAATAGAAGTTAGTTTGATAAGAAAGAGTAAAATATTACGATTTCTACAGTATATATTTGATCAAAATCGGATGAAAAATAAGAAAGTTTTGACATTTTGAAGTTTTGCTATTTTGGGGGAAAACAGTTCTTGAACAGTCAATATGAATATTCAAATGGCAAAGTGAGCATGTCATTCCCTCACAACTTACAGTCTACCATATTGTTTGTATACAAAATTTTAAAATTTCCAGTTTTTCATTCAAACGCAATTATGCCCGAGGCTCAAATCCTTGTATATCTAACTGATCACTATTCTGAAGTTATTCAACCAGGAATAATGTCATGTTTCAGACTTCAATGACAGAAACAATGAATATTCGTCATTTTTTTGTACACAATCAATGGAAAATTGTGAGGGTATGACATGGTTAGCTCACTCATTTGCATATTCGTATCCATTGTACAAGGACTGTTTTGCAGAAATTAGCAAAACTTCAAGATGTCATAACTTCCTTATTTTTCATCCAATTTCAGTCAAATTTTTACCGTTGAACCCATAAGATTTTACTCTTTTTTATCAGACTAACTTATATTTGGACTGGATCTCCTCTTTAATTCACAAATCTCAATCTGTCTTTATGGACAATACAGATTTCAGATTGAGATTTCACACTGCAATTGTTGAAATTACATTACTGAAATGAACATAAAGTTCTGCCATATCGTATCAGCTAGTTTTTTTTTCCAAAACTACACCTTAACATAACAGAGTACAACTGTCATTTACAAATTCTGGGTAATACTGGTATGTACATCAATACAAACTTCTGTTAAAGTTCCTATTAATCATCTGCAGATAATATTGATAAGAAAAAGGCTACAAGGCCCACAAATGTGTATGACAAATGTGCTTATGAATCTATCACCAACAAATTTTTGATGTTCATCAGTTGCTCAATTGACAGTACTTCACTTTGGAAACTGGTCATATCTGTGCCCGATGTCATGGAAAAGAATAGAGGAAACTTGAGAAGACATAATAGAAGCCACTGATATGTCTATCTTCAATGGGAAACATGACAAGTATTTGTATTTTCTTTTGTAATAAATAGGGAAGATCTTGATATAGCTGTATAAAATTCAAGTCAATTCTGGCTGGGATTTAAACATCTCTCTACGTACAGTAACAATCAAGGGCATGAATCATAACTAAAACTCGATTTCATGGAATAGAATTCTCAAGCCAATTACAAATCACTCAGGACTTTCTTTACTCCAACAGTTACCACATAAAATGTTCCTACTGTCAATTCTGCTTTGTTTTGCAGGTATTTAAGTGCTGCATGGTACTCTAATCCACAACAAACGTACAACAAATGCATGTGAAAGACTAGTTTGTGTAAAGGCAACAGTGTGTATGTTACTAGTATTGTGTAAGGCAGGATTCACACAATTGATATATCGTATAGACTGTGCATGTGCAAACTCGCACATAAATACACTGTAACCTTAAGCACTTCTAGTATACCAAGTGCTAGCTATTCCCTTGGTGCAGCGTGATTTGCTGACCAATTCATAGGAATACTACCTTTAACATGATTTGGCACAAAACTCCCCAAAAGTATGTTTTTAAACGCAAACTTTCAAAAAAGAACGGAAATTCCCCAACACCTTTGAGCACCAATTAAGTTCCCTTTCTGTTTGAAGTTTAAGGCACTCCTACAGGAAAGCATTGTCCCTTCCAAGCAAATAAAGCAGTGGAGTTTTTTCTCAAATACAGTTTCCACAGTATCATTACAACAGTGCCCTTGCTTCCGCATATTTCATGAATGAATTTCACTCTGCATTTAGAGCAAAGTCACATTGTCTCATCAAGAGGAAAGATAATTTATACATGATTATGGTACTACATCAAGGTCACCTAAAGAAGAAATGATCACAAAACAAAACAAAAAAGAAAAAGAAAAAATGTAAAAAATATTAAGCAGAAAGGCTTTGATATAATGTATCATGATAATATCAAATTCCCGCTATGACACCAATCTATCAAAGTATGTATCACATCAAAGATAGGGATATCTAGGAGAAAATATATCTTTAAAAGCAAGGTAAACCTTAAAGGGGAAGGCTAGTAACTGATCAGTGGGAATCAATGCGAATGCTGGGGTTGATTGTTCCAATTCTTGTGGGATTCATTTAAGAGTATATTATATATCTATTGTTGTGTGAAAATTATTTGCTTCAGAACGGTCTCATATTCAAGTAATGTGCAGCTTAATGCCCCGTCACTGACCAGGCATGCTAACCTTGAAACATTAAACTGCACATTACTTGAATATGAGACCATTCTGAAGCAAATCATTTTCACACAACAATAGATATATAATGTACTCTTGAATGAATCCCATAAGGATTGGAACAATCATCTCCCAGCATTTCCACTGATTCCCACTGTTCTGTTACTAGCCTTCCCCTTTATTAAAAGTAACACCTTCCACTTATTCATAATTTGAAGCATGGATTTATATCACAAAGTGAGCAGTTTGTACACAAAATTAAAGGCCAGGGAAAAGGATATCCATTTTAATTTGTTTGACAAGCTTGCCAAAGAAATGGGTACAATGTAAGAAGTCATATCTTTTCAGCTCAACAGTGAAAGAGTGTTGATTTTACTTTTTTTTTGTTTCTATATGATATGTTCTACAAATCACAATGAATCATTAATCATTTCCTCTTGCACATAAATTCAGTGTTTGGCAGTACTCGTTTAAAATACACATAGACACCTGGTCTTTGCATTATCACAAAATACATTTGGCTCTTATTCGACCCTCAAGTAATCATGCATTTTATGCACACTGAAATACAAAAATACTGATACAGGTCACAAGCTTACAAAACTGCTAAGATCAAGATTTAGCACATGATCAATGGTGCAACTTGTTATGACCATCTACTAACAGGTGTGAGACGCTATTAGTTGATGGAGACAAAATATGGCTCTTTTGCTACCTCAACCACATACACTGACAGTGAGAAAAACATGATACCAAATTGTCCAAACTAATGTAGGGCGAAAATACAGTGGAAACTCGATATAACGAGATGGTCGGGACCGAGTCATTTTCCTCGTTATAGCCGATATCTCGTTATATCAGTAGGCATAAAAGAAGGCATAAAATAATGACATTAATTTGCACATGTGGGACTACCCATCATATTTCAATCAATACTGATAACTTGATATTGTGTGTGAGGGAATTACTCACCTTTATGGGTAAGAAGATGTTTTTCGCCAAGGAAATCCAATATCAAGAATGTGTTTCTTATTAATTGTAGATGTTTGAATTTGTAAATTTATATAGCTTGCGATTGTATCAAGATCGTCTGTGGATTGGTATGTGGTTATCGTATGGGTGTGTGTTGTGTGGAAAGCTTGAATATGGTCTGCACAATGCTGTGTGTGTATGTGACACATTCTGTATGTACATTATGACTGCGTGTGTGTGAAGACGGGGAATTCCCTAAGTAGAAGGCCAATCACAGCATCAGATTGCCTCACACCTGCTAAACGTCATGATGATGTCATGTATGGCCGTCCCACCACATTTTCTGCATGTATCAGTGTGCGTGCACACACACACTTCACACGTACAACATGCAGTGCTAGCTGGAGTGCACTGAAGAAAATGATTATGTGTGTACAAGACAGTTTTTGGCGCATCAAGCTTTACAATCTCGGAAGATGATAGCACAGGCGAAGTAAAGCTTTACCGAAGGCATTTTGCTTTACCTCGTTATAGCAGGTTTGATTTACTATGTTTTTCTTTGTTTGGAAGTCACAAAATTTATCTCGTTATAGCAGTTATTTCGTTATAGCCGATCTCGCTATAAGATTAGCATTTCACATAGACTTGTGTGGAAGGAAATTTGGGACCGAGAAAATTTCCTCGTTATAACCGATATCTCGTTATAGCAGTGTTCGTTATACCGAGTTTCCCCTGTATTGTCATTTGTTTTTCAGCAGGGATGTCAGAATGCTACCTCTTTATCAGATCTTTTGCTGCAATTGAACTTCCTTCATATAACACGCTTTTTCGTATGAACACTACCAAAACAAGACTGTTTTATTGCTAAAGGACAAGTTCACCTTCATATACATGTGGATTGAGTGAATGCAGCAATATCAGCAGAACAGATCAGTGAAAGTTTGAGGAAAATCAGACACTCCCTTCAAAAGCTATGAATTTTAAAAGTCTAAGTGCAGTCATCCCTGCATGAATAGTCTACTACAGTTTGTGATGTCACATGCATAGCACAATATAAAGAAAATGTATAGAAAATCCAACATATTTCCACTTTTCTCACATATAACAAAAGAGCACTCTAGGGCCTCCCTGTCTCTTTCAGAAGGCAAGGAGAATAATATTACTGTCAATAATAACATATATGTCAATAACAAGTCCAGGGAATGCATGCTTTTTCAAAAAATGAAATTTTGTGGAATTCTATTTTTTCCCTTGAATCGTTGTACACATGTGACATCACAAACTGTAGTAGTCTTCTCATCCAGCAGCGACGGCACTGAAATTTGAAAGATTCATAACATTTGAACGGACTGTCTGATTTTCCTCAAACTTTCACTGTGTTTTACTGATATTGCTACATTCACTCAATCCAGAACTTGTCCTTTAACATTTTTGACTCACTACACTCCAGGATGGAAGAAGATGATGATGCCAACTAATATGTTAATAAATCTATCCAAACAGGCATCCAATCTCCTCTGGTCACTTGGTGTCCTTGCTGATCTGGTCAGCGTGAAGGGGAGGTATGCCAGAGAGGCCCATGGGAGACGTCAGGCCCAGCTCACGCTGTATCTCTCTCATGTTCTCCGTGGTCAAGTTGCGGACGTCCAGCTCGATGGCCTTCATGGCTTCAGAATCCAGGTTCCGGACGTCCAGCCAGTCGGAAAGTAACGATGCTGAGAGTGGGGCAGAGTCACACTTGTTTCTGCAGGAAGAACAAAGAGATGAAATTTGTCACTGCTTGCCTGCTACATTCGAGTTTCAGAAACTTCTTTTGAGTATCTATATTCTTTTGCTTCAGAGGATGAATGAAGCGTTACCTGTGACACTGAAGATGTCATGATTTAAGAGTACATAATGACTATGAAAAAAAAGTGACACAACATTAAATTTGTATCAACCAAATGGACAAATAATCATACACATACAAACAAACATACATAGTTATATAATATTGACTACTACATTACTATTCCAGCATTTGAAAAGCAGCAGGGAAATTGTTCACACAGAAAAGGGTGAATGAGGAACTCATAAATCATAAATTGTGATAATTGGCTCTGTAAATCAAGGGTTAACTTCACTCCCATAACCTAAAAATGAAAATGCCTGCAGAAATTTCACTACACCACTTCTACAAAAGGACAAAATATGAAAATAACAAAGGGAAGAGAATATCTTATTGTTATCAAAGCAAGTGTCAAGAGCAAGCGATATTTCTAGGAAGGTGGTTTCCTACAAGAGCTTCACAGTGATCAAATCATACCGTCGCTGGGGCGACAAGACCTTGTACCTCAACAGAGGGTGAAAATGACTTTTTTGGATTAATGGTCAAATAATCAATTAAGTGATGTCTTGTCCAAATCCTAGCTGTCTTAACCCCGAAATGAAGCCCCAATGGCATGCCAGAGGAAAGGCTATTCCATTTGATGTAGAGCTTTGGCTGCCATGTTTTTTGTTCTCCTCGACATTTGACAATTTGTACATATGAGGTCTTGTTGCCCCAGCCACGATTACATTGATAGGAACTCACCCATCATCTGCTGCTGGCTGGGGTCCCAAGGCTTCACTCATAAACTCCTCAAGATCAAGGCTAAGACCATAGCCACCACCATCTCCCTTGGGCGTGACCGGAAGGGGCACAGAGAGGTAGGACGGTATGGGATCCTCCACCATGGATCGGGAGAGCTGTCGGATGATGGTCGAGATATCAGAAGACGTTGAATCGTGCCGCCGCTCGGCAGCAGGGTTTTGCGCTGGAGCTGCTCCCATGGTGTGCGGCACAGCATCAACAGTTCGCATCCCCGCAGTGTTTGCCGTAGTGGTTTTGGAGGTCCCAGCGTAATCTGGGGGCGACTGCTGGAGGCAGGAGGGAGGGGAGGGAATGTGCGACGGAGGGGAAGGAGTCTCCCTATCAGCTGGACAGCGGTACAGCAACTGCTGGTTTGGTGACTTTGGACTGACAAAAACGCCACTTCCTGACCTTTGTCTTGATGAGGTCGAAACAAACATGGGCATGAATGGCATCGGTTGTGACGTTGAAGTCGGCAGAGCAGCGGCAAAAGCAGTTCCCCCCTGCCCATCGTGTGTCGTACCCATCCGCATTGTGTTTGCCCCTTGAGGTGCAGCAGCCTCACCCCCTGTAGCACCTATGTTCAGCGGGAAGGAAGCGACAGAAGAAAAGATATTGCTCCCTGACGGCAGATCGAGCTCGGAGAGGAAGTCGGGAGACTCTGGAGGATAGCTGCCATGATTTAGGGGTGAAAGCTGGACAAAGAATCCATTACTATCCTCATCAGTTGTTGCGCCAAACTTTGGCGACTCCGCCAAGAGAACCGGTGACCTTACAGTTTTCCTCACATTGCTGACATCACCTCCGCTTGCAACTTTAAAATTTCCAGGGAATTGCACACTGTCCACTTGCTTGGGTATTTCAGTCGGAACGTGGTGGGAGCCATCTGCTGCACCAACAGATTTGGCCTGAATGGATGATGTGTCTCCCCCTTTGTTCTCCCTGGTGTTCTCTGGCTCTGACGATTGCTGCATACGATTCCATCTCTCCAGCATGTTCTTGTCATCCTCTGTCAGGAGAACAGCTGGTTCTTGCTTCTCTGTAGTGCTCTGGCGCATCTTCTTTTTCTTCATGGAGCGGCGCAGCTTCTGCTTGCGCTTTTCTTCACGCTCACGCTGACGAGACAGCGCGGTCACAGTCATTTTCCCCCCTCCTTTTCCTGGTTCGCTTGAAGTGGAATCTGGTGGGACAAGCAAAGACATACAGGGACACCATCACTTTCTGTAATCAGGATACCAAACTGCAGTGACAGGATACCAAACTGCAGAGTGACAGCTTACACTGTAAATAGGAATCTGTGTCTCTGTTTTATTTTGTTTTGATTTTTTGACAAATTAACACAACACGATAACACATACAAGCACCCATCAGAGTCTCGCATTATAAACTACTGTACGAGCTGAAATGTTCGCGTACAGATATTTTCACGAATTGTTACTTGGAGGATATTTTCGCGTGTTGTTAATTTCACGGTTGCGAGGGTCTAACTGAACTTACTTGAACTCTCACGAAAAAACTATAGTTGTCTAAACTAAAAGTACCTTACACGTGTAAGTACTAATACTTTCTCAATTTGAAAGTAAAACAAATATCAAAAATACTTTACAAGGACTTTTGAAATTCGTGCCGGACATCGACAGGCGAACACCAAGAATGCAGCTGCAAGAGCAGACTGAATGCACTTTAAACAGCTATTGCTAGCTGTACTGTGCGACGTACGTGCACAGTCGACAAGTTGAAGGCTAGCTAGGCGCAGCGCAGGATGGGATACATTACATGTTTGCAAGTGGACGTTAAAATAACACGCACGATGAAAATGGATACGTGCTAGTGTGTATGAATGTGTTCTGCATTCGAAGTACTGTACTTATTAATGCTAGTTACGTCATGGCCATATGGCTCAGCTCATGATAGCTGTGTGCTAGACCTACGTTCGTAGCTAGCTACGAGCACTAGTAGTGTGCTGTACGGCACTATAATTTTGGCGCGATCCTGCAGCACATGGCAAGGCTTGATTTTCATTTCCCTGCGTTGTTTTCGCGCGTTTTTGTTTTCGCGCGTTATTTTCACGTGTTGTTATTTTCGCGGTTCAAAGGCGATTCGCGAAATTCGCGAAAATAAAACCACTGCAAAAATTACAGCTCATATAGTATGCTAATTTCTAGAACAGAGTTGACTTGGGCCAAGAGGTTTGAAGCAAATGATCCAAGCATAATGAACATTTGAATGCATATTACGTTAAAAATGCATCAGCAACACCACATTATGCTACTGATGCAATTTAAAAGCCTGAATGACAAAAAGCCTGATTACAAAAGATTACAAGGATGACAAATGTAGGCCTATTCAGAGGGTTAGGAAATTATATTTGACTGAAACCTAATGAGAGCATACAATTATATAGGTGGGAATTTCTCACCTATCCTGTCCTTCTTCTGATTCTTTATGGCCGAGTTCAACAAGGCAGCCTTTATCAGCTTTTTAGTGTCCTCAGATATCGTCTTCTGCCCAGAGGAGCTTGAAGAGTCTCCACTGTGAGGGGTGAAGAGAAAAAGTGTGATATCAATGAGTCAAAGTTGTCAGCATATCTCTATTCAAAGTCCATACTAAAAACTGATGATGGCAATTAACTTCATTGCATGTGGCTTTACCTTATTTCCAGGTATGTTGCAATTTGAAAGTATATCTGCAATGGATTGTACGCTTTGCTGAAACCAGGAGAGTATCTTGAGGTGGAAGTGCTTATAAAAGTTGAAGAGCAAATAATTTACTGTATGAGCAGCAATTTATGTGTACAGATATTTTTATGTATTGGTACGTAACAGACATTTTTGCATGCTGGTAATTTCGTGATCATGAGGGTCTAGTAATTTTTACTCCCCCTCACATGAAATGAATAAAAATGAGTAACATGTGACAATACCACTATGCGCACTGAATGTTTTTACTTTTGTCAATTCCTGTAAATAAGCAAGTATTTTGTTTTGCATTTAGAGTAGTACTGTAATAGCTTGTTGTTGTGCCTCAGATATTGCTACATCACGGTAAACGCAGCATGCTAGACCCACAGCAGTTACTAGTTGCACACTGACATGGCTTAATTTTTTTCTAATGAAAATATATTTTCACCAAACAAATTCAATGTTGTTCTTGTGTGTTTTTAGATTAGTCTGTAACTATTTTTTTTAGCAGTTCGAAAGTGATTCATGAAATTCGCTGAAATAAAACAATCTAAAAATTTTCAGCTAGTACAGTATCATATTGGCCTTTTCAAATCTGAAAAACTGAAAGTTGTGGGGCTTTCTAACATGCAGTAGTTTCATCATTCATAAGTGACAAATTTAAAGAATTATCAAACTTTATCTAGTGCTCTTGTTTGAACTTACTGTGATGTAAAAGTTGTCATAAACTTAATACTATTGATTAGAATAAATCAGAGATCAAAATATTTGGCTGTGGAGCAATACTTTATAAACACTTAGGCTGTACTAGATGAACATGGCATTAAGTATTTATAAAGAAAAAAGAAAATTCTGATGTGACAAAGCATTCTGTAATCTGCATTTACAAACCTAGCTCCTGTGTTCCCTGTGGCAGGCTGCACTTCCCTGTCTGTTGGTTTGGCAATGTCTGTAATAGCTGGCTGCTCATCGAGGGATGGGGATTCCCCCTTGGCACTCCACATCTCAATATCACTGGTGACCAGCAGAGAGGCTGCTGGACTGGCAAGTTTGCCCTTGCTTGCTGACAACAGAAATGATGCCATCGAGTCTCCACTGGTTGACTTGGCACTAGGCATTTCCACGTCGCTCACTGAACCGGACACTCCGGCAACTACAGGCAGGCCGAGGAATCCACTTGCCATGGACGACTCCGTCTCTGCCTTGACTTTGTCATCACAGATCGGTTTGAAGGCACCTTGACTTGGAACATCATCACTGGCACCAAATTTGGGGGAAGTGTCACTGGTAGCACCAAAGAAGAGAGAAGGGCCAGACAGTCCACTGAGTAGACTTTCCCTGATCAGAGGTGATCCTGATGAGACTGTCACATTCTCACCATCTCTGCCTTTCCGCACAACACTGATGGTCCCCTGTTGGCTTGGATCAGCTGTGGGACGGACTGAGTGCATGGCTTTTTCTGATGAAGGGCCCACTGTTTTGAGAGACCCAGCTTTGCTGGAGGGCCCAATTGTCTGCAAGGTGCCTTTGTTCACTGATGGACCGACCGTCTGCAGTGTGGCTTTGTTAGCTGAGGGACCAATTGTCTGTAAAGTGCCCCGGGTAGCTGGTCCTATTGTTTGAAGAGATGATTGCCTGGGTGATGGACTAACTGTCTGCAAAGGGGAGTGGTTGGTGGTAGTCACTGATTTGGAAGCATCAGGCGTGTTCTTTGGAACAATGTTTAGAACTCCTTTTCCAATCCAACCTTTTGGCTTGTTGTATTTTAGAATCATCTTGCCAACCTGTTGCCGAATCTGTTCCCTCGACATGTCATTGTTCTCAAAGGAGAAGTCAAACTTGGGGAAGCAAATGGGTTCATCATCAGGGCTGTAGTAAGTTGCCAAGAATGGATGCTGCAATGCCTCTGTGACCGTGATGCGTTTTGCAGGTTCGTATACAAGCATTTTCTTCAGCAGATCAACAGCCTGTGGGTCCGCCTTTGGATATCTTGTGCTCAGATCCTTTGGTGTCTTGTTTGCGAAGCTCCTCTGAATGAAATTGTATAACTGATTCTGGCTGCCCTCATTTTTCGTCGCTGTCAACATGTTGATTGGGGGCATGCCAAGTGTGTCCACTATCAGGGAGAGCTGGTCGACTGGATTCTTGCCTGGAAACATCTGCTTCCTTCCAATCATCTCCCCCAGGATACACCCAACTGACCAGATGTCTACTGCTAGCGTGTAATCGTCACAAGAGAAGAGGAGCTCCGGGGCACGATACCACCTCGTTGCCACGTACGAAGTCATAAACACACGCTTTTTATCCTTACCAACTGTCGACAATCCCCTTGCCATCCCAAAGTCACCGACTTTGAGCTCACAATTCTCATTGACGAGCAGGTTACTCGGCTTCAAGTCCCTGTGGATGACATCAGCTGAGTGGATGTACTTCAGTCCTCGCAAAATCTGGTAGAGAAAGAATCTGATGTGCTCCAGACTGAATGGTTGGTTTGAATGGATGATCTGATGCAAGTCACTCTCCATCAGATCAAAGACAACATACACATCCCTTATGTCTGCCAGTGGCTCCTTGGGCATCAAAATCTCACGTATTCCGATGATGTTCTCATGCCTGAAGTGACGCAAGATTTTGAGCTCTCTGAAGGTCCTTTTGGCAGTGGTTAATTCATCGAAAGCATTTGGGATCTTTTTGATTGCAACCTTTTCTCCGTTCTTCTTGCTCACAGCTGAACAGACAACTCCATAGGCACCTACCATAAAGGAGACAGAGTTGACAGAATGCAAATATTCTGTGATAAAATACACTTGCTAGCTTTTAAATCATCAGAACAATACAAACAGCCAGTCTGAAGCTGCCACAAAAGGCAATACAATTCCATTCTCAGGCATCTATAACCTTACACACAGTCTACATTTGAAGGGCTGCTAAAGTAATCATTAAAGTTTATATCATATGGACTAAGTTGTTATATTAGTCAAAAATGAATGGATGGACACATTTCGACCTATATTAGCACCAAAAATCACACTATATGATGGACATTTTTTTTTTTTTTCTGGAATAGAAAATGTGCCAGCTGCAAAACTCATTGTTAAGTTTTAAGCCTTCCTTTCTTACCAGTTCCAATTTTTTCCAGGGGCTTGTAGTTCGAGTTACCGATGTCAAAGTTGACATCCATACAGCGCCCCCTGAAGGCCAGGAGGCTCCTGGCTGCAGCTTGCTGCATGTTGATGGCAGTGGTTCAGCTCTCCTCAAAGACAATTACGATGGCATCCCGTTTGTGATCTACATAAAAAAGGAAATGACAACTGTTCATTATTCTCAAGTGCTACTATGTACTACTAATGTTAGTTCTATACTACACCAGTAAATATCCACAATTTGAAGTTGTAGCATATCAATTGACAGAAATGTCACTTTTCCCGCTTCATTTATTCATCGCAAAGAGCATACACGTCATGATACATTATATAACCGGTAACCTGGGCTGGTGGAGTGTAGGGCCTAGTGGTAGTGGTCGGACGGTCAATGGTCCCCCCATCTGTGCCATGCCCACGTGGCCCCCAAGTACATCCGACATGGCTACATGAAACTGGACCTTATGGAAAACCAGCTCGTACTGATTATTATGGGCTATCAAACCATCTTGTTTATCTACGAATGGAGGCGAGACTTCTCTATGCTCCCCCCCCCCCCATATAAAGCAGGACTAGAATCTACTTGCCAATCTAAATATTGTCTGATGTCTCACTGTGTGCTGTGATCTGTGGCAAAGGCCAAGTTTACCCACAAATGTGGAAAAATTTTCTAGTTTGGATGGAAGGAAGTCTTTCCGTTCCCAAATGGAGAATGAAAACAAATAACAAATGTTCAAGTTCAAGTTGATTTAATTATTTAATTTCCAACAAACAAATAATTACCAATACAATAAAATGTTCGCATACTATAAACTTTATAGGCCTACTAGGCCCACAGATGTCAGGAAATCAGTAGTAAGTGTCAGTACAAACTACACGTAAATTTTACACCATGTATACTTGGGTGACCCGCACCTCGTCATAGTTAGCGTTTGCGCATATTTGAATCACATTTCGCCACTGAAATTCCTTGAAATTCAACTCACATACAGGAAAAATGCTGAAAATTCCAATGGAATCACAAGTTCACTGACAATATCGAAAATTTGCAGCTATCGTCGTCAACCGCGAACGATGCTAAAAAGTTGCGCGCTAAGGAAGGGGCCCACAACTCGTCACCCACACTCCAATAGACAAAGCATGGAAAAGACGTGTGCGTGACCATGATGCTCCCATATTGATACCAGTATATTACAGTAAAAGATGCGTGCGGGGACAGTGATGATACATAAGTTATAACACGTATTCCGATTAAAATTTCACATTTTCGCGAAAAACTGTTCGGTCTTCACCACAATTTGCTTGGTTGTGGTAGCCCTGCCAAGTTTCAAGCATACTGAACACAGTCCCGGGCATAAATTTTTGTTTAGTGCGCCTATAAAACAATTTTAAGCGGGGTGACGGTATTCGGGCCCCCTGACGAGGACGAGGTGCGGGCACCGGCACCTCACTAGATCTATATTTACAACGTTCATCAACATGATCAAGTAGACTCTAGACATAACTAAAGTGCAGAAGGAAAGATCACCACAGCCACAGTAGCATGCAGCACAGACACACAGTAAACAGTAAATTTTTAACAGTATAGAGCATTTATACATTAACTGTTGTAACACGAGCACGACTACTGTAACTTATTGAAGACCCCTGTTTGTTCTGACATCTAGAATCGTACGTGGGACTGAAGAAAGGGACTTGCCCTTCCACACTAGAGATGACGCATTGTCACTTGGAAATCACCTAATCTAGACCTATACTCTTTCTTGAAACTACCGATATACATACCATCCGTGTGGAGACAATCAGGGTAGCGTTTGATAATCGAATCCAGTTACTGATTCATTACTAGCTACCAGGTAGTAGGATTGCTTGAAGTATTTTCCTCTATGTATTTGATATTTTGCGTGCATATTTTGCGTGTATACTAATGCATGCACTAAGTCGAGTCTTCTTCTTCATCGCCCCATCGATAGCTACATACAATACTTGATAATGTGAGCATCGCGCGCCTATATCCATCAGGAACCAATAGGAACAGGTAGCAAAGCAAAGCCAGAAATAAAGATCGTAGAGCGCTACTTCACGTACGTGCGTTCACCTACGAAAGAAGTGCGCACGCGACGACGTGCATTCAACTTACCATGGAGTACGTGTACGTAGTTTCCAGCCCGAAAAGCAACGCATTTCTTACGGAGCAATATCCAGCAAGTTCTTTTTATACTGACGCGCGTACGGGGGCTTCGGTGATGTTCCAAAAATAGCGTCAAATCGTCACAATTAGCCAATCACATGCTCCTTGCTTGGACATGTCTGTACGATATAGTATATGAGCTGACCCCTCCCATTAAAAACAAAAAGCAGGGTGCCTGGAAAACAATAGTCAAGCAGAATTTTATCATTCAGAATCTTGTTGATGCAATACTACATTGCTGATGATGACAATAATAACCATCAATGTACATCCTAGTCTTCCTGCATCATGATACCAGGGAGGTGGGGACCTCCCTGATGATACTTAACTGGGTAAGATTTGGTCAAATTTTTACTCCCCAGGGGTAAAAGTTGTATCGGTAGGTTTTTAAAGATTTTAGATTTAGATTTTAGATTTTATTCGACTCTTCCGACCCCATTCCGGGGTATGAGAGTACAACACATAAATACAAAATATGGTTATAACAATATCAAAGAATACATGTTTGTGATATATTACAATGATGTATATAAAATAGTCTATACCTACTAAACATATATACAGTGATATATACAAATTGGCAAGCAAGGTTAACTAATCGTATGAACCATACGACCAAACAATCGTGACATACAACTACAAAATATGTACTAGAGATCGAGTATCACTGGATGCTTAATTTTTCTACCACTACGAGTTACAATATTTTCTTTCTTGACTACAGTACACTCAACTTGTTCAGGCTTCTGCAAATTTGCAAAATATGACATGATCAGCCTCACAAATAACACTAATCTTTTAAGCTGTCCTAAATGCGAGCATGAAAATAATCTGGACATGTGTAATGAGCAAGGACGTTTAACCAAATAATGATTGCTTAAATATAACTGCCTTTCCTTTTCAAAGAAGGGGCATACGAAAACATAGTGAAATTCATCACCCGTTTCATGTCTATCACAACAAGGGCATTGAACATCCCTTTCATCAAATGACTGTACAAATCGTCTATTATTAGCTGGCAACTGATTTGACCTACATCTAAAACGGCTCAATGAAATTCTATCCCTCTTACTCAACTGGACTAAATACCTTTCAAAGAGACTATTCGTCTTAAAAATCCTATAATTTAAACATACTCTGTTTGACCAAACATTTGCCATCAAATCCTGTTTAGACATATCACTTAATCTCAGCTTCAAGGTGCTCAATATCCAGTTATTACTAAATCCTTCCCCTTTTCTTAACCATACAACACCAAGACCAGCATTGTTTAAAATTTCCTCAATATAAGATATCCACTTAGATACAAAAGTCGTGTCCTGTTGACTTATTAATCTTTGGAGTGTATAAAACCTGAATGAATATTTAGCAGAAGAACCCTTTATGATCCTCAGCCAAAAGCTAACCATACGATATTTAACAGTATTAGCCAGTCGTGTTCTCCCGGTTTCTGCATATACCATACAATCTGGTGTGAATTTATTTACACA